>NC_140966.1:100128313-100268313 GCF_056783735.1 Eptatretus burgeri | reverse complement strand
CCAAGTACCTTCCTAGCTATCTCCCTCACAACTTCTGCTGTCGTTGCCCAATCATCCCACCCATCTTTACCACCATCCAACGCCTGTCTCACCTCCTCCCTAAATTTCACGCAACAGTCTTCCTCCTTCAGCTTCCACCATCTGGTCCTTGGTTCAGCCCTCACTCTCTTCCTCAACCTCACCTCTAAAGTCATCCTACAGACCACCAATCGATGCTGTCGAGCCACACTCTCCCCTGCCACAACCTTACAGTCACTAATCTCTTTCAGGTTGCATCTCCTACTTAAGATGTAATCCACCTGTGTGCACTTTCCTCCACTCTTGTATGTCACCCTGTGTTCCTCCTTCTTCTTGAAATACGTGTTTACTACTGCCATTTCCATTCTTTTTGCAAACTCTACCACCATTTGCCCTTCCACATTTCTCTTGTTGAGACCGTACCTCCCCATCACCTCCTCATCCTCTTTATTCCCTTCCCCCAACATGTCCATTGAAATCTGCTCCAATCACCACTCTTTCATCCTTGGATACACTCTCCACCACTTCATCTAACTCACTCCAGAAATCTTCTTTATACTCCATCTCACACCCCATATGTGGGGCATATGCACTGATGACATTCATCATCACCCCTTCGATTTCCAACTTCACACTCATCACTCGGTCAGACACCCTCCTCACCTCCAATACCCTCTTGACATGATCTTCCTTCAGGATTATCCCGACACCATTTCTCCTCCCATCCACACCATGGTAGAACAGTTTGAAACCACCTCCAATGCTCCTCGCCTTACTCCCCATCCACTTGGTCTCTTGTACACACAGTATGTCCACCTTTCTTCTCTCCATCATATCAGCCAACTCTCGCCCTTTGCCAGTCATCGTCCCAACATTCAGAGTTCCAACTCTCACCTGCACACTTCTACCCTTCCCCGTCTCCTTCTCCTCCTTCGCCCAGCAGTAGCACAATTTCCACTGGTACCCTGCTGACCACCGGTACCGGTGGCGGTCGTTGGTAACCCGGGCCTCGACCGATCCAGTATGGAAATGAGTTTTGTTGTCCGCATAATGATTTGGCATAGGTTTTTACGCCGGATGCCCTTCCTGACACAACCCTGGTCGCCTCTTACGACACACAGGGATATGGTACACCTATTCTAACCGGGGCATACACCGGGCCCAGTACAACTGGTGCTCATTTCGCCGACCTCGGAAGGATGGCAGGCTGAGTCAACCCCCTGGTGTTTTCGACTTGGTATATCTATATATATATATATATATATATATATATATATATATATATATATATATATATATATATATATATATATATATATATATATATATATATATATATATGTATATGTATATGTATATATATATACATACATACATACATACATACATATACATACATACATATATTAATTCAGTGTCCCAACGGGGCTTGAACTCAGGACCTCTTGGGTCCCAAGCCACTGCCCTTACCACTGCGCCAACACCAGGCTGAATATATACATACATACATACATACATACATACATACATACATACATACATACATACATACATACATACATACATACATACATACATACATACATACATACACACACACACACACACACACACGTGCCTGGCTGTTATCAGCAATTTTTCAGTAATCGGCTGATTTGAGTCAGTGCGATTACCGACTAAAATATGTACTGCATATAACCCCAAAACCTTGAGTTGCTTTCACCCTTGTTTTGTGGGAATTTCAATGAACAAAATACTTCCAATGATTGATTCATCAGGTTAAAAAAAAATGTTGCATTGCAGACGTTTAAAAGAGATGTGCTGCCAATCGTCATATGATGGAAGGAAAAAAATTAGCTCTGTAATTTATAAAACATGTTTGTGCAGCAAACAGCTCAGAAATTGGGTGTTATGAAATATATTTTGCTTTGAAACTCACAAAGAGAATATATAACCTTTGTAAAGCACGCCCGTTTCATATAAAATATCCATTCTACCCACAAGTCTCTCGATCTTGTAGCAACAGCAGACTACACATCCCGATTGGGAAACGAACTGAACCACTATCAACTGTAGCCTGTAGGGCCCTTGGCAAGTGGCTTAAACACTCAAGCAAGAGCTCCAGTTAAATGGTTGATAAGGAACGGCTGGCTTTGCAAGTGATAGCAAGCTGATTAGTAATGGCAAAAAACTTAACATCGCCGATTTCTCAACATTCTTTCATGTCACTCCATATTTCGCATTATTTAATCCATGTGATCCGATCCACGAAACTCAAGTTATATTTCAATGATATACTCGAATTAGTCCGTGAGAGTAGATCGTGGAAAATCGCATCATATAATGCGTGAAATCGCTCCAAACTCCTAATTTGAAAAGTATAGCAGTTACAAAAGTGATTGTGCAGCGATTCATAGGTATGTAGATCAGGCATTCGATGATTTCACTGAGGAAAGTAAAAACAAAAAACATTTTGAATGCTTTATCATGAAGAAACCGTTGCGGCGTGTTCCAACTCAAGGCATTGTTGAGCAGGCCAAACAAAATGGCAAATTCAGTCCCCAGCGAGGTAACCAAGAATGCCTTTAGACCCCCATCGAGAGTGAGCTGACCAAGGATGACGGCTTGATAAAGGACAATTAAATAAGGCTTTTAATTATCTTTAAAAGGGGTGTTTTAATGAACCCAAACACCTAATTTTCACTCATACACTCTCTTGGAGTTCCCTTGGTGTGCATGCAAAGTTTCAGGCTGCTCGGTTTCATGGTTTTGGAGTTACGGAGGACGTACACACACACACACACACACACACACACACACACACACACACACACACACACACACACACACACACACACACACACACACACACACACACACACACACACACTGTCATTTATTATGCAAGATGAGCTGGCTTTCGCGAAGAAATGTGGATGAAATGTGCAAAACGGAACAAACCATGCAAGTCAACAGACACGATGATTGATGTGGGGATACACAAACTTATCTGCAAGGATGAATAAATAACAGTCCCAACCCTATGAAATAACAGTCCTATGAAACAATGGGGTAAGCAGGCAAAGATTTCCTGATGGCACAATGAGTGGTGTGCAGGGTGATGGTGCAACAGGTGCAACAGAAAACTGTTCTTTGCCAACATGTCCCACTCTGACTCTGTCTTCATGCATGTCCAGACCAAGCCCCTATGGGGACTCTGTATTTTTCGACCGAGCATCTGCCCGGCGGATCTTCTGCATTCTGGGACCACCTTCGCCTGTGGCGGGTCCTGCCATTGGCTGCCCGCTGTGAGTAGGATGTGCCATCTTCTGAACCATCCCACCCAAGGGGCTGCTGCAATAAAAATAGTCTTCCCCTATTCCAGGCTCCACAGGAGACTACCCCCACCATAGCTTGTGGTGTACCGACTAGACAGATCGTGATCTGTTTTTTTGGAGCGTGAAGCACTCCCGTTGTGCCTTTATATGGCCGGAAGTCCTCACCTGGCCTCACTTGCCAATGAGAGGTTTTTACACACACAATCTTTCCATGACTATAGTTCTATAAATTACATATGCTGCCTCCTCTGTGTCACATTTTAGAAGACGACTTACTCTGCCATTATCCCTGTTTACAAGAGTAAATCTATCCCCAATGAATCAGTCACCATACTATTCTTACAAAAATGTAGCGATAGACCCCCACCCCCCACCTTTCCACGTAACTGTAATGATGATTTCTGGGTAACATTGAAGTTGCATTTCCATGTGTCATACATTTCGGAATGAAAGCTACATTGACATGACATATTCGGCCCACACATAACTTGATTATATTCCTTCGTTTTGTATTTCTTCTGCAGTACAATCCAAAATGTCCCATTCAAGAGAAGGATCCAAGCTACAGAAAAGATCCACTCTTGGGAGATCAAGTGCATTGTGTTGTTTATGTGATCAACTGTCGTCAACTCTCTCTTCTGACGGAACAAGTTTTGAACAAATACAGAAACGTCCGTGCACACATCAGCAGAAAAAGTAGGAAATTTATTTTTCAAACTAAAACACTCATGGAAAATACAGAATAGAAAATTTCTTTAAGGCATTTTGGATAAGTAATGACTGAGTTGTAAGGATACTTTACAAGTAGCCAAGAGCGATTAAGGGTTATTATTTTTTTTTATTGTAAACATTTGAATTAATGGTTTGCCATTGAAGAGTTTGGAAGGAGAGATAATCACAGAGGATTTAGCGTGTTGCTGTTGGTAATTAGTGGTGAAACATTATCAGGCTCATTCATGATTTGCAAGGATGGAATCATTTCCTTTCCTTATGTGGTATGCATGTGATGTCCTGTAACTCGTGTGTGCATATGTGGATTTAAGGGGGGTCCTGGGGGTCTGAACCCCACACCCCCACAAAAGAGGAAAAAAGTTTTTTAATATATGTACATGATTCAGTTTAGTGGAAGAGGGAAAGCAGAATGTACGGGAACAAAATGGCAAGTGGGAAATGCTGACAGAATAGAAGTGAGAGGGAAATCAAGGGGAGGGGGAGAAGGACACATGGTGGTGAACAAGCTGCACACAAGCAGAATGAAATACAGCAAGAAGAGAGAGGGGAAGGTGGAGATGAAACAGAAAAGTACCAAACCAACAAACAATGAAGAAAGAAAAAGAGCTGAGGGAGAGGGAGAAATCACAATAAAATGGAAAAAGGAGGTGTTTGGGAATGGGGTAATTTGGGTAGAGGACATCATAAGTATGGATGGTGGAAGAACCGTTGTCTTGAAGCCCTGGAGGGAAGAATTGGACTGAATAGACTGGGGAAGTTTTGCTATAGGTGAGATCAGAAAGGAACAAATTGGTGCAAGTAAGCAGTGAGCTTGTATTTTTTGAGTTTTCGTTGTTCCTCACAAACCATGTGCACCCTCCGGAAACCTGGGAGGGACAGAACCAAGAGAGGACAGAGAGTGCAAGATAAAAAAGGAGGTTTGGTAGAATATAGAGGGGACACTGACCTGTCTGCAATGTGAAAGTAACTGGCCAAGACACTCAGCTACATTGTGGGAGACCCAGTGATGATGAGGACCTTGCATTCCATAACATTAAGAAGGGCAAGACATAAGGCAGGGCCTGAAGGGGAGAGCAGCTGCGAATGAAGGCCTTGTAGGTTGTCAAAAGTTAAGATTAGTCAAGGAAAGACCTTGCACAACTAAAAATGCCCAGTCGACAGCTGGCTCTGGAGGCCAAATTTGAAATGTGGTTTGCCTAAGAAAGATTGTGGTTTAGAGTGATCAGGCATGGGAGTTTGTGACAACTTCCTCATGCATAATACTCAGAGAGTACCCGCCCTATGGACGATGTTCCAAGCATGCAACACATTCTTCTGATGCATACCTTTATTTGGGCGGTGTGTCGGCAACAGAAAGCACTGTATACGAGTTGAAATTCGCGAATACGTTACAAAAGCGTGACAGCCGGTCAGAAAAATCATATTCAAATAATTCCGCTCAATTCGTCACTTCTGGGATCATTTGATATCACCTTTTTGGGTTTCACTCATTATAAACACTTCCAGTCACTGGAAAACAAAGAAAATATAGAATGTTTGCTAAAAAAAAGTGGGGTTAACGTGCGTCAGGTTTGACCGAAATATGAGGGGAGAAAATGCCGTTTTTCACATTGCAGGAGAGATATCACGGCCATTACGGGCTTCTTCATCGGAAAACAATGACGTGTTGTTTGCGTAGTGCCAGTAGGCACACATCTATCGCGTCATCACTTCTGTTGTACCTCGTTCACGTGACCTGCAGACCACTTTCACGTGCGTAAGAAATTGACAGACGTACGAAATCAGTTTCACGTCAGAAATCAGTTTCGTCGGCAATTATTTTGCACGATCGGCCATCAATAGAGGCGATTCATGCAGATCTGTATACTGCAATTATGATGTAATACATATAATTGATATCTTTATTGCAATGCAGCCAAATAGTAAAGCTTATCATCATTTATGCTCCCCCGTGAAACTTTGATGGACACATATTACGCACGTGAACCGAGGAAACCGCTCCGTTCGAGCAATTCGTCGATCTTTCCGGCGAAACGTGTTGCAGAACAAAGGATTCTGAACATATTCTCTGGGGGAAAGGCGATTAATATTCCAATAGACGTATGCAAGTACGGCTACTAGGGGTATGCAAATGCGTTTGACGCGGACGTCACAAAACTAGTGCATCGGAATCAACGTTTTTCGGAACAAGATATGTAAAATTGGACAAACGATGAATTTTGATGCCACGCACTTTATTACGGACGTGTCCTATGATATGTAACTACGTAGTGGGAATAGAATATTCGACACTGGGCAAAGGTATCCAAAAAAGAGGCAAAATTATAACGTACCGAATTCCATGAAGGCAATGTAACCATTAGCAAATTTTGACTCGTATGCAAAAAAAGATAACCCGGGTTACGTCCATGAAGCAAAAACATACCTACTGCATATAATTTAAAACACCTGACTGCACTGGAAAACGTGGACACAGGAAAACTGTCTTGTAAATGGTGGAGATTTGTAATGCACATTTACATGGAGAATTTGCGTCCCCCCCCCCCCCCAACTCCCACACCCTTTAAGACCACCGGCAAATATAAAAACATCCCGACACATTAACTGTATTCAGGCTGATCCTCTGCAGCAAGTCTGGATGTTATTGGCCTACAAATGTAGGAGTAGCACGACAAACTCAACCACAAACAAACACAAAAACACCGGTCTGTGAATTATATTAAAGATTAAAGGAGCTTGGTCTTAGCATCCCTGTGTCAATCCATTCATCCCAATGGACAGCCATCCCTCCCTGCCTGCATGAGTTTGGCAACAATTGTCATTTCAGAGATCCTTACTCTGATTCAAAGACTGGTGTTTGTAGGTTTGTGTGTTTGTTGGTGGGTGTTTGTTGCGCTATTCCTCCGACACTTCTGGGGCAATTACATCCAGATTGGTTACAGGGGATCAGCAGAATCCCAATTAATGTAAACGGGTGTTTTTTGTTTTGTTTATCTTTGCCAGTGGTCTTGGTGGCAGGGGTGGTGGGGGGGGGGGTGGTGAGGTGGGGGTTGCAAATTTTCGATGTTAATGTGTATTGTGTATTGTGTATTGTGTAGCGCCGCCTCGAAGTGTAGAAGGGTAATACAAGTCCCCACCATTTACAGCACAGTATTCCTGTCCCCACGTTTTCCAGTGCAGTGAGGTGTTTTGAATTGTAAGCAGGAAGGATGTTTTTGCTCCATACACGTAACCTGGGGGGGGGGGGGGGTCCTTTTGCATATAAAGAGCTGTCAGTTGCCGAGACACTTCCCAAATAAATGCTTGCATCAAAATAACATTTTGCACACCTGGAACAAGATCGTCCATAGGCAGGGTCTCTGCTCATACAATGTATCAAGCACAATCTGCAAAGAAGCATAAAAGAGTTGAGTAAGGATTCAAATATAGGGTGCCCCACAGAAAACCAGGAAATTTGGTACAGTTAATTTAAAACAAAACAAAAGCAAACTTCGATGTCGTGTAAAAAAGCGATACACTTTATTATCAGATCAGGTCTGGGAGCATGTGCCAGAACAGCGCGTCGCTGCGTCCACTTTCCGCAGGTACTCCAGGGGCCTCCGTCTGGCCATCCCCCAGGCAGCTGCCAGGCCCATCCCCATCTCCTTGAGATGATGGTCAACCTGCTGCAACCATGAGGCACGTGGTCAGCCCACTGGCCTCCTCAACTCATGAGACTCCCTCGCTGAGGGAATCTGGTGAGCAGGATCAGCATCAGGAAAACGAGCCACATGTCCATACAGCCACAACTGACGCTCACGGACTATGCAGGTAACAAATCTCATCCAAGTCTCTCTCAGCAACCGCTCGTTGGACGCAAAATCTGATCAGCGATAGCCAAGGATTCTCCGAAGACACCTGGTACCAAATTTATTAAGTCTCCGTCTCAGATCCTTGGTCATAGTCCAAGTCTCGCACCCATAGAGCAAGACTGGAAGTACCAAGGACCTGAAGACTCGGACTTTCATCCTGCCGCACAGGTAGCGGCAGCGCCACACCCCATGATCCAGTAAATCCATGACTCCCCAGGCCCGACCCAGACGTCTATTGACCTCTGACTCGCAGCCAGCAGAGACATGAATATCACTGCCAAGGTAAGCGAATCTCTCCACGACCTAAACATCCTCACCACAAACAGACACAGACAGGACAGCAGCATCCAAGATATCACCGAAAGCCTGGATCTTAGTTTTGACCCAAGAAACCCGTAATCCCACCGGCTCCGACTCCTCATTCAGCACCTCGAGGGCCCCCAAAAGGATGTCTCAAGTCTCCACAAAGATGACTGCATCATCTGCAAAATCAAGGTCCGAGATCTTGACATTCCCAAACGATGCACCGCAACTTGATCTCTCCGACATCCTCCCTAAAATCCAGTCCATACAAGTGATAAAAAGTGTGGGGGCAAGTACACATCCCTGACGAACTCCAGTAACAACTGGAAATAAGTCAGAGATGGTACCACCACACTTCACAGCACTCTCAGTACCAGAGTAGAGTTCAGACATCAGATCGATCAATTTTAGTGGCACCCCACGAAGACCAACAATCCTCCAGAGGACATCCCGATTCACTGAATCGAACGCTTTACAGAGATCAACATAGGCTGCAAGCAGCCCCTGCCGAAACTCTCGTCTGCGTTCGGTGAGGACACGAAGTGCAAGGATACGGTCAATCGTTGACCTCTTTGATGTAAAGCCTGACTGCTCTGGACGCTGGTGCTCAAGCAGATGGTGGCGAACCCTATCAAGAATTATCCGAGCAAAGACCTTGCCCGGCACTGAGAGCAGCGTCACCCCTCGGTAGTTGTTGCAGTCTTGGCGATCACCCTTCCCTTTCCAGAGAGGGACAACAAGGCCCCTCTTCCAGTCAGTTGGGATGATGTGAAGGTGGACCACAGTTGATTCGAGGGTCAGCAACATGGATTGTAACACCCTTGACGTCCAACTCGACAGCTGGGGGATCAGCCTGGTACAACCGCTCAAAGTAACCGGCCCAGCTGGCCTTCACTTCAGACTCATCTGTCAAGAGCCTACCACTCTCTGCTCGAACTGCAGTGCTCCGATGGATGGGCTTGGATGAACGTAATGCGCGAATTCCCCTGTAAGCGGGACGAGAATCACCTGTCCACAGGTGATGCTCTACCCCCTCACAGATTCCTCGCACATAGGCCTCCTTGTCCACCCTCAGTGCACGTACAGTTTTACGCCTCAGCTCCCTGAACAGCTCAGCTCTGCCATTCAGCCTGGCCCTGCGACTCCAGTCAATGGTATCCAGTGTCCCTTGAGAGACAAAATTCTTCTTTGCCCTGCGGTGAGCTCTAAGACATCCACCGGCAACATCAAGGACGGTGGTCTTGAAGGTGCTCCACAACTCTTCAGGACCCCCCAAAGCACCGACCCCCCAAGTGTCCACTCAGCCTGTCCGCAAACTCCTCAGCTACTCTCTCATCCCTGAGCTTGCCAACATCCAGCCGAGGCTGGGATGGTACCATTCTCCAGGATTTAAGGTGCAGCTTTAGAGTTGCTACAACTATCCTGTGGTCAGTATTGAGGAACTGAGCACTCCGGTAGACCCTGCAGTTCTGGATCATCCTCCAACGACCGTCAATGAGGACATGGTCAATCTCCTTTGCCACACCGCCAGCGTTGGAATACCAAGTCTGGCGATGAGCTTGTGGGCGCTGAAACCATGAACCAGCCACCCTAAGTCCATGACTTCTTGCAAAGTCAAGGAACTTAGTGCTATTCTGGTTCATAGTTCCTGACCCATGGGGACCAACACACACCTCATAACCATCCCTATCAGTTCCAGTCGATGCATTGAAATCCCCCAAGACTAAAAGTGTATCTCGTCTGGGGCACTGATCAACCACAGACTCGAGTGTGGCGTAGAATGCATCCTTCACGGTGAGATCACTCGCCTCAGTCGGAGCATAAACAGAGACCAGGGAAATGACACCTACTTTATTATATGTTACTGTATTGATATGGTAAAATACGGCAAAATAAATCTCAAATTTCCTAGTTTTCTGTGGGGCACCCTGCAGTATGAAATACAGGGCCTTCAGAAAGTATTCACGCCCCTTGACTTTTTTCACATTTTGTTGTCACAGCCTGAATTTACAATGGATTAAATTCAAGTTTTTTTTTTTGTTTTTTTTTCGCCGATCCACACAAAATAACCCACAATGACAAAGTGAAAACATGTTTTGAGAAATTTTTACAAATTGATCACAAATGAAAAGCTGAAATGTCTTGTGTCAATAAGTATTCAAACCCCTGAGTCGATATGTTGCAGAAACCCCTTATCAACTATTGCAGCTTGGAGTACTCTTGGGTATATCTACATCAGCTTTGCACATCTGGATTTGGGGAGTCTCCCATTCTTCCTTGAAGATTTGCTCAAGCTCTGTCAAATTGGATGAGGAGTCGGTGAACCGCCATCTCAATGGGATTCTTTCCACACATTTTCAATGGGATTTAAGCCTGGGCTTTGGCTGGGCCACTCAAGGACTTTCATGTTCTTGTTCTGAAGCCATTCCAGTGTTGCTTTGCCTGTATGCTTGGTGTCATTGTCCTGTTGAAACATAAATCTTCACCACTGTCGAAGGTCGTTTGCACTCTGAAGCAGGTTCTCCTCAAAGATTGGCCTGTATTTGGCTCCATTCATTGTTCCCTCTGTCCTTGCAAGTCTCCCAGTCCCAACCATTGAAAAGCAGCCCCATAGCATGATGCTGACACCAACATGCTTCAGGGTCAGGTGTTCGATGGGTGATGAGCTGTGCTCTGTTTCCGCCAGAAGTAGCACTTTACATTAAGGCCAAATAGTTCATTTTTCATCTCATCAGACCACAGAATCTTTTGCCTCATGTTCTCAGGTCTTTTGAGTGCCTTCTTGCAAACTCCAGGCATGCTGTCATCTGCCTTTTTCTCAGGAGTGGCTTCCCTCTGGCCACTCTCCCATCCCATGAAGCCGAGATTTGTGAAGTGCTGCAGATATTGTTGTCCTTCCGGCAGGGTCTCCCATCTCAGCCAAGGAACTCTGTAGTTCTGTGAGAGTGGTCCTTTGGTTCTTGGTAACCTCCCTGATAAAGGTCCTTCTTGCCCAGTTGCTCGGTTTGGTCGGACGGCCAGCTCTATGAAGTCTGCGTTGTTCCATATTTTTTCCATTTCCTAATGATGGAGCTCACTGTCCTCTTGGGAACTTTCAACAATCGAGAAATTGTTTTAACCCTTTCCCAGATCTATGCCTCCTCACAATTCTATCTCAGAGTTCTCCAGACAGCTCCTTGGACTTCATGATCGAGTTTCTGCTCTGACATGCAATGTAAAATGTGGGACCTTGTATGGAAACGTGTGCTTCTTTCTAAATCATGTCCAATCAATTCAATTGACCACAGGTGGACTCCGATCAAGTTGTTGAGAAATTTCAAGGATGATCAAAGGAAATTGGATGCACCTGAGCTCAATTTGGAGTGTGATTGCAAAGGGGTTGAATACTTATTGATGCAAAACATTTTAGGTTTCCATTTTGAATCGATTTGTCAAAAATTGTAAAAACATGTTTTCACTTTGTCATGATTGGGTATTTTGTGTCGATCGGTGATAAAAATTGAAATTTCATCCATTTTAAATTCAAGCTGTAACACAACAAAATGTGACAAAACTCGAGGGGTTTGAATACTTTCTGAAGGCACTGTCGTTGAGTAAGGTGAGGAGGGATAAGCCGGTTTCAATTTACATTCAAACCAAAACTCTTCCTCCTTCATCTTCTTCTTCACTCATAATAACGGTGAGTCTCATTCATTCCCGTTTATCATATTTATTAGATTCAGAAAGCACTTGCAATATTCAATCATTTTTTTCAACATTTCTATTTTATTCATATTACAGTGACAAATTGCCCAATCAAACAGTATTTCTGATTATACACCACCTTTCATTCCACTTGCAACACAGGTGAGAAAAGGATATGAAAAAACAGCTGATATTTCAATCATTTATTCACACGATTTTTGAAGGGTGAAAGTTAATTTTTCGCCAGGTACCCTTTCTTGTCGTTTATTAAGCAGATTGGATGGTTTTGCTGAAGTGTGCCAAGGCAGTGTTCTGGGCCCAATCCTTTTCTTAATCTTCATCAATGATCCCTCTGACTCTCTGGAATGTCCTCTTCATGTATTTTCTGACTCCTCCAATCTCTGCCATGACATCCCTCATCAATATGGTCCTTTTGGAGAGAGAGATTGAGAGTCAGGGATTTATCTGAATTGAAACCAAGCTGTTAGGGTTAGAGTTTGATTCTAAGAGTTTGATCAGCTTTCAATTTTGTGAAGATCTGAAAAGAGGGGAGAGGCTGTTGCCTGTCGATCTGAAGGATGATGGATGTCACAGCAGAGGGTGGAGGAGTCAAAAATAGATAAAGGGGGATATTCCAGAGAGTTAAGAGGGATCATTGATAAAGATTAGGAAAAGGACTGGGCCCAGAACACTGCCTTGTGGCACTCCAGACCTTGCCTACGAGAGTAGAGAATGTCAGTAAGCCATGTGTGGAATTGGCCTTGGATGCCAAAGGCAGACAGTTTAGAGAGCAAGGTAGGATTCCATACTGTATCAAAAGCACAAGATATGTTAAGAGAGACAGCTCTGATCTCATGTCTGATATTGAGGGCCTCCATTTATTGTTGGTTGAGTATAAGCAGCATGTCCAAGGTGGAGTGACCTGGTCTGAAACCAAATTGGTGATCTGAGATGAGGTGGTTGGAAAAAAGGAAAGTTTGTACATCAACTCTAATGATGGATTCCATGACGTTGCTGATGGTTTTTCCTTTTTTTTTTTTCTTTTTTTTTGCACCTTCTTTTTTATGTGGTGCAGTGATGTTGTCGGATTTCCACGTATATGGAAGATGACCGAGCACAAATGACAGGGTGAAAATGGTTGAGAGGGAATGTGCAAGCGCAGCAGAGCAGATTTTTAGGACATGTGGGCTGATGCTGTTCAGGCCAGTGGCGGAGTAAGAGTCAAGGATTCAAAGAACCTTCTCAGGTGCAAAATTCACAAAGTCCAGGAGCAGTTTGGGTACGACAGGAAAGGGTGGGTACCAAAAGTGAAGGTCTTGCGGACACAGATTATGCAAGCAAACACAGAATTGAGGCATTTTCCTTATCATAAGCAGTCAGCTGTGGTTCCGTTTGAAGAGGGGGAAAGTGTGGGAAGGAAGGATACACCAGAGACAGAATAAACAAGGTGCCACCAGGTTTTAGAGGAGGTTAACATGTTTGAAAGTTAAATGTTGATGTTGGACAGATGTTGTTTTCTGGTTCTCCTGAGAGTGGACACACACTTGTTGCGGACTTTTTGGAATGCACTGTGATTGCCTTCGGTTGGAATTCCCTTCCGGGAAGAGAAAGCAAGTTGGTGCAGAGCAACTACCTCATCACAATATTCAGTGTATCATGGGTGGGAAGAAGGGAAGGATAATTGACAATGAGATGGGATTAATCTGTGCATGAGAGAGAGCAGGATTCTGTAGATTTCCCAGTTTAAGTTAACATCAGGGGCAGGAAAAATGGGAGACGAGCATCGGAAAAAAACAAAAACGGCTGGGCTCATCTCAACGAGGTACCAAGGTTTTGGTCATGGTCACAATCTCCCCGTCCCCCACCCTCAACAAGGCAATCCTCCATGTACTTGTGTTTTAATGTCTGAAAATCAAGAAGCAGACATCAAACCAGGAAATTTGGATATTTGGTCTTTCATTGCTGTGGTGCACTCTTGGGTTACTTTTTGCTTCATCTTTAACCATCAATCTTCTTGTTGGTTTCCTGAAATCCAAATAACCAAATCTTGATCGGGTGACCCAGATTGGTTGGGGTAGCCAGCGCTGCTTGGGGAAAAAAAAAAACCACGTGGGGGTTCTGGTGTTGGTTGTGCATTGAAAACGTTGAAATCTTTTCAATATTTTCAATTGTTTGTGTGTTTGCATGTAACTCTTTCACGGCTAACCACAAGGGAGGATTCTGGATGTGAGGATAACGAAATGGGTGGAACAGGAGATAGGCGAAGAACAACAGTTGTTTAAAAGCGGAAGAGGGCAATGGATGGGATGTTTCTGCTGAGATAGTTGGTGGAGAAGACGTGGAGATGCAAGAGGGAAATGGAATTGAGGTTTGTGGACCTTGATAAGACATCTGTAATTTTGGGTTGGACATCAGAGAAAATAACAGATTATCATTTTGGAAGGGAATAAGATCTGGCAATAAAGCAGGTTTGAGTATGTTGGCGGAACGGTGACCAAGGATGGCAGTTTGGGGGCAGAATTGCGGAGGATAATACAGGTGGGTGCATGGGCATGGAGGAAAGTGGAGCGACTTGTGGTGGACAGGAAAATATGAAAGAAATTGAGGGGGAAGGTTCTGGGGTCTTGTGTTTTGCCAGTCTACTTTTTCATCATGGAGACAGTGGTACTGACAGAGAAGCAACAACAGAGGCTACAGATCTGCAAAAACAACTTGGTCAAGGGGATACCAAGAATGAAAACAGTTTTAACTGGAACGGCATTTGGTAGAACACACACCTCCACCAGACCTTAGAGTTTATGTTTTGTATCCCACTGATCGGCCGGATCTGCATCCAGACCTTAACCGAAGTATAATCATCTTGTTCTTATCACCTAAATGATAATCATATTAACATGGGGGCTTTCAGGATGGCCTCGTGCAATGCACACTCTCCTCTAAGCTGTCGAGCCTGGGTTCAAATCCTGATCCAGCTGAAATCCCGGTGTTATCCCATCATTCCAGTGTTTCACAGGCAGGGTAATTTATCAATGTGTGCCATTTCTTGGATGGATGTTAAACTGGCATCACATCTGCCAGCATTGGTTGTGGACATTAATGATCCCATGCCTGGTGTTTGCTTAACGTGTCGGGTGGTGGGCTTGGGATCCTCGGATCCTGAGTTCAAATCCCCCTCATTTGTTGAATTAATACCAGGTGGGGTTGACTCTGCCTGTCATCCTTCTGTCGGCAAAATGAGTGCCAGCTCGCTGGTATCCTGTGTCGGAGTGACGACCCGTCCAGGATTGTGTCCAACAGACATGGAGACTGCTTTGGCAGCACCAATGCTCTGCACAGAGTATGGTCCCGATGAATGGATTAATGATCCGACGGTATCCTTCACCAAGAGTAGGTGAGCTAACAACGTTATCTTGAACAAATTCCAAATTCCTGCCCGAACCAGCAGAGGGCATGCATCAGCGGTGAGTAGCTCACGACAAGTCATGAGCCAATAATGCCACCCTGGAACTTTGTGCTGCACCCCACCCCACCGCACCCCCCCCCCCCACATTCCACACAAGAAATGTGGAAATTACCTTCAATACCACACATAACATAATCCACACACAACATAATCCACACACAACATAATCCACACACAACATAATCCACACACAACATAATCCACACACAACATAATCCACACACAACATAATCCACACACACACACACACACACACACACACAACCTTCCGTCTCTGCACACAACACAAGCAGATGCAGTGTTCTTATAATGACATGAAAGTAACAGTTGTTATCTTTGTCTTACAGACATTCCACAAGTTACCATTCTTACCCACTGTGATGAGGCATGCGAAGAAGTTGAAAAAGATGTAACAAATGTTTTCAGGAGCAAATACATCAATGAAAAGGTAATGCCTCCATGAATACTGTTTCACTTGATTTGCAGATCCCTTTTGTCATTGTGATGAATTGGAGAAGAGGTAGTATTCTAACCTCAACATTCTAATTTTAGCTAAAGAATGCATTGTGGTTTAACTAACCTTGTTTATTACTCAGCGCTCACGAAGCGAAAGGCGGGTTTAAGCGATCGGTTGCGTCCGTGTGCCGGACACACGTGCGTACGTACGTGTCTGCATTTTTACATTTCATTTTCGCAGGATCTGTTAGTCTGATTGACACGAAATTTTCCAAATTGGTGCGGCGACTCCTGCAGAATATTTTATTTATATTTATGACGTCATAGGTCACGTGGTACAGGTGCCATCTTGCAAAAACTGAAAAACTTTGCACCTCCATCTCCAAAACCACTCCATGCAAAAACATTTACACATGGCTCATTGTCAAGTTCTCCCCATGGCGAATAAGATGTGTTAATGATGATGTCATCACTTTCTTCAATATGACGTCATAATTCGACAAACACAACGCTTGATTCCATAAGTTACAAATAAAATATTTATTTGCAACTGTTGGTCCGATTGACATGAAATTTTGACAATAGGTGCGCCTCTTCCTGTAGGAATTTATAATGATAATTGGTACAGGTGCCATCTTGTAAAAACTGAAAAACTTTGTCCCTCCATCTCCAAAACCACTCCATGCAAAATAAATTACACATGGCTCATTGTCAAGTTCTCCCCATGGCGAATAAGATGTGATAATGATGATGTCGTCACTTTCTTCAAAATGATGTCATAATTCGACAAACACAACGCTTGATTCAATAAGTAATAAATAAAATATTTATTTGCAACTGTTGGTCCAATTGACATGAAATTTTGACAATAGGTGTGCCTCCCTCCTCCTGAAGGAATTTATCATGATAATTATGACATCATGAGTCACGCAGTACAGGTGCCATATTGATTAAAAAAACGAAAAACTTTGTACCTCGAAATCTCCGAAACCGCTCCATGGGAAAAATTGAAACATGGCTGAGTGTCAAGTACTCCCCATGCGGAATAAGATATGTTCATGATGTCATTGGTTCCTTCATTATGACGTCATAATTTGACGTGCAATGCTTGATCAGGTCAGTATGAAAAAACAACTTCTCTGTAACTGTTGGTCCGATTGACATGAAATTTTGACAATAGGTGCACCTCCTCCTGTAGGAATTTATAATGATAATTAGTACAGGTGCCATCTTGGAAAAACCCCAAAAAATTGCACCTCCATATCTCTGAAACCGCTCCATGGAAAAAAATTGAAACACGGCTCATTGTCTACGACTCCCCATGAGGAATAATATGTGTTAATGATGTCATCGGTGCCTTCATTATGACATCATAATTCGACAAGTGCAACGCTTGATCCTGTCAGTACGACAAAAATTTCTCTGCAATTGTTGAAACTGCTAACCAATCAATGTAAAACTTTAACGAATTGATCAACTACCCATGGGAAATATAGTTTGACAAAAGTGACATCGGTCACTGGTCTGGCACCATATTGGATAAAAGAAAAAAAGACATTAAAAAAAACAGAAGAGTTGGCTTGTATAAGTCCTTCTCCAGACTGTGCATGGTAAGTGTACTGTGAATACCATCTAGTTTTCATGTAGTCATTCCTCAATTTGTTTTCTGATCATATTGTCGTGTTCACACAGATTAAGACCGACCTTGGACGGATCAACCAAAACTGGCTGTTTCTCCCTTGGACACATTGATTTAATTGCAGCCTTGAGCACGTGGATATTGCTAAAACACACGAGGCTCTTCGCTCTGATTAACGGAGTTTTATTTCCCAACCAAATAACGGGTGAAGATTGAACTGATGGTGGGATACAACGGCGGATTGAGGAAGGGAAGGAGATGGATTTAATAAATACGAGACGACTTGTGAACAGATTGGGTTCCCATTGTGACAGCGGTTGATGAAAAAAATAATTTTAAGAAGAAAAAAAAATCTCCAGCGAACTAAACCGCTGAGGTTGTTTGCATTGATCAAATTCTCCCGAAGAGTATTTGACTGAATGGGGAATTGATTTTTTTTATCTATTTTTTGTTGCTCGATTTGAACGAAACTTGATATTGCACACCGCAGGCCAATGGTGAGTAAGGTGGCCCTAAAATGTTTGCGATATCGTGTGCTGTTTTGACTGTATTTCAGGAACATACATATATATGAATATATATATATATATATATATATATATATATATATATATATATATATATATATAATTCCAACAATCTCTGTATCTGTCTGTCTGTCTGTCTGTCTGTCTGTGTCTGTCTGCGACCGCCGTTTCTCAACGAGCGCCGGTCCGATCTCATTGAAACTTGCCAGGAATATTGCCGGGGACCCCCGGATGTGCCTTTTCGAGGTTTGATATCGATGGGACGAGCAGTTCCCAAGTTACCGCCATTTTACTGCCTTTTCAGTGTTGAAAAGGTGTATATATGGCAGCTGAAGGTGTCATTCCACCGTCTCACCTTATCATGCCAATTCTTTCCCAAATTCTTAATAACCAGACGATCACTGGTCCGATCAGATTGAAACTTGCCAGGTATATTGGCGGGGACCCGCAGATGTGCCTTTTCGAGGTTTGATATCGATCGGACGAGCGGTTCCCAAGTTACAGCCATATATCTGTCGACCAATGACAAGACACGGTGCTATGACGTCACAATTAATATTTATTTATTAAAAGTATTTTTAGGGTTTTTTTTTTTTTTGCACGATCGACGGTCCGATCTGATTGAAACTTGCCAGGAATATTGCTGGGAACCCGCGGATGTGCTCTTTCGAGGTTTGATATCGATCGGACGAGCGGTTCCCAAGTTACGGCCATATATCTGTCGACCAATGACAAGACACGGTGCTATGACGTCACGAATGACGTCACAATTAATATTTATTTATTAAAAATATTTTTGGGGTTTTTTTTTTTTGCACGATCGACGGTCCGATCTGATTGAAACTTGCCAGGAATATTGCTGGGAATCCGTGGATGTGCTTTTCAAGGTTTTATATTAATCGGATAAGCAGTTCCCAAGTTACTGCCATTTTCTGTCAACCAATGACAAGACACGGTGCTATGACATCACGAATGACGTCACAATTAATGTTTTTTTTTGTTTGTTTGTTTTTTTTGCATGATTGACGGTCCGATCTGATTGAAACTTGCCAGGAATATTGCTGGGGACCAGCGGATGTGCCTTTTCGAGGTTTGATATTAATCGGACGAGCGGTTCCCAAGTTACGGCCATTTATCTGTCGACCAATATCTGCGAGAGA
This sequence comes from Eptatretus burgeri, assembly GCF_056783735.1. NCBI lineage: Eukaryota > Metazoa > Chordata > Myxini > Myxiniformes > Myxinidae > Eptatretus > Eptatretus burgeri. The sequence continues at coordinate 100,249,142 of NC_140966.1, read as the reverse complement.
GGGGGACGGGAGAGGGGAGGATGAGAGTGGGGGCGAGAGAGGAGGGGGGAGAGAGGAAGGGCGAGACAAGGGGGAGAGAGAGCGGGGCGAGAGAGGGGGATGAGAGTGGGGGGTCGAGAGAGGGGGATGAGAGTGGGGGGCGAGAGAGGGAGGTTGAGAGAGGGGGGAGAGAGGAAGGGCGAGACAAGGGGGAGAGAGAGGGGGCGAGAGAGGGGGATGAGAGTGGGGGGACGAGAGAGGGGGATGAGAGTGGGGGGGGCGAGAGAGGGAGGTTGAGAGAGGGGGCGAGAGAGGGGGGCGAGAGAGAGGGGGCGAGAGAGGGCTGCACATACTGGCACTCACATACTAGCACTCACCTACGGGCACTCACCTTCGGGCACTCACCTTCGGGCACGCACCTTTGGGTCCGCCCCTAGTGTGTATGTATATATATATATATATATATATATGTATATGTGTATATATATATATATATATATATATATATATATATATATAAACATATATACAGTGGAAAATCGATATAACGCTAAGCGTTATAGCTCTTGGACTGATATAACGCTCATACACCTTAGACCCCAAAAAATACTACTATTTCATGTTTAAAGGCAAAAAAGTGAGAAAATAGAGACAAAGTTAGTCCAAAATAGCGCAAATTGGCCAAAAAAATTCAAGCTGTTATCGCCCTGTGTTGAGTTGACATGTGGTGTGAAAATACTCACGAGCTGTCATCTTCTCGCACCTTTCCCGTATAAATGGCGAAGCTGAGATGAACAAAATCAATTCAATTAAAATCATTAAAGCGTCCGTATCTCCTGTAACTCACGTTCATGTTCCCTTCTAACACCATACAACACAGTACCCAACGTAAGTACAGTACTGTACTGTGCAAAATTAACTAATGTTCATGTGCTCTTCCGCCAAATCCTTTCGGAAGAGTTGTCAACAACTTAAATCTAAGCTCCCATTACATCTCCTGTACCAGTTCTTCGACATCTCCATCACCTATCAGCTGAGAAATCTTCAAATTTGTTAGTTTTGTTTGCTCTGTTCAGTTCAGCGCTGCCATTCTGAAGCGGAAGTGTTATTCCATAGAGGAGAAGCTACACATAATTAAACGGATACGGAATGGTGAAACTCAAGCGACCATCAGCAAGGATACAGGCATCAACGTTTCAACTCTAATAGGATGGTTGAAGGATGAAGAGAACATCAACAGCTTCATCGTCACTGTCAACTCCAATGAAGGGATGAAGAGGAAGAGGGTCAAGCTTGGGAGGGATCAGGAGTTGGACCAGGAACTATTCAATTGGTTCTGCAAGTCTAGAGAGCTTGACATACCCATCTCACGCACCATCCTCCTTCATCAGGCGAAGAAGATCAACAAGGATCTTCACAAGGAAGAGAGAGGTGAAGATGCTGACTACAGCTTAACCAGGGGGTGGCTGCAACGCTGGCAGGATCGACATGGGGTCCACATGAACCAACAACATGGAGAGGCCAAGTCTGCAGACCTTGAATCTGCCAAGAACTACCTCTCTGTCTTCAAAAAACTAATCGAAGGCAGCAACTTCACAGAAGACCAGGTTTTCAATGCAGATGAAACTGGTCTGTACAACAAGACCCAAGGAGGAGGTGGGCAGGTCTGCCATCACGGCCCTCAACCTCGCCCCTGGCACATCAGCTCTTGATGCTCTCCAGGCCTGGGTTGATCAAGAAGAAAGAGATCTGGCTGAAGAACTGCTCAGAGAAGAACAGCTGTCAACTGGAGAGGAAGAGGAACCCCGAGAGGCGTCGGAAGAAGAAGAGGCACCAGTTGAACCTCTCCCCCAGCCTCTCCACTCCAAAGCTGAACAGTCTTTCCTTTATGGTCTTTGTTGGTTGGAGTCCTTGGATGAACAGGAATGCCCCAATCTTCGTTTGAAGATACACCAGTTTAAAATCCTTCTGGATGACACCCAAAGACTCTCAAGAGCATCCATGAAACCAACCAAGATCACCGATTTCTTCAAGAAATAAATTCCGAATTCTTCAAGATATAAATTCCATATCCGTTTTGTGATTAAGGAAGCGTAAAATATTTTACCGATTTATGTGATAATGTACATTTTGTATTTTTTATTTTGTAAGTAATGTTCGATTGTACATAAAAAATAAAATATATTCCATATGCATTCAATTCCTGTGTTTATTTCTTGTTTAAAAAAAAAGAAAAGAAAATAACTTGACCGCTCTGTCATCAACCCCAACAATCCAAGATTGCAGACGTACATGTCCACGTGTTTTGGTTCTGGTTTGTATGTAAAATAAAATATTTTTCACTGCATCAGTATAGCGCTGTATCATTTATAACGCCCTCGTCGCTTTGGACCCCACCAGTGAGCGTGATATCGATTTTCCGCTGTATATATATATATATATATATATATATATATATATATATATATATATATATATATATATACATATACATATATATATATATACACATATATATATTATTGTTGCGGTTTTCGCGCCCGCCGGCGTGCTGACGGCCACGTAACTCGAATCGCGGCACGTCGCCCACCGGACGGACAATCCAGTCGTGACCCTCTCGGACTAACGCCGGGAACCAGTCACGGGTGGACCTTTCGGTCTCACCGCGATCGAGCCAATCAGCCCCCGCGTGGGATAGGGTTGCTCGCCAAATTCGAACTACCTAAGTACCCACGCGGAGGGTAGACCGGGCGATCGCACCTCGCCGCAGGTCGACTTCGGACACGGGCCACTTAAGCGACCCGTTCCGTACTATCAGAATAACCGAGCGGTGTTATCGTCGACCTCGACGGTTCGATTAATTATCGGGCGTATTCAGCCCACTACCAACCCTTTACGTGAAGCAAGATGGGGATTCAATGGAGGAAAAAGACGAAGCGAAGCGGGAGAACAGTTCAACAATAAAGCACATTTATTCTCGGCACACGGGAAGCACACAAATACAATTCCACCAAATGCACACAAAAAAAAAGAAAACACAATTCCATTTACACAAAAAGCAAACATAAAAGTGAAAACACAGTGCAGAGCTAATACCGACTACCGAGCACACGGCAACACTTATACAATTCTACTTCACAGACGGCGCCGACAACACATACCCAAAACCAAGGAAAAGAAATCCCCCAAGAATGAGGTAGGCCTGGGGCCGAGACCGGGTCGGGCCTACCCGTCTGGTGATGAGACGCGGAGCGGCGATGGCCCCGCAACCCGCGGGCCTCGTGGACAGTGCCTGGCAGGGGGTGGGAACGGGGCCCCCTTGGTCGCACTATCTCAGCGCGGGGGGAAACAGGAGGGGGTTGCTGATACTCGGGGTATAGAGGATCTTTATTATGTGCGCGACGAGCGTCTCCACCTCGGCCAGGTCGCGCTGCCGGCCTCCCAGGGGTGCAGCTCCCTGCACGACGCGAGCACCCCCTCGTCCGCCCTCGCCGCCTCTCCACAGCTCGTCCCCTCCGTTCCGACTTCAACGCACACGACGAGCAGCTCCACCGCCCGCGAAGTCTTGACTCTCTGTTCCGACTCCTTCGCCTCGTTCCGACCTTTACTACTCCTTTGACTGACGAACACCGTCCTTTTATCCCCCCGTAACTTCGCCTTTGACCCCCTCCCTTTGACCTTTCAACTCGCTCCCCATTGGCCCGAGAAAAAGTGGGCGTGAAGGCTTTTGATCCACAAATTTGCATATATCGATCGCCCTGGGGGCGGGGCCAATTCGCCCCTCGCTCACCGATTGGACGGCAAAAAGTGGGCGTGTGTCGTTTTGGATCCGTTTTTGAAGCAGAAAATCCGTGATTTTGTACACGCTGTTCAACGTGCGCCCTACACGAGTCCAGCATCGGTGCCCATGAGTGGCGCGAGATGACGGTGATGCGATGGTGGCGAGTTGTGACGGTAAAGGTCATGGCGGTTGTGGTGAAGCGGCGTTGTGGTTGGTGGTTGTTGTTGTGGTTGTGATGGTGGCGATTGGTCCAAAATAAAGATAGTAAAAGAAAAACGGCTATCCTGAAGAGTCGCAGCACGTATAAATGACATGTATTCCCACTAGACAACGGGTTTGGGCCTAACTACACATGCACTTACCGAGATACCTCACCTAAGGGACCTGAATGGTGGTTTGCGAATCTGGTAACCACAACACTACCCCCTTCCCTTTTTACAGACTCGTCCCGAGTCGTCAAATTTTCGTGTGCCATCATGTGTAGTTTTCCCCTAGTACATTTTACCTACGGATCCCTGAGTGCGACATTCATGGTATTCGTGTCCCCAAAATAAATAACCTGAGGGCTGCGTAACTATCTAAACAAACTCACTCACACGGACGACTTAAATAAAATTGCCGGCGCTAGACAGACATGCCGGGGGCGCACTCATATTTACAGTACATCTTAACCTTAACTTACAAATTTTACACTAAACCATGGCCCAGGATCATTGAACTCTGCAAAAGAAAAGCAGTTAGCAGGGAGCCAGGCTGCCCACATGCAGTCTCTGACTCAAACAATGCAGGTGACAGGGAACGTGGCTGGCTGCTCACACGCAGTCCAAGGCCTTCCCTTTTGAACTGAACTCAGTGAACCACAACGGTGCTTGGGCTGCACAAACGCAGTCTCCGTGCCAGCTCAAGTGGCACACGCAATGAGCACAACGAATGGATGGATGAACACAAACACGGTGCACGGGCCGCCACTGCAGGCCCGTGTTGTAGCTGCCAACAGGGCAGTTCTCGCAGCTTGCAAACTGTTGCTTTTACGATCCTGGCGCACATGGAAATGAACAGGGGGGGCAAAGCAAAATTGAACGGGGCTGGTGCACATGGGCAGTGGGCATGGCATGGCAAAGGTGCAGGCAACACAGCCCGCAGAAGAAGGCCGCTGCAGGCAAACACAGCCGACAGATGAACTGGCCGGCACAGGCCTTGAAGAAAAACAGCCAGCAGATGAACTGGCCGGCACAGGCCTTGCAGAACACAGCTGCCGATGAAGTTGGCCGGCCTCCGCCTTGAAGCAACACACGGCCAGCCGATGAAGTTGGCCAGCCTTTGCCGTTCAATGGAGGTTGGTGGAGGGAGTGCGGTGGTGCTGGCCACTTGGAAGGCGGGCTCGGACCTACCTACCTGTCTCCCTCCCAACCTATCGCCTTTGCCTGTCACTGTACATACCCACTCCCTTAATTTGTCAAACCCCAATTTAGCCCCAACTTATTTTTTTGTTGTTTTTATTTTTACTCCCCCACTATAAATCGTCCCCTAACCCCCTTTATCGTCTTTGTTCGGCTAACCGATCCTGTCACCTAGCCTACTCCCAACCCCTACGTTCCCTTCCCAGAGGGGAACAAGGGAGAGCTAACGTCCTGTGTCGAGGCCCAACGAAGCCTCAGAATGGCCTCCCCAGAGTTCGGCGATCTATAACCCAAAGTGGGTCCAGCGGCCCACAACGAGAGCGAGGGGATGGATGGTGCAGAGGGGTACATCTCCTAATCTACCCTAACCATTTAACTGCTAAACTACCCCGGGGCTTTCAACAAGCGCCTCTCGCTTAAACTATTGGTTCTAACAACCCAGATTCCCGTCGCCTGTGTTGGTGTCCTTACAATTTCGGGCCTCGCCCCCCAATTTTCTCTCCGTGCCCTCACACGGTCTCCTGGCTGGGACACGTGGCTCCCTCCGGCAGGCACGACCCTCTGCCGAATCTCCCGCTATGGCACCCCCGGGCACTACACTGCCTCCGAGCCTACCAGCTCCCTAACACCGGGGAGTGCCCCCCATGGCACCTCCCCTGAAACGCACACGTGGCAGGCCGGCCTCCCGGGCCCCTTTCCGAGGGTCACCCGTGCCCACAACACTGCCCACGCGGCTAATGGCGCCCGGGCCCCCGCACCAAGCAGGCGCACCCGTGCCCACTACTCTATCCCGGCCCCCCATGGGCCCATGGCCTACCGCGGCCGACTAGCCTGGTGCCCGGGGTACCCACTCAGCGATACTCACCTTTCGCAGCCACGCTCCCAAGCCCGTCAACAGGGCTCCTGCACCCCTCCAAATGGGTCTCGAGCCTACATTCCCACCAACAACAAAACGACCTCCATTTTTCAATTTGACTAACCCAGCTAACTCACTTTATACTGACCCCGGGGTCCCTTGGGCGGGAGTCACTCCTCCCCCCAATCACTCATCGCACCATGCATTCCCCATTCACTCCATTCACACAGACCTGCTGGCCTCACTCACTCACCAAGCACATGCTTCCAATTCACTCACCAACAACTCTTCAACACACACACCACTGCTGAACTCTGCCATCCTTCTATCTGCATCCCCTAACTAACTCGTGCTCCCACGTCATCCCTTACACAAGTAGCACGTTCCTTTTAACACGACGTCGCTAAACTACACCCCCTCTACACATCCACAAGTCTGTCACTGTCTCCAAATAAATCATTTTATTTCCCCACCTAAATCTGGCTACAATCCCTCTAACTAATCCATTCCACGGACTCCATGAGGACTTACCCCTGCCCCATGAAGTCGGTCTAACTAAGCTAACCCTTCCCCCTAACTAGTTTTCATCCTGTGCCCAGGTAAGGGGGTCTTTCACCCCTTGCCCAGGAATCCTGTACACCCGAAAGTGAGGCTTGCCCTTTTTTTTTCATGCGCAGCACCTGCGCGGCAACTCAGAGCTCGCGCACTTTGCGCCTGGCCGTGACGTCATGCAGCTGCACGTGTTCCTCGTCCCTCCTTGGACGGGACCATCCGGCAGAGATACCCCTCCTGCCGGATTCCAACCACACGTGCAGCCATGACGTCACCGTGCGCAAAAAAAACACAAGCCCCACGTCTCGAGGGGTTTCCCACGCGAACACATGTGCTTTGCCCGTTGGAGCTGAACACACACGATCGCGTGGAGAACCCGTCCGGTCCAAATCCATTTACCTGCCTAAACTTTGTCCGTCCGCGGGATCGGCAAATCCACCGCGTGCGTTTCCGGACCGGGACTTCACTCTCGCAAGCGAGCACGTGGCGGTCTCGTGCGTTGCACAGCACGAACCGCGTGCTCACTGCTGGGTGAACCCGGCACGGTCCTCGAAACAACTACAGCCGCTACTCGGCTTTCTCTCCTCTGTCGCCGTCTCCGTCGCCATTCCACACACGCATACCTGCGTGTCACGACGCACACAGTCCACTCCATCACATTCACACGGGGAGACGCGGCTGCGTGCTCCCGCATGCCAACCGACATCTCCCTCACATACCGCTCTCTCACACACACGGTCTCCCTTGCACACGGCCGTTCACTCACGCGTGCCTCACTACTCACACAAACCATACTACTCACACACGCGGGGGAACTCAACCGCTGTGCCTCATCCACACACCGTGCCTCACTCATACACGCGGGGGCACACACCCGCGGTGCCTCACTCACACACACGGCGACACTCACACACGGTGCCTCACTCATACACCGTACCTCACTCACACACGCGGGGGCACTCATCCGCGGTGCTTCACTCACACACACGGCGACACTCATACACGGTGCCTCATCCACACACGCGGGGGAACTAACCCGCGGTGCCTCACTCACACTCCGTGCCTCACTCACACACGGCGTGCTGGGAAGCATGTACTCCGGCACCATCGCCACCACACCACTCACACACGGGGTCGCTTCCACACACGGGGACGCACTCACACCTTGCACCACACACACAGGGACAACCACACTGGGGATTTGTGTCCCCACAAGGGTCTCCGGGGCCTCCATACCCCCCAAGCTCTCCGTGCACCTGTCCACAGCACTCGTCCCCTCAACCTCGCAAAGCACGACCGAACTCACCTGGTCGTGACTCGCCTCAAGGGGGCATACTCCCTCCCCTCGTTCCTGGAGGAGGCCATCCCGCTGCTCGCACCGGGTCCCTACACGCTCCGCGAGCTCACCCCCATTGTCCTCCACTACCTCCGTGTGTGCGTGCGCGTCACTTACCCCGTCTTCATCGTGTAGTCTTCCCTCTATCGTTCCCATCTCCCGTGTCTCTGCCAACTCTTCACCCTTTACCTCCCTTGTCTCAACTATTATTTCTGTTGTCGTCACCTCGTGTCTCGTCTCACACGTTTTGGTCTCCCCATTTAATTTTTCCCTTTCGGTCATCGTCACGACCCTCGCCCAACACGTTCCACGAATTATTTTTTCACCCGCCTCCACCGCGGGCCTGTCAGCCGTTGCACCCCACCCAGCTCGTTTGCTCCCACACGTGGAGTCGCCATTTTTATCTCCCCGGTCACGGCCTTCATGCCCGCCTGCAGGCTTCGGCCCATGTTCTGCGTCTCACCCCGCAGCTTTTTCATTTCTTCCTTCATTTGCTGTGTATTCGCATCCATCGTCGTTTTCACTTCATTTGTATTTGTATCCATCGTCGTTTTCACTTCATTTGTATTTGTATCCATCTTTTCGTTCATTTGTTCGTTCATGCCTTTCATTTCGTTTTTCATATTCGCCTCCATCTTTTCGATCATTTGTTTGTTCATGCCTTTCATTTCGTTTTTCATTTCATTTGTCATTGCCGCATTCATTTGTGCCAGCATGGTGAATAGCTGGGCCATGTCGGATGCACTCAAGTGAGCCGTTTCGGCAGGGGTTGGGGAAGGGTCTTGGTGGAGAGGGGGGGAGGTGTCATACACCGCGGCCGCTGCCGCACCCACCTCGGGTCCTGGGTTCAGTTGGGCGAGTCCGTGTTCCTGCACAATCAACATTTCCTGCTCGGGGATTCCATCCTGGACCATGGATCCTACACATTCTACATCCATTTCTAATACCCCCGGCTCCCGCTCGCCTTGAGACGCCATCTTGCTTCTCGTGAAGGGTTAACTTGCTCGCTCGTAATTTGGAGGGAATCGGGGGTCGCTTCTCTCACCCCTGGACCGATTCCCGTGAATTTCGCTGGAGACAGGAGAGCCTGTTGTCCCGCTCTCCAATACCAGTGCCGCGAGGAGGGCGATGAATTTGCATCCCACTCCTGACACCAGTGTTGCGGTTTTCGCGCCCGCCGGCGTGCTGACGGCCACGTAACTCGAATCGCGGCACGTCACCCACCGGACGGACAATCCAGTCGTGACCCTCTCGGACTAACGCCGGGAACCAGTCACGGGTGGACCTTTCGGTCTCACCGCGATCGAGCCAATCAGCCCCCGCGTGGGATAGGGTTGCTCGCCAAATTCGAACTACCTAAGTACCCACGCGGAGGGTAGACCGGGCGATCGCACCTCGCCGCAGGTCGACTTCGGACACGGGCCACTTAAGCGACCCGTTCCGTACTATCAGAATAACCGAGCGGTGTTATCGTCGACCTCGACGGTTCGATTAATTATCGGGCGTATTCAGCCCACTACCAACCCTTTACGTGAAGCAAGATGGGGATTCAATGGAGGAAAAAGACGAAGCGAAGCGGGAGAACAGTTCAACAATAAAGCACATTTATTCTCGGCACACGGGAAGCACACAAAAACAATTCCACCAAATGCACACAAAAAAAAGAAAACACAATTCCATTTACACAAAAAGCAAACATAAAAGTGAAAACACAGTGCAGAGCTAATACCGACTACCGAGCACACGGCAACACTTATACAATTCTACTTCACAGACGGCGCCGACAACACATACCCAAAACCAAGGAAAAGAAATCCCCCAAGAATGAGGTAGGCCTGGGGCCGAGACCGGGTCGGGCCTACCCGTCTGGTGATGAGACGCGGAGCGGCGATGGCCCCGCAACCCGCGGGCCTCGTGGACAGTGCCTGGCAGGGGGTGGGAACGGGGCCCCCTTGGTCGCACTATCTCAGCGCGGGGGGAAACAGGAGGGGGTTGCTGATGCTCGGGGTATAGAGGATCTTTATTATGTGCGCGACGAGCGTCTCCACCTCGGCCAGGTCGCGCTGCCGGCCTCCCAGGGGTGCAGCTCCCTGCACGACGCGAGCACCCCTCGTCCGCCCTCGCCGCCTCTCCACAGCTCGTCCCCTCCGTTCCGACTTCAACGCACACGACGAGCAGCTCCACCGCCCGCGAAGTCTTGACTCTCTGTTCCGACTCCTTCGCCTCGTTCCGACCTTTACTACTCCTTTGACTGACGAACACCGTCCTTTTATCCCCCCGTAACTTCGCCTTTGACCCCCTCCCTTTGACCTTTCAACTCGCTCCCCATTGGCCCGAGAAAAAGTGGGCGTGAAGGCTTTTTGATCCACAAATTTGCATATATCGATCGCCCTGGGGGCGGGGCCAATTCGCCCCTCGCTCACCGATTGGACGGCAAAAAGTGGGCGTGTGTCGTTTTGGATCCGTTTTTTGAAGCAGAAAATCCGTGATTTTGTACACGCTGTTCAACGTGCGCCCTACACGAGTCCAGCATCGGTGCCCATGAGTGGCGCGAGATGACGGTGATGCGATGGTGGCGAGTTGTGACGGTAAAGGTCATGGCGGTTGTGGTGAAGCGGCGTTGTGGTTGGTGGTTGTTGTTGTGGTTGTGATGGTGGCGATTGGTCCAAAATAAAGATAGTAAAAGAAAAACGGCTATCCTGAAGAGTCGCAGCACGTATAAATGACATGTATTCCCACTAGACAACGGGTTTGGGCCTAACTACACATGCACTTACCGAGATACCTCACCTAAGGGACCTGAATGGTGGTTTGCGAATCTGGTAACCACAACAATATATATATACATATATATATATATATATATATATATATATATATATATATATATATATATATACATATATATATATATATATACATGTATGTATATATATATATACACACACATACAAGATGAGAGTTTTAGTAATATACGAGGTGACCCGTGAACCCGTTGGGTTCCCGTTATGACTGGTTGACTAAAAAATCATTTCAAAAAAAAAAAAAAGATAGCTCCAGAGAAATATACCGCTGAGGTTGTTTGCATTGATCAAATTCTCCCGAAGAGTACTTGACTGATTCCGGAATTGATTTTTTAATAATTTTTTTTCGTTGCCCGATTTGAACTAAACTTGATATTGCATGTCAATGTGAAAAAAATGACGGAGAAAAGAAAGTCAAAGAAATTATTGTGCATAATCTTCTAAACACAATTTTATTTATTAATGAACACGGAAGTATTTGATCAAAATGGCAATGTTTGTTTTCTGCTGAAAAATAAATTGTTCTTTGTCGATTCAAAATGTTTGCGATTTTTAAATAAATCATTTGAAGAAAACAAAAAAACATAGCTCCAGCAAACTATACCACGGAGATTGTTTGCATTGATCAAATTCTCCGGAAGAGCACTTGACTGAAACGGGAATTGATTTTTTTTTTTTGTTGCCCGATTTGAATGAAACGTGTAACTGCACACCGCAGGCAAATGGTAAGTAAGGTGGGCCGAAACTTTTAGCGCTATCATTTACTGTTTTGGATGTATTTTGGGAACATACATATATACAAGATGAGAGATTTAGTAACATATAGATGGAAGATAATTACATGCCATGACAATAAAACCTCTGGTGCCAGTACACACCAGACTTGTTCACAGACAGGGTTGGCGAATGAGAACCAGGTGAGGCATTTGCTGCTGAGACCTTACCGAGGAAATGGAAGGGTGGTTGGCCAAGATGGAGCGAATGATTGAGGGGCTGAAGCTAGCCATCACAAAGAAGGAGGGCGAAGCTGCTCATGTAATGGCAGAGAAACACAGGCTGCAAAGGAGGAGGATGAATATCTCATCAACGAAGTGGGCCATGATCGGTTCGCCCCAAATGAGGAAGAGGCATCCACGGTGTCCTCCCCTACCTCAACAGAGTAAGGGAGAAGTATCCCACCCCGGATGCTCGACCTATCCATTGGAAGAAAGCTGCAAATATTTGGGGAAGGCCTAGAAACCATAAATAAATACTTGAAACGGGTCAAGAAGTCCAGAAGAGGCCACGTCTGATTTGTGAAGGCCTGACAAGGGTGTTTGGTGAGAGTAGTAGTCGAACACAACCACAGCAGAAATTCTTTGGAAACAAACAATCTGAAGGAGAGGACATTGTGTTGGTCTCACCAGAGCTTGTTAACCTTTTTGACTGGATCATCCTGCTCAATACCTTGTTAAACCAACCAGAGAAAGTCAACTGAAAAGTCGTCTGGCTGAGACAGAGTGGGATGAGAACACCCAGATGGAGCTGAGAAGTCTTATCCTGTGACAAGCCTTAACTCTCCTTCTTTGATGCATGTGATCATCTCCTCAACGTTACGGGCAATAGTCCATGGAATGGATATGCTGACCCTGCATGCACCCTCCCCCCTCCCCACCCACGACAGTGTGGGATAGGTATTGTTTTATTCACTAGGATGTTCTGGTGGGGATAAAAGGTGTAAACAGGGGAAATATATGGATGAACATATACTTTAGACGCAGGACTGATTGGTACCCTTGTAATGCTTTCGCACGCTTTTCACATCTTGAAATTTAGGGGGTATGTTGATTCACAGGCTGCCATTTCCATTTCAATGCACCAATCAAAGAATGTTTCATATCAAAAGAAAGGTGATTGGATTGGCTCTATAATGATGTATCAATGATGTAGTTCTGATAAATATTTACTTATTCAGTGTATTTTAATCATAAATGTCATCGGTCGTTTGACGGAAATCTCAATTTTATCCCCTCACCGACAAATAATAACACTCCAAATCCATTTTGCCATTTATGGTATTTGTTTTTCCCATTACATCTTTCGAATGCATGCATCCAGGACATCCTAAATGAACATATTTCATTTCTGGTGCTATCGCAGCCATTTATTTTATACCTGGGGCTGACATTTTGCTTTGTTGTGGTTGCTTTTTATTGGTGTTCCCACACCTGATAGTGGAAATGGATTCCTTGAGTCTGAAGACATGTAAAATGTCATTTATTCAAATTCATGTGTTATTAACTGACGGAAATATGAGAATCAATAGTTTTTCACTATTTTATGGCATCCATCTTGGATTCTCTCAATTCTCGCAACTTTATACGTTTGGAAATGCAAATCTCTCCGAGATATGGTGACATGCATGCATTAAAAGGATATAATAGGAAATGCAAATACCATAAATGGCAAAATGGATTTGGAGTGTTATTTACAGGTGAGTGGATAAAATTAAGATTTCCATCAAACGACTGATGTCATTTATGATTAAAATACACTGCAGAAGAAAATATTTTCATAAATGCATAATTGATACATTAATTATTGGAGAGCCAATCCAATCACCCTTCATATGATATTAAACATTCGTTGATTGGTGCATTCAAGTGGAAGTGGTAGCATGCAGATCAACCAGAATAACCCCTAAATTTCAGGACGTGAAAAGCACGCGAAAGCATCATTGGGGAACATATCAATACTGGGTCTAAAGTTTGTGTTCGTTATCCCTATATTTTCCTGTTTACATCTTTTATCTCCACCAGGACATCCTAATTAACAACAAAATACCTATCCTATCGTGATGTGGGGGGGGGGGGAAGGGGGGCACGGACAGCATATCCAGCCCATCGACTACAAGGAGAAGATCTCCAAGCCTGGGAGAGAGGCAGGCATCAGGGAGGTGACCGCTGATGCAAACGGAGACATGAGCATTATCCTGAAGAAAGAAGTGGAACAGATTGCTGCACAGCAAGCACAGATCCAGTGTTTGCTGTGTCAGCTCCAAACCAAGCCCCCAGGCCAGTCACACCCAAGAGATAACACAAGGAATTGCTGGATTTGCAATGGTACTGGACACTTCAAATGAGACTTTCCACAACTACGACATACCGTGCAGACAGCAGGAACAGTCGCCCCATTCAGCACTACTGTCTTCCCCTTTTCTTCCAAGGAGTCATACTCATTATGCCTTTCACCAAGAGTCAGGTGGTGGAAGAGGCTATTTCAGGAGAAGGCTAAGTTTTAAGGAAAGCAAAAGAGATTGTCCACAGATTGACATGATATTTCTTGAAGTAGATGCTGTATGCTTTGTTGACACAGGAGCAGAACTGTCAACGATTCCAAGTTAACTATTCAAGGAGTATTAAGCTGAAGATTGTGAGCTGGTAAATGTGTCTTCAGTCATCCAAATCTCTGCATCACACGGATCAGAAATTCCTTACCAAGGGTACGTGGAGATCTCCATCCCTGTCCTTAATCATACTTTCCACATTCTTGGATTCCTAGTAGTTTGGGCCCCAACAAATACCCCCATGGAAGCAAGGAAGTTTGAGAGTGCCTGGTGTATTAGAATCGACCAGGAATCAATGGAGGACATGTGTGGTGACAATTCCATGGAAAAGGTCAACCGATTGGTAATGGTGGGCCATGGACTTTCATGCTCACTTCATCCTATGAAGATATACCAAACTGTTCTCGACCTCCACACCATGTGAGAATCAGGGCACCAACGCATTCATTACCTGCTCGCCCAATCACCGTCATGGAGGGGTCATGTCAACCTCCGTCAGTCGGTCAACACTATGCCCTGTTAGAGCATCATGTCTCCCATGTGTATTGCTGGGAGGAGCTAGAGTCACCATTGTTGGGACTGGTGGGGCACCAATGCAGGTTGCCAGTTTTCGTGATCAAGATGCCGACATCCAACCGAGAACCCCGAATCGGCATCCATAAATCTGCCACCATTGTTGAAAATGGACCAAATGAAGATGATGTCTTGCAACTTGTCTGCAGGTTGAATATTGGTGAACTGGAAGAGACACAGAAACAGCAACTTCTCTGTACCCTTTCAAAGTATCATTCAGCAAAGATGAAGATAATATTGGATATTATGATCTTGTGAGTCACATAATAGTGATATTGGATGACCAACCTATGAAAATTCCGTCCTGTAGGATACCACAGCATCACTGGAACAAAGTGAGGGAGTATCTGAAAAAGACCCTCGATCGAGGTATTATTCAGGAGTCAAGTCCATATGCTTCACCCATTGTTCTTGTGAGGAAGAAACATGGAAAATTATGAAATTGTGTGGATTATTGTCCACTCAATGCAAAAACAAGTAAGGATGTCCTTTCCTCTACCAAGGGTTGAATAGGCCTTGCAAGTCCTGAAGGATGCAAGATACTTTTGCAATCTCGATGTAGACCATGGTTTTAATCAACTACAGGTTGCGGAAGAGGATATTGAGGAAATGGCATTTCGTACAGGAACTGGAGAACTCCACAAATACACCAGGATGCTATTCAGACTCAGAAATTCTCCAGCTACCTCCATGTAGGTCATGGACAAGGCATTCAGTGATCTCATATTCCAGTCTCTTCTCATTTACTTTTACTTTGATGACGTCCTCGTCTTTGGTGCAACATTCAAAGAAACACTGGGGAGACTGGACAATGTTCCAGCCCGATTGTCAAATCTCAATCTGAAAGTGCCAGCTTTTGCAGACCAAGATACGTTACCTTGGGCATGTAGTGACCAACAAAGGTACAAGTGCAGATGGGGGGAAGATCTGTGCCATACAGGAATGGCCCCAACCCCAGACAGAAACGGACCTTCGTGGGCTCCTTCGTCTGGCTGGTTATTACATAATATTTGTGCAGGATTATGCCAAGTGGCCTCACCTTGACACAGCCGACTACAGAAGCCAGAAAAGGGCAAAGCAGATGGGAGGAAGTGCAGTAAGCATTCCATGTCACAGAAACTCAAGGAATGTTGGACCGAAACATTTCAAGACTCCTTTCGCACCCTTAAACAAAGTTAATTTCGCCCTCCATCCTCGGTTACCCGCACTTCAACCTCCCTTTCACACTGGAGATGAACGCCATTTTTCACAGCCTTGGAGCTGTACTGGTGCAGGCAAAAGGAAAGAGGAAGATGGTCATTGCTTACACCCGCAGGAGTCTCAAGCCTCATGAACGGAATATGAAGAATTACTCAAGCATGAAATTCGAATTGAGATGGGCAATGTCCCAAAATGCAGAGACGTACTGATTGGTGCAAAGGTTTAGGTATTTTCAGGCAATAACTCTCTCAGTTACCCACAGACAGTGGCTAAGCTTGGAGCGACAGAATCAAGATGGGCAGCAGAACTATCTCAGTTTAAGTTCAAAATAAGGGTCCAGGCTGGGTAAAAGCAATAGATATGCCGATGCTCTCAGCCGGAAGACTACACAGTGGAGAACATAACTCTGCCGGATAACAGAAGATAAAACTGATCGTCGGCCTGAACCTCAAACAAGTGACAGCATCTACAATGCGCCCTGAAGTCTGCACAAGGATTCGTCAAAGTATCACAGAGGTCTTGATGAATGAAATCCACATGAGATGCACAAGGATAGACCCAATAATGATTTCTCCTTTGCCATCGATTGCAAAGGAAGACTTCAGACAGGAACTTGCTGACAAAGACATCAGTAGACTACTTTTATTGGAGGACCAAATATCCCCCAATTTGACGATACCTCATGAGAGAGTCCAAGCAGACACACCACTGTTCAGATGTTGGAAAAAGATAAGAGGAAGATGGCATCCTATATTGACTCATCTAGAATGATGAGAGACAGATAAAACAACTGAGTCTTCTCAACAGCCTCGAGGTTAAAGTGTTCAAGTGGAAGCAATCCACGACCAAGCGGGTCATCAGGCATCAGAAAAGACAACTGCTCATGCAAGGAAGTGTTGCTACTGTCGAGGAATGGCTCTTGATATTGCCAACTATTGTCAGAACTGTGAATGCTGCACTTCTTCCAAAGTCGGGAAGCGACTTCACCCCTCCATGATATCTCTGACAACGGCTAGGCCATTAAAGATGTTTGTTATGGACATCACCATCTTAGACCCCAGCAGCAATGGGACTGAACACCTTCTTGTACTTACTGATGTTTCACCAAGTGTACGCAAGCAATTCCCACCCGCAACCAAACGACATTAACTGCAACACATGTTCTCGTGTGAGATTGGTTCATTTGTTTCGCTCTCAAAAGCAGGATACCCAGTGATGAAGAGTAAAATTTAAAGAGCAAGATCATTCAAGAGCTTTGTAAGGTGTATGGTGTTACCAAGAACCGCAACACCACCAATCATTCAAACGGTAATGGACAGCGCCAGTGGTTAAAACGCACTCTTCATGATCGACTGCATACTCTGCCTCCCAACAAGAAACAAAAGTGGCTTGAGTACCTACCAGAGTTTGTGTATGCATACAACAGCACCTCTCATTCCTCCACATGATATTCATCGCTCTACCTCTTCTGTGGCTGACTTGATGCCTGAATCACATGGCATTCTCCCATCCATCACCACCAGTCATTGTTTCATCGTTCACTGGCTTCACAGACTCGAATGACACAGACAGATGGTGTGACTCCTCCACCTCTGTTTTTCGCTGCTCTGAGGCAAGGGGCTGGTGTTGAATGATGTACATCACTCGGTTCCATGATAAGAGCTGAGAGACTTTCGCCACACTTCAATGACCTTTTAACCATGCACACAACGTACCCAACGATGTGTCCGATGCATGACTCTGTCAACACCAAACGCCTTTCAAAACTTGGTATGACTGTTTCGTCATGGTCAGTGTCTGTTGATGAGTGAAGTTCCAAGTCATAGCATCATGCCACCATCATATCTTGATTTTTCTCTGGAACTGCCTTTTTGTGACGTTATGGAAGGAAGCCGCATTTGGCAGCTCATCCCCTCCGAAACTGATGACTGTGCCCTTGGTCCCTCCTTTGCAATTTCGTTGTGATCCTCTTGCCCTCCACCCACAAAGACAATGCATGCATTTTCAGGAAGCTGTCCTTATTCCAAAGCCAAGTTCTGCTTATGGTTTGTGAAAGCATTAGCACTCCCAGAAGAGATGCTATGACTTCTCTAACCCCCAACCTCTCCCCAAGCATCTGCCAATGCGCTTTGCCAGCCAAATGGAGGGATTGGTTTCATGATATCCCTGAAGATGAATCGTATGTAGGTATTCAAACTGAGACATTTCGTCGGTGAGTTAATCTCAGCTCGAGGGAAATAATGCACAATATCATAAATTGATCATGAATTGAGGAGTGAGATCCATCACGACACACACAATCAGAACATGCAACAACAAACAATCATCCTCATTATTGTCATCATCATAATCATCATCATCAATGGATTCATCATCGTTGACTTTTTTTTCAGACATACCGATGGAAGGATAGTTTTGAGCCCTTGCCAGAGGTGTTCGTGCAAGCGAATGCTGCACACTGACGCATTGTGTGTTTTTTTTCCGAGGAAAATTGTACATAATGGCAGTACAATTGACAAAGGAAATATTTCAGGAATGAAACTTGAATCAACCGCATCACAAGCATCATCAAGCTAAGATGGCCGCCAGAGCACTTCAAATTGGCTTCACTCACAAATAGAGATACATGGTGAATTGTGCCTCCAGGTTTATAATAGAACCTCTGTGGTAGGCTTGCCACACAAAACAACACAATAAGCTATTAATACACGTTAACACTGAATTTGTCCAAGGAAGAAAAACCCCTTGGGGAGAGGGGATATTATTAGTATTAATATTGTTTCATAATAACATTAATATTATGCTCTTGTCATTTGTGTTGTTATTTTTGTTTGAAGAAGCAGCCTTGGACAAATGCCACGATGAGCAAACTTAATAGGGATATACACCCCAACATGGATGTTGCTCAAGGTGGAAAAGCCCCTTGGGGAGGGAGAGGGATGAAACTAAGTCACGACAACTTCCACCATGTGACCCTTTGGCCTTATGTTAAGTTTGGTTGACATTGCAGAAGTAACGACCGAATGTATTGTCTAAAAAAACAGTCACACAAATTGTGGATTCACCCACGATACCAAATTGTGTATTTTAGTATGAATTAATCATTTTCCAAGGTGCTATTCCATCACCATTTTGTTTTCCTTATCATTACATTCCTTGTTTAAGGAAATATAAATGATTAAAGTTTGTAGAGTGTTGTTTCGTAGAATGTGAAGGAAACTGATGTCATCAGCGGAGATGGGGTGTGCGTATGTATGAATAAAGGAACGTGGTTATGGCTTCCATTCTTCTGGGCCGTGTTTGATCTACTTGGTGATGAAGATTGGAAAATTCAGTGTATTCACTTGTCCAGAATACCACAAAGAGGTTTTCGTAAGGACGTTATTAATGTGCCATAACTTAAACCAAATGAAGAAATGGATTTCCAAAACTTATACAACATTTTTGATTGATGGTAAATGAACAATTTTGTTATTCTTTTATCAAAGCATTACATGACATAAATACACAAACAAAATCTTGTTTTTATCAGATGAATGAAGCATCACAGAAACTCGGAATCCCTCTGAACTGTGTCTTCCCTGTGGTAAATTATTCCACTCACGTGGAGACAACGACCAACATGGACGTCCTGATGCTGTCTACTTTCAAGCACGTGATCAACTACGCTGGGGACTTCATTAGTGAGAACACGAACAGTGAGATATACATTTGTTTTTGGGGTTTTTCAATGAAATCTGCCACAACATGATAGTTGCACACTCTGGAATACTTTATACAAGCCTGAATTATATCATTCAGTCCAAGTTTGCATGCACTTAGAAATGAACGGGATAGAACAGCATAAATATTTGTGGAAAAATTACAGTCCGAGACTGGGAATTGACCCTAGGTCCTCAGGAAAACCGCACCAGTGCTCTGCCGTCTGAGCTATCTGGGCAACCCACCAGCTGAGCAACGCAATTCTTCCACATCTACAGGTGCCGCTCTGGGCCCATAATTTTTCCACATATATTTATGAAGTCTGTACATGTGAAAGTTTTTGGAAAGTTGGAGGATGTATGTTGATAAATAAATAATGAATGTGAAATAACATCATGTTGAAACTGCAATGTGCTGAGTTCTGGAAACTCAAGCTGAATGACTGAAATCAAAATGATGAAATGATGATTTTTCCGAGTTGAATAGGAATGTTGAAGTTAACTCAGGTTATTCTGGGGCCAGAGGAAGAATAAACAAAATGTCATTTGGAAATACATGTTGACAGGTGATCATGTATTTTTGAAACTCAGCTTTGAGGATATTTTGGTGGGGCTGCTTGTTGTGGAGGGCTTTGGACTGTTCCTTGTCCCTGATTGGAGTAAGCCTGGGGTCGGTAATTGGTCAGGTGTGCCTGATGTGGAGAGAGACCCACTGTGGCCAGAGATTGGTTCGTGTTGGGTGTGGGGTGGGGGAGGAAGCAGAGAATGGCTGGTTCTGGAGTGAAACAGTGATTTTTTTTTTGAGTGATATCAGTTGGTGGAGATGAGGATTCTGGCAATAAAAGCATGGACTTGCCCTTTGCTCTCTCCTGTTAAACCGGCGATACAGCTATTGGACTGTGAAAAGGCTCTTGCTGATGGGTCAACTCTGAGTTCCACTCCTTGCAGCCTCGCTGTGACTCTTTAAACTGATGTGTGGACTCACCGACTATGCCAGCACATACAAGTTATACAACAGCTTCGAGTTCTTTGCCCAATTATTTCCTCTGTTACTGACCTGGGTGGAGTGCATGACAATTGTGTGTCTCTGGCGACATATTTCTGGAGGTTTGTTTATCTGTGCATGTAATAAGTATTGCCGTTTATTTATTGTTGTGCTTTCTTTTGTGAGGGATTCGATGCACTCTGTTCTATGTCTGCATTGTTATGTGGAAGGGGATGGGGTAGATCTCGATTTTCTTTGGAATAGCATGGACCATGTGATCAAGTAGGTTAGATTTCCCCTTGAATGAGGTTATTTGTCAGAGATAATTTGCCTTGAAAACGTGCACTAAGGAGGCAATGAGCATCCATTGGAGAGCAGAATAGCTTTACATTGCACCAAGTACAAACTCCTTTAATAGGCGAGGCAAGACAAAGACTTGTGATGCCCGGCAAGGTACACAGAAAGCAGATTTGAAGAAAAACATCACGGGCTCTTTGGCCAGCACACGGCAAGCCATTGTGGCATGGTATGCTATAGAGCTCTGCGTGTGGGCAGAGCACTTTTATTCAGAGCCATCCCACCAAGTGGTATGGCCAGGAAGATGGCAATGCACAAAGGCAGCTCATGACGGGACTTTCCTCTCTTGAAGATGGTCCCAGAGTTTGCAAAGGCAGTGAATGTGCTTAAGCATGCAGTTCAGCCTTGGTACTTGAAGAAGTTGCACCTGTCTGTCTCTGTCTCTGTCTCATCACCAAAGAAGAAGAACGCACAGTGCCAGGATCGAGGATGCCATCACGCTGGCATCTCAACTTCTCATTGCCATTCCTTGTGACATGCCCCATCATCCTGCTGGCAACATGCACACCACAATCAGATCGTGCCAGTCACAACCCCTCAGGTAAGGTCAGGTCCGGTCAGGTATGGGAGCATGCGCCGGAGCAGCGCATCACTGCGGCCACTTTCTGCCATTACTCCAGCGGCCTCCATTTAGCCATCTCCCAGACAGATGCCGAGCCCATCCCCATCTACTTGAGATGCCGATGAACCTGATACAATCACAAGGCAAGTGTTTGGCCCGTTTGTCTCCTCCATTCATGAGGCTCCCTCGCTGAGAGAATATGGAAAGGAGGATCCGTGTCTGGAAAAGGAAACATGTCCATACAGCCACAGCTGATGCTGAGGGACTATAAGGTAAAAAATCTCAACTGAGTCTCTCTCAGCAACTGCTCGTTGGACACAGTCTGACCAGCGATAGCCAAGGATTCTCCGAAGAGAACTGGTACCAAAGGAATTAAGTGTTCATCTCAGATCACTGGTCAGAGTTGTAGTCTCACATCTGGAGAGCAAGACTCGAAGCACCAAGGCCTTAAAGATTTGGACTTTCATCCCCCTGTATAGGTACCAACAGTGCCACACCCCATCATCCAGTGAATCCATGACTTCCCAGGCTTGACCCAGACATCTATTGACCTCTGGCTCACAACATGCTGAGACATGAATATCACTGCCAAAGTAAATGAATCTCTCCATGACCTCAACATCCTCACCACAAACAGGTACAGATACGATATCAGCATCCAAGATGTCATTGAAAGCTGGACCTTAGTTTTGAGCCAGGAAACCCATAATCCCAGTAGCTCCAACAGGTCAGTCAGTGCCTCGAGGGCCCCTATAAGGATATTCAGCATCTCTGCAAAGATGACTGAATCATCAGCAAAATCAAGGTCAGAGATCTTGATTGTCCCAAACGATGCACCACAACTTCATCTCTCTGACATCCTCCCTAGAATCCAGTCCAAACAAGCCCTGAAAAGTGTGGGGGCCAGTGTATACCTCCGACAAACTCCAGTAAGAACTGGAAATAAGTCAGAGATGGAAACACCACACCTCACGACACTTTCAGTACCAGAGTATAGTTCAGAAATCAAATTGATCAGATTTGCTGGCACCTCACAAAGACTGAGAATCCTCCAGAAGGCATCTTCATTCACTGAATCAAATGTTTTGTGGAGATCAACAGAGGGTGCATGCAGCTCCTGCCAAAACTCTCGTCTGCGTTTGGTAAGGTCACAAAGAGCAAGCATACAGTCAATCGTTGACCTCTTTGGTGTAAAGCCTGGCTGCTTTGGACGCTGAAGATGGTAGTGAACCCTATTAATAATTTTCCGAGGAAGCACCTTACTCGGCACTGAGAGCAGCCTCACCCCTTGGTGGCTGTTGCAGTCCTAGGGATCACCCTTCCCTTTCCATAGAGGGACAACAAGGTTCCTCTTCCAGTCAGTTGGGAATATGCACGTGTTCCAGACAGTGTACAGAACTGCATGCGATGACGTGAGTACAGCATTTCTTCCAGCTTTGAGAAGTTCAGCATGGATGCCACAGATCTCGGGAGCTTTACCCCCTTTCAACTGATTCACCACAGCCTGTGTTTCCACAGACAAAAAGGTAGTCCTCACTTGCCACTTTGCTCTTCATTCTGAGAATCTGGTAGTTGGTGCCATGGTGTATTTATTTATTCCTTCTTGTGTACAAGTTGGGTTTTTCGTGTTTTACCTTCCTTATTTGTCTGGCCTCATGTGCCAGATCAATCCATGAATTGTCTCGACCCCATGTTTCATTAATTTTCATAAACCATTTATAGTTATCAGAAAAGTTTTTCCTTTTGCCTCTCATGCGTTTCACCGCCAGGTTCAGCTTTCATTTGGGTGATTCTTGTGGAATAATGATTGTAATACTCAACGTATAAATTTAAGCACCGTTTTGGAATCGGCAGAGACCTTTATCGACCTCCTGCTCAGTCAGTCCGTATCAACGGTCCGTCTCATTTGACAATATTTTATTTATTTATCAAAGAGACAGTGTATTCCTCGTGATCCCATCGTTTGTTCCACATTGCCATTTAGATTTAATTGATATCCCTGGAGGGTTTAATTTGCAGTAATCCTGATTTATAACCAATGTGCTTAGACTGCTTAGGCACAGACAAATATTCACCGCTCACCATCAGTTGGTGTCTCAAAGTGATGGCTTTCGTTAATCTTCAGAGCACTGGCTATGGTTTAGTTGGGAACTGCTGAGATTGTGTTTTCACATAATCTGGTGGCGATGGTCCACATGACAACAGATTACAATATCATGAAACTACAGCAAAAAGTGAAACATGAAAAGGAAAATAAAATCGATGTCGTTTGTGATTAGCCTTTTTTCTGCTTTGTTGAAGTAAAACGTTTTATTGAAACATTTTTTTCTGTATTTTACAGGTGACGAAGATGAATAATTGTCAGTTCTGTTGAATCAAGCGAAATTTCAACAATAGTGCTCTGCATTCTTCTTTTCCTTAAGTTGTTTTTTACCAAAAATATGAACAACTCCTTATTTTGTTAACAATATAAAAAGTCATTTCTGAAAATGTAATTTGGGCTTCAACTTTAGCTTTTGGGTCTTTTTTTTAAACAGTGCGCTTTTTCAATCTGAATTGTTCTTGGTGCTTTATGATTTTGCTGAATACTATCAGTCTTTTACAATCAAATTAATTATCTCAAGTTATGAAAATGGAACATGGTGTGTAAAGAAATGTTGATTATCTCAATAAATTAAGTTGAAATGAAAAATTGAATTGGTGTGCAAACAAAGAAAAAAAAAATTACAGGAGTGGGGTAGTGGAAGACCGACAGTGGGACAAATATCAAGAGAATCAACAAACAGGAAAAGAGGAGAGGGAGGAGGGAAGTAAATACTGAAATGAGCAAGAAAGATGCTTAATTTAGGAAAGGTTAATGGGGGTAAAAAGATGAGGTTTCAGAATTGAGGAAAACCGGTGACAGTGTGCTGCTTGCTTGAAGTCCTTGAGGGAAGAGTGAGACAGAGCAGTCTCTGGAAGGTGGTATCTGAGGGGAGTTATTGCACTCCAGATATTGCAGACTATTTAGAATGTGTTTTCCAAGAGACCCCAATAATGGGAGATTCTCATGAAACACCATATTTCTCTTCTCGTGGACTGATCAATCCATGATCGGGATCATGTCACAAGTGCACGCCCTTTTCTAGCTCATATAACAAAGAAGCACGAGAAGGGGCTATCAAGCTCATTTTGACCCCCAAGATAAGAATCAATTGAATACTTGCACCATCCGAAGACCAGACATCATGCAAATACAATATTGTGTGCTTCAAATTGGAAGAGATATTGTAAGAAACGTATAAACATAACACTGCCACACAGGTTTCAGGACCAAACCACAAAATAATCATCATCACAGCAAATTTGTGCATAAAATCCTTGAAATAAAGTCTCCTGCTCTAAAAAAAATATCTCTTTGCAGTTCTGCCTGAAACTCCTTCTCCTTGAAACTCGAGTGTGACAATAATGAGGTGTTTGCTTGCTTAATTTTGCACTCTTGCTTAATTTGTTTTGAAAATAGTAATATATCAGTTATATACAATGAAATTAATTTACAGAACAATTCCATGCACTAAAATCATTCATTACTGGTTATAACATGCTTCTTACCATTTTGTCGTGACTCAATTTTTCTTTGCATTTTTGCTCATCTATAATTATAAATGTCAGTGTGTCCGTCCATCAGTCCGTTCATCCATCTCCTTCATAACTCCAAAACCATGACACCTGGTTGCCCCAAACATTGCATGCATATGAAGGGAACTCCAAGGTGGTACATTAATGAAAATTGGGTGTTTGGGTTCATTTAAACATCCCTTTTGAAGATAATTTTGGGGGTGCTCATCACAAAAAAAACAACTTGGTTCGCCCTCTGTCAGCTCACAAGAGTCAAAGTGATTTTTTGTTTGGCCTGCTCAACAATGCCTTGACTTGGAACAGGCCAGAATTATTTCTTAACGATAAAGTTTTTTTCACTTTCCTCATTCATATTGTGACGTCCACGGGACTTGAACAGTCCTGCCAACGTAGAACGAGCCGAAACGATGGAGGCGGTTTATTTTTATAACCCAAAGATGGCGGTTCTAATCGCTCTACCGCAAACGGGACGAGGAAGGTGGCACGAGTCGCTTTTCACTGAGTTGATAATGTTTATTTCTCTAACCAGAAATAACAAGACTCGGCAAGAAGAGGGATCCGGGGCGATTCGACGGGATGGTGTGGGATCGGGCGTGGGGAAAACACAGACAATTCCAATGAATATACAAATCTCAAACCCTCTAAGGCGCCAGGTACACACACACACACACACACACACACACACACACACACACACACACACACACACACACACACACACACACACACACACACACACACAAAACGTAGCTATTCCTGGTGGTCAGGCTCGACCGTGGTGTGGACGCAACAGTCCCTGGATTGGCGTCGGACGAGCTGGCCTTGCTCTCGTCAGGGGGGCAGGAGAAACCGTGGTGCTGTCGACCTCCTGGTCTTGGCCCAAGTCCGCTCACAGCCGCCAGGGAACCAGTGCTGGCACCAAATTGCGAGCAGGAGAGGGAGGCAGGTCCGCCCGCCGTTCGACCCCGTACTCCGTGCCAGCAGAACCCCAGAGCCAACCGAGGTGAGGCACGAGGCTCAGCAAGGCTACAAGACATGATGAAACCAGGGCCGAATCAGCGCAACAACAAGCACGCTCCCAGCACAACAACCTCCACCCCAAAAAAACGGTCTTTCTGTCCCGATCTTCTTCTTCTTCTCTTTTTCGACCCCGAACAGAACCTTATTATCCTCCCGTCCTCGTCACTTCCAATCAAGCCGCCCTATTGGCCCTGCGCCGTCGCCCTCCGCCAATCGTTATCACGGGGCGGAGCCATCCGCAGCACTGTCCTGTGACGTCACGGCAAGCCTCCAGAGAATACTAAAAGGGGTTTACGCAGACACACTTACCCTATCCCGTATCGCTATTTAATTACGTGACAATTATCATTTCCCCCCTTGAAGAAATGGACATTTACTAGACAACTTATAACCACTGAATTGCGACTTATTACATCGAGATCCTGGTACACTCGAACAGCATGGCATACCTAATTAAACATCCTAATTACCCTTTGAATGCATACCCCCCCCCTCAAACGTAACAATATCATTGAATGCCTGATCACACCTATGAATCGCTGGATACATTGCAATGCTTATAAACGCCGAGACGCCAGCGTTGGTGGCTTTATTTCATTTCCGCACATGCCATAAGCTCTAGAATATCTTAATCTCAGCAAATTTCAAAATTTAAACTTCTTTGTTGACTTCGGTTGTATGTGTGACTGCTAAAAAAAAAGTGTTACTTTGTCCTATTCGGATGTTGCTTGGGCGTTTCCAGGTGCATCGGTTATATGACTGATCAGCGATCGCTAATCGCTTGCCAAGTCAGCTGTTCCTTTTCAACAGTTTCATTGGTGTGCTTCCTTGAGTGCTTAAGCCACTGAGCAAGCACTCTATATATTCTGCGGCTGGTATTTTCAGAACATGGCATGCCAGAGTACCTCCTGAGCAACAATGGAGGCCATTTTAGCAGCCGCACGTTGTTGTAGTCGAGCCAATATGTGGGAGGATGGCCATCATGAACTGCATTGCATTTCGCCGGGTAATACTGTGAGCTTTTTTTCTCTCTATGTTTCCTTCCCATTCGATGCCTTGGATCAACTGTGTTTTGGTTCTCCGGCGCCAGCAGTGACCACTATTTTCGTTGTGTCTGTATCTGTCGGTCTGTTTGTGACTCTCTCCAGAGCATAG
The DNA here is from genome assembly GCF_056783735.1 of Eptatretus burgeri. Taxonomy (NCBI): domain Eukaryota; kingdom Metazoa; phylum Chordata; class Myxini; order Myxiniformes; family Myxinidae; genus Eptatretus; species Eptatretus burgeri. The sequence goes on along the minus strand of NC_140966.1, from coordinate 100,221,938 downwards.
CTCTGTGATGTTTGTTGTGATCTTTATGAAACGTGGACACAAGCTGGATATCATGGTCTAGTTGCGTCTTTTTGTATGAGGGGTGTCCCCCGACCCTTGTGGGCAGAGCCACGCCCACTTGAACTTTTTATTTATTTTTCTTTTTTTCTCTCAATTTCATTTCCTCGAAGCTGTGCGTAACGTCCATAAGTACAACATATAAAAAATCCGATTTCATTTGGTCAATTTGACGGAAGAGATAGGTTTTTACGGTAGGGCTTCCTCAATAATGCCCGCGAACCATCGTCACCTCCCGGCTCGTTTTCTTTATTAATATATTTTTGAAGAAAGGGGGATGTCATGTGAGCTGTAAACCTCAGCCCCTGACAAGTGGGCGGGGCATGCGGGGAGCAGAAAACGAAGCATGAGTGAAGCCGTGTTGGGGAACAGCGGGACACTGTGCCGAATGATGTTGCATGCCATGCTGTTCGTTAAAGCTGTTGATCTCCTACTTTGAGACGTGGAGTCATCTTATTACACCGTCGACCCACAGAATGAAATCATAAACATTTAAAAGCCATAACTTTTATTCTCGAGTGTTTTCTAAACTACCAATAGTGAAAAAGATGCCAAAATACATCGCTAAAGTACATCGGGAGATCGCTAAATCGCCAATTTGTACTTCATCTTGTGGTTGTTCTCAAAACTGTAAAACTGCAGCCCGACAACATACCTCAATAACTGCTGAAGCCATGATGTTGATTCCAACGTGCTGAAGTTACTTTGTCTCTGGGGTAGTGCACGCAACCTAAAATTTAAAAATGTAAAAAACATTAATCGTTTTATGAGAAAATAAAGCGAAATACATGTAGACTCAACCAAACCAGTCCAGGATCATGAAGGGGTGGGAATGGACACTGTGTTATGACCTAGCCCTTGGTTAAGGCCCTGTCACACCTTGAGGATTTAGCCAGCATATGCCTGACGTATGAAAAATTTGGCTAAAACGCTGGCACACGTCGAATACGTTATGGGTAAGTTTGTATACGTTAAGAGCACGCTGGCATACGTCGTAGTACGCCAAGGTGTTAGACAAATTTTCCATGCTTGAAATTTTTCTTCGTATGCCAGCGCAATACTCACACGTTCAGCGTAACGCTGGCCATAAGTTGTAGGCACGTTACGCGATCGTTGATACACGTCGACACACGTTACTTGTAAGTTACTCATAAGTCAAAACATGTCGAGGTAATGTTTAGCATACCCGAAACTTATTTCTAACCTATGAGTAACACGTTGTAGGCACGTTACGCGATCGTTGACACACGTCGACACACGTTACTTGTAAGTTATTCATAAGTCGAAACACATCAAGGTAATGGTTTGCTTCAGTGTTCCAGACTCCCTGTTTTTTTTTGTTTTTTTTCTTCGGTATGATGGTCATGTTGACACTTCGATTTCTAGTGCCTGCAACTTATGGCCAGCGTATGCGGAACGTGTGTCATACGCCGAGTACGTCGAGACATTTTCAACATGACGTGCCTACAACTTATGGCCAGCGTATGCGGAACGTGTGTCATACGCCGAGTACGTCGAGAAATTTTCAACATGCTGAAAATTTCTCGGCGTATGAAGACGTATGCCAGCGTACTGCGACGTATGCCAGCGTGCTCTTAATGTATACAAAACTTACCCATAACATATTCGACGTGTGCCAGCTTGGTTCGGCAAATTTTTCATACGTCGGCATACGCTGGCTAAAACGTCAAGGTGTGACAGCGGCTTCACACTTCGATGTCAAGTGTGGTTATGATTTGAATGGTCGAGCCGCAGCCTATTAATAGCCTACGCCACGTGATAATCGGCGATACGCTGCCGTGCGCTATGCATAAGTTACACTATCATTGGGCATAGGTTGTGAACGCCGACAACACGCTCAGCATTCGTTGGTATAAGTTATCTATATATGATTGAAACGTTCTGTGTACGTTACTCATACGTTATGCATACGTCCAACTCGTTATGAATACGTCCAAAACTGGGAAAAAAAATCATCAATAGTTCAGCGTACGCCAGCGTTTTGCATACATTTTGATACCTTGCTATATGCTGGCTAAAACGTCAAGGTGTGACAGGGCCTTTAGAGGACTCGGGGTACAGCCGACTGCTCTGGAGGTCCTAATTCACGTACTCAGGAGGTCAATACGTTTCCCCGTTAAATGGTCACGCCGTCTCAGCAGTCGGAAATGACCGAGCGAGATTGTCGGCGTGCTTGCGCAACCCCAGTGGTGCATAGAATGTGAATATATACCGATCCACCAATGCAATTCCAGTTCAGAAATTGATGCAGATCCGTTACTTAGGATAAACTAAATTGCAGGGGATACAATCAAGCATAACAAAACAATAAGAAAATTCCGCGGACATGTGGAGGTGAAGAAATAATTAATTAAATAACGCCAGACAGGCGCAAAGACAAGACAGACACAACAATCAGACCCCCCCCCCCCACCACAAATGTCCTCATCGAATCCCAACGGAGGGGACGGTCAAGCAAAATAACAAAATAATATTTTCTCGCATATAAAGAAAGTTTTCTATGAAGTAAATTTCTATAAAGTATATTTCTTTATTTCAATAAAGAATATATATAATTTCTCGAAAGTAAGGGATTGGTCGTGGGTTTAAAACACCCGGTAACTAATCTGAACCGTCAAGGTCGACGATAACTCCGCTTGGTTATCCCTGTAGTACGGAACGAGCCGCTTAAGCGGTTCGTGTCCTGAGTCGACCTGTGGCGTGGTACAACTCCTCGGTGCGCTATCCGCGCGAGTACTTAGGTAAATCGACCATTCGGCGATCGGACCCTATTTCGCGCAGGTAGAATGCGGACTGAGTTGTGGTGAGGTTAAACCCTCACCCGTGACGAGCTCCCGGCGTTGTTCTGAGAGGGTCACGACTGAATTGTCCGTTCCGGTGGGCGACGTGTCGCGATTTGAGTTATGTGGCCGTTCGCACGCCGGCGGGCGCGAATTCGCAACAATATATCGACATTCTCGTATCCGGATCTGGATTTGGATCGTCATCAAAATCCAATCAATTCATTCTTGTCACACAGCCAAACTGTCGAGCAAGTTTCCTCCAGCAACCAATAATCCCAGCGGCTCTGACTCCTCATTCAGCACCTTGAGGGCCACCAAAAAGATGTCCAGAGTCTCCACAAATATGACTGCATCATCTGCGAACTCAAGGTCAGAGATCTTAACATTCACAAACGATGCACCGCAACTTGATCTCTTCGACATCTTCCGCAGAATTCTTTCCATACAAGCGCTAAAAAGTGTGGGGGGCAGTGCACACCTCTGATAAACTCCAGTAACAACTGCAAATAAGTTGGAGATGGTATCACCACATCTCACAGCACTCTCAGTACCAGAGTATTGTTCAGACTTCAGATTCATCAGTTTTGGTGGCACCACATGAAGACAAAGAATCTTCCAGAGGGCTTTGCAGAGATCAACATAGGCTATAAGCAGCCCATGCCGAAACCCTCGTCTGCATTCAATGCTGACCTGAAGGGCAAGGATATGGTCAATTGTTGACCTCTTTTGAGTAAAGCCTGACTGCTCTGGGCGCTGGTGCTCAAGCAGATGGTAGCGAACCCTATCAAGAATTATCCGAGCAAAGACCTTGCCCGGCACTGAGAGCAGCGTCACCCCTCAGTAGTTGTTGCAGTCCTGGCGATCACCCTTCCCCTTCCAAAGAGGGACAACAAGGCCCCTCTTCCAGTCAGTTGGGATGATGCCCATGTTCCAGGCAGAGTACAGAACTGCATGCAACGGCACAAGTACAACATTTCCACCAGCCTTGAGAAGTTCACCATGGATGCGACAGATCCCAGGAGCTTTACCCCAATTCAACCAATTCACCGCAGCCTGTGTTTCTACTAACGAAGTTGGACCACAGTTGATTGGAGGGTCAGCAACAGTTATTGTAACACCCCTGACGTCCAACTCGACAGCTGGTGGATCAGCCTGGTACAACAGCTCAAAGTAACCGGCCCAGCGGGCCTTCACTTCTGATCCCTCTGTCAAGAGCACAGCATCCTCCACTCAAACCACAGTATAACGAGGGACAGGCTTGGAGGAACATAATGTGCGAATTCCACTGTAAACGAGATGAGAATCACTTGAGCACAGGTGATACTCTACCCCTTCACAGATTCCTCACACATAGGCCTCCTTGTCCACCCTCAGTGCACTACCAATTTTACTCCTAATCTCCCTGAACAGCTCAGCTCTGCAATCAAGCCTGGTCCTGCAACTCTGGTCAATGGTATCCAGTGCCCCTGGAGAGGCAAAATTCTTCTTTGCCCTCCGGTGAGTTCCAAGCATCCACCGGCAACATCAAGGATGGTGGTCTTGAAGGCATTCCACAACTCTTCAGGATTCCCCAAAGCACCCAGACTCCCCAAATCTCCACTCATCCTGTTCAAAAACTCCTCAGCTACCCTCTCATCCTTGAGTTTACCAACATCCAGCCGAAGCTGGGATGACACCATTCTCCTGGATTCAAGCTGAAACTTCAGAGTTGCTGCCACAACCCTGTGGTCGGTATTGAGGAACTGAGCACTCCGATCGGCCCTGCAGTTCTGGATCATCCTCCAGCGATGACCAAAGAGCACATGGTCAATCTCCTTTGCCACACCACCAGCGTTGGAATATCAAGTCCAGCGATGAGCTTGTGGGTGCTGAAACCATGCACCAGTCTCCCTAAGTCCATGACTTCTTGCAAAGTCAAGGAACTTTGTGCTGTTCTGGTTCACAGTTCCAGACCCATGGGGAATAACACATATCTCATAACCATCCCTATCAGTTCCAGTCAATGCATTGACATCCCCAAGACTAGAAGAGTATCTCACCTGGGGCACTGATGAACTACAGACTCGAGCGTGACATAGAATGCGACCGTCACGGTGAGATCACTCACCTCAGTCGGAGCATAAACAGAGACCAGGAAAATGACACCCAAGGAGCGACGAATGCATTGTCTCATTGCACTCACATTGACCGGTTTTACCTCAATTATCATTGGAGTCAGCTTATTGGACACAGCTACAGCAACTACTTGAGCATGGTCACCATCAGGGTGACCAGACCAAGAGTAGAGGCAACCACCGACCATAATCTCGCCATTATCCAGTCTCCGAACCTCAGAGAGTGCTGCAATACCGATATTTTAACGCTTGATCTCAGATGACAACAGAGATGGGTGATCATCCTCTCTAAGGGATAGGACATTCCAGGCACCCACCCGAAGGGACCACCTCAGGTTAACCCAAGGAGACCGCCATCTGGTGGATGACACCTCAGCACCACTCCACCACACACTACTGAAATCTGACCCGCGAAGGTTATCCCATGGTTTTCCTCCTATCCTCAAAGAATGAGGGCCCCGAAGGCTTTGCCCCATTCCTGTCATCTGGTGAGCTGCCCTGCAAAGGGCAGGGATGAAAAAAAAGTGCCCCTGCTAATAAAAAATGACTTTTTGAAATTTGACCTCGAGATGACCTTTGACTTCAAAATCAATAGGCTTCTCATGTGAGACTTCCTCGACAACTTGGTAAAATTTCATGACGATCAGCTTAGAATTGTGATCTGTCCACAATTGACGAACAGACAAACAAACAGACAGAATAATGCACACAACCAACCAATATACCTGAAAAATCTTTGATTTTCACAAGTAAAGATGTCATGCATAGCACGATACTTGCGAAATCCATAAAACAAATTTGACCTCAAAAAATAATTATTGGTGGTTGAATTAAATGACAAAATACAAAAATCCTCTTCAAATTCAAAGTCAAATGGATGAAAATTGACAATTTAGAAATGAATATGTCGACTTTTTGACCTATGTTGACCTCAAAAATACTTGGCTGGTTGAATTCAATGACCAAATGTGCAATACATCTTCAAATTTCAAGTCAATCATTTGACAATTGACAATTCTAGAAATCTGGTCTATGTTGACGTTTTGGTCTTTGTTGACCTCAAATAATTGGCTGGTTGACTTAAGTGACCTAAAATATAAATTCTCTTTAAATTTCAAGTCAATCGGATGAAAATTGAGGATTTTAGAAATCTGACATTTGCTGACCTTTGGCCGATGTTGACATTTTGACGTGTTGACCTCAAAAACAATGGAGTTCTTGCTTATGACGAACTCTATAATGTCTTGAAATTTCGTGGTGAAGATCAGTTTAAAATTGTGACCTGTAGGCGATTGACATACATACATACATACATACATACATACATACATACATACATACATACAGACAGACAGAGAGACAAACAGACAGACAAATAAATGAAAAATCACTGATAGAGTGACACTTGGCAAAATTGAACAACACTCAGTGGAGTGCATACCTCCACTCGGTAGAACAGTTTTCATTTTGCACCCCACTGATAGGTCGGATCTTCACCAAAATCGAATCTGCTTGTTCTTGTCACCTAACAAACTCATCCACCTAGTTTTGTCGTAACTCGTCCACAACTATTTGAGACATCATGCAATATCGTTTTTCGCCCCATCGCTCAATGGTGAAGAATCACTTAAAATTTCGTATCCGGATTCGGATTCGGATCTTCATCAATATGATGTTGCTTTCCTTGGCCGGCCACCTACACACCCAAAAAACAATTCAGAACGATTGCTTGAAAACTTTGCCCAAAAATCTTGTGACAGACAAACACACAGATCCTACAGACCAACATACTTGGCGAAAAAAGTTTTCTTCAAGTAACAAACAAAGACAGACAGAATAACGTACAAGGCCAACCAATATGCTTGAAATTTTTTCGATTTTTAGCAAATAACAAACAGACAGACAGACAGACAAGGGAGAAAACATAACCTCCTTCCACCTTCAGTGAAGGAGGAAATTAAGGTGATCTTTTAACATACTCTTGGCAAAACACAAGAACCAGAAATTACCATTTGATCAATTTGGTCACCAAATTAGCTTTAGCAAAGATTGTACTCCACTTTAAATTCCGCTTTTGTTTCCAAATCATTCCACCCAAAAGGTGGTTGGGGGGGGGGGGGACTACTCAAGTTTAATACACCATAAATCGTAAGAGTAAAACAAAATTCCTTGCAATAACAATGTAATTCTCCAGCATGTAAACACATTTCCAAAAAAAAAAAAACCCATGTGTAAGAATGCATAAGGATGTTGGGATGTAACTGCAAAAAGTATGTAAACAAGGGAGGGAAGGTTAGGAAAATGATCATGTGAAACCATCCCTACATTTTTCTTTGAATAATGGTTGTCCCGAGAAAAAACAGTTATATGACACACTCACACACACACACACACACACACACACACACACACACACACACGCTCACATTTATTATATGGGCGAGCAGATACAACCCGTCGCTCTGCTGATGGGAATATTAAGAGCGGTGAGAAAGAGGGGTGCGAGGGGGGAGAGATGGGGGTGGGAGGGAGAGAGGGGAGCATGGAGCGATTTGGGGGTGAGGAAGAGGGAGCTAGGAAAGAGGGAGAGCAAGGAAGGGTGTGGGAGAGTGATGCCTCACCACACATTACAATACACTCTGGGAGGGGGATGGGAGTGAAGAGGATGGGGGAGTGCAGGGAAGTGGGGGGAGGGGTGTGTTAGACTTGCATCTCATCTGCTGCCATTAGTACAGGATTGAATGAAATGGGGTAAGTTAATCCATCACATTCAAACAGGTCATACTAAGCACCGCCTGGACACCACCCGGAGACCGTCCAAAGACTGCATGGGGGGGATGGAGTTGTGAGGGGCTTTGGAAGGAGGTAAGCGCGAGGAGAAGAAAGGAAGGGCATTTTCGTCCAATCAGTGAAAATGCTGTGCCAGTGTTCATGCCTTTATTTGATTTCCGCATATGCGATAAGCTCCGGAATATCTAAACCTGAAACAGATTTCAAAATTTTAACTGTTTAATTGATCCTCGTACCAGTTCTGACTGCTCAAAAAAAAAAGTGTTCATCTTCCAATTCACACATTCTTTGACACCCTTTCCTTTCCTCGACCTCCAGAGTGTTGTATGGTGGTAGGGGTGGGGGGTTTGGGGTTGGGAGGAGGTTAGCATGAGGGGAGGGAAGGCAGCATGAGGGGCAGGTAAGGCAGTGGGAGGAGAGGGTAATGGAAGGCAGCCTGAAGGGAAGGCAACATGAGGGGAAGGGAAGGAAACATACTGGGGTGATAAAAATGCCAAAACAGCAATGTTTTCATTTTAACCACCGAGTTCCATATAAAACAAGGCATGAACATTTAAAACCCATGCTATCTACTTGGCAAAGGCCTGTCTGCATGCATACATGCTCGCACATGCAGCGACCTTTGCACCCCTTCCTTCAGCTCAATCCAAATCAGATTTGTGCATGCTACACTCTGGGGAAGCCGTTTTAAATTCAAAACTAAACTGTCAGTCCTGCATACGCATTCCTCCAACCTCCTCTCCATGGATTCTTACCGGCATGCTCAAGTTTACCCACACCCACACTTCACAGCATATCCCATGTGGCTTTGGCACCACAGCACATCCGCTCCTCGTGTGCCAAAGCACATTGTTTGCGGCATGGCCATGTAACCTCCACCACGGTTAGAGGTTTGATATGACATTGGACAATGGAAGGTTGTTGTTTTTTAGGTATATTCATATTATTGTATTTATATACAGCAGATTTACATTAATATAACTTTTCCTGCTGTCTGCTTTATATTTAAAAGCAGACAGCAGGAAAAGGTGAAAAAATGCGATCTTGTGTGAAAAACAAAATTCACAACACTTTCAGCGGGCAAACCAGATGAAAGGAACTGCATTCGTTGTGCCACCAAGTGGGTTGAGCACTCAAGCAAGCACTCCAATGAAATGGTTGATAATGAATGGTAGGCTTGGCAAGTGATTAGTGATTGGTCATATAAAACATCACCCAAAAGATGTCTGGAGTGTCAAACAATGTACAAATTATACAAATGACATTTTTTAGCAGTCATGAACTGCTGATAAAGTCAATTCCGCAGGTTAAATTTTGAAATTTGTCTCAGGCTAAAATATTCCAGAGCTTATCGCATATGCAGAATCCCTCCGCTCACCTCTCCCCGCATCCTTCCTCCGAACTCCCACCCCACCCCTCCGGACTCGCATCCCATCCCATCCCTTCTCCTCCCTCCTCTCCGTGTTTCCTCCCACCCCTTCCCCTCCTTCCAGAATCCCACCCCACCCCTTCCCCTCCCTCTGGACACCCACCCCACCCCTTCCCCACTCTCTTCCTCACATCCCACCCCTTCCCCTCCCTCCTCCTCTCATCCCATCCCCCTTCAGACCCCCACCCCTTCTCCTCCCTCCTCCTCCCACCCAACCACTTCCCCTCCTTCCAGAATCTCACCCCTCCCTCCCTCTGGATTCCCACCCTCCCCTCCACTCCCTCTCCTCCCTCTCCTCCCTCCACTCCCTCCCCTCCACTCCCTCTGGACTCTCGCCCTCCCCTCCACTCCCTCCGGACTCCCACCCTTCCCTCCCCCTCCCCTCCACTCCCTCCCCTTTTCCTCCACTCCCTCCGGACTCCATGTTGATGAAAATTTACCTCATAATGTAACGCAGATGGCTATTTACATCAGTCTTCAGAACGATCGCCGATGTTCTTCGCTCTACTGTTAATCCACAGTAATCTTAGCTCTTACATGAACCTCGACTTGGTACAAAAAGAGAAGTAATCATTTTGAACATTTCTCAGTGCAGGTGATTGTAGTGTGTGCCTTGAGGGTGGTTGAAGACATTACTCTTTGAGAAGCGAGAAATAAGACAGAGCTGCATGATGCAGTCAGAGTTATGAAAGACTGGAAGTAATTATTATCATTGCTGATTAAGATGTCTTCACACTTTTGCTCCACGATCGGGTATTCCATGAGTACCATGTAGATTCTAGGCCGAGCTCTTGTTTTATTTAGTTTTGTGACCCACCTCGTGTATCTACCTGTATTTATTATATGTTGTGCGAAAATAATTAAAGAAATCACATGTGAAACTCGTCAAGCACCAAAGTTGCACATTTTTTCAAAATACGGAAAAAACACCCGAAATTGTGACAATTTCATTCCAAACATCGTCCAATCACAGCGCTCTTTATTTCCAGCACCACGCTCATCAACCAATCACGCGCTTCGTTGCAGGCGCTCATCAACCAATCACGCGCTTCGTTGCAGGCAAGCTATAAATTCTAACTGTCATGGCGGCGTACTTGCCATTTGATGCTGGTGCTGCCGAAGATTATGAAGGTAGTTCTTCGGGGTTCTGTTTGATGCACGTCATCAATACCCACGGAAAAGTAATTCCATTTAGTGAGAAAAACATAAAGAAATTTCAGGAATGTTCTGCTGAATGGATTGATGTGGAAGGACGCCCCGAAAGTGAGGTCGCTGTCAAGGCGCTACTAGTACTAGTACACCACAGCCAGCACAGGCTCGGTGTGGGGATTGCAGCCGCTGATGCCGCGCCCGGTGATGATCATGATGAATGTGATGGATCTGGAAGGTAGGATCTCCTTTTTACAGTTAATGAATTTTTGACAGAATGGTCACAATCAATACCCGGTGATTACTCTACCATCGAATCTTTAGAACTGTCATGAATCCCACTGGATTTTCTGCTCTAAATTCTGCTATCACTTATATTTGTCCTCTCCCTACTAATCTACACTATCCCTGTGTGTCGTAAGAGGCGACCAGGGTTGGCGTCAGGAAGGGCATCCGGCCATAAAATATTGCCTCAAGAAAAAGCCTAACCCCTGTACAGCAGGGAAAAATGGCTGTAAAAACGGTCAAACTACTAATCTACACTCTAGGTCTGTCCTTATTTTAGTTTTTTTTCAGAAATTTCAAGGGGCTGACCCAAATTTAGGTTGATATTTATGAGAAAAAAAAAATGAACCCAAAAAGAAATTGTCTAGGGGTTGCTACCAGCTGTCAAAAATTGTAAAAAAAAAAATGTGCATTTTAATGTTTTTTTTGTATTTTCATGTCAGAGATATTTTTCATGAAATTTTTCTGTGCTTACTGGTGTTTCGAACGTGAATAACACGAAAAAAATGTTTTTGATCCCAAAAAAGTGTTACATATGTCCCGAAACGTGGCTCAAAAATGGGAAAATTTTCCATTTTCAACATGAAATTATGTATTTTGTTCTTGTACTGACACGGCTTGTTGTACGTATGAGACATTTATTATTTTAGATCTGTTGTATTGTCTGATCATTACTCCATTGAATCACTGAGTCCGTCAGTCAGTGACTGACTGACTGCCGTCAATTTCAGGTCTGGTATCCGGTCATTCAGGCATTTAGCAGAATTGCCTTTCGTGAACTAATGATAACTATTCTGTCGTTTCAGAATATATATATACTGATTTCAGATCGTACCACTGATGGCTTCGAGAGATCGTGATACCCTGTGGCTGATTGGTTCTTTAGAGGGAGAACTCAAGGGAAGTAAATTGCCGTCCAAACGAGAGGTTTTGAAAGTGTTCTGAATGGGAAAATAGGAAACTGGTAAATGGGATCAATAGGAAACTGAAGATAGTTTCGTACAGAGCCATACTACCGTGAGCAAGCTGAAAGTTGTGAATGACTGTGCAGAGCGTGGTGTAGCCCTGGCGACTGAGTACAACAGTCTTATTACGTACGATGAGGAGCAAAAGCGGTACCTATTACAAGCGGTAACTGATCACCGAACACGATTCCTGGACTGTAAGAAATCAACTTTGAACAAGTGAACTATAGCTCTTGTCCCGTCTGTTCAAAGACTCTGTCTGCAAACTGCGGAGTTCGAAAAACACGAAAAATACATAAAATCTTGATTTTTTTTTTTGACTTTTCAAGTTTCACTGAGACAGACTGGAAAAATCTTGCCAAGTTCAACAATATTTTTCTGCAGTATTTCAGATTTTAATGCACCAGAGAACATCATACATTACATGTTAATGTCATTTTGGCACAAGATTGAAAAAAAGAAAAATATAAAATGAATTTCTTTTTTTTTTCAAATTTCGATGGACGGAAGCAACCCCTAAAAATTTTTTTTCCGGGTTCATATTTTTTTATATATTTTTTTTCTCCTAAATATCAACCTAAATTCTGGTTAGCCCCTTAAATTTCCGGAAAAAAAAATAAGGACAGCCCCACTACACTCTTGCTCATTTCCCATCCTAACTACTGAATAAATATAGTGATGAGTGTATATCACTGCTTGAATGTTATTTTTTTCAATATACAGAAAGAAGTAACTACTCCTTTACAAATTCTTCCTTCTCTCTTACCCTGGAGTACAATGCTGCCTCCTGATATCATGCCAAGTGCTATCTCCACTTTTGTAACATTACCACAATCAATGGAGCAATAGCCAGATGGAGAAGTTAGTTCACATAGCTTCTGGTGCAGTGGCATCCAAGGAGGTATCTGCAGATTACATCAATGCACGGGAGAAGGGAGATGCGGCATTCATCTTGTACTGCGAGGAACATCTTCAGGGCAGTGAAGATATGTTCAAACCACTGAAGAAAGAGAAGACCAAGACCTTCCAGTCAATGAACAAGTCAACTCAATCTTAAGTGAAAGGCAAGCAAGTGACATTAATGGCTGATAGAAATCTGTTCCAGCGACTTGTGATCATTGGTAATGTCCGGAATCTGGATATTGGTCACATGCTAACGTACAACTACTTAGGCCCACTTCCGCTCTCCCTTGCGCATCCAGATGGGTCAGAAAACAAAACAGCAAAGTCTTCCTTGCTTCACGTCATTGAATCGCAAGTACAGCCATTTCCAGAAGTTAGCATTCTGCCTGGAAGCATCTGGATTATCGGTGGCACGACTATGGTGCAAGAACTTTCCCCAAGAAGTATCCCTTCAACATTTGGCAAGCTTGCGGATTACCTTCTGAAGCAACTTGTTGAGTTGGCCCTCAGTGTTCCACGTAATGTTTTACACTTTGTAGTTGATACTTACAGGAAAGACAGCATCAAGAATGCTGAGAGGGGAAGACGTTCAGTGGGTGGCAGCTTGCTAACAAAAATCTATAGTGCAGATCAGCAGGTACCTCACCAAAGGAAGAACTTTCTGGCATGTGGTGAGAACAAAGCAGAGCTGATCAGGTTTTTTTTTCCAGACTTGGAGGAGGAAACCAGCTGAATGTCTGAAGAAAGTCAAGGTGTTGGTTGCTCGTGATGGGGAGTGCCATGAGTTTACAGACGAGAATGAGCAAATGATTGTTCGCTCTGTGCCAGAACTTGAGTGTAACCATGAAAAAGCAGACACTCGTCTTTTGCTTCACTGCCAGTATGCTGCTCGACATCAGCCATCAAGTTCAACAGATAGGGCCCCATACCCGGTCCTAATCAGAAGTCCTGAAACAGACGTCTTTGTGATTGGAATCACCATGGCTGAGCATATTGGGGCAGAGGTATTGTTCCACACTGGAAGAGGTAACAATAGGAGGACCCTGAGTCTATCAAAGATAAGCTCACATCTGGGACCAGATGTCATCAAAGCCTTGATATCACTACACTGGTTCACAGGTTGTGATTCGGTCAGCTCTTTTCATGGAAACTCTAAACCCAAAGCCTTCAAGTTGTTTGCAAGTGACACTGCTTGCCATGCTGTCTTTCAAGAGTTGGGGAGTTCATTCACAGTCAGTGATGAATTTGTGAAAGGTGCGGAGAAATTTGTTTGCAATTAATGTATGGGCAGGACTGTAAGAAAGTCAATGAAGCCAGATACAATCTGTTCCTTATGTTAACCAAATCAGAGGCACGTCTTCCACCCAATGCAGACTCTCTCAAGAAGCATGTCATGAGAGCAAATTACCAGGTTGCTGTACACACTCGATGTCTGGAACAGTTTCCACCAATTCCCAGTCCAAATGGACATGGATGGAAAGTTGTAGATGATGAATTAGACATCGACTCGGGTGATCTGCCTCCAGCTCCGAGCAGCTTGCTTGAACTAACATATTGTTCATGCAAGAAAACGTGCTGTGAGAAGCCGTCTGGTACAGGCAAAGGAACATGTTCTTGTCGACGGCATGGTGCGTCATGTACGGAGCTTTGCAAGTGTGTCGACTGCAGAAACTCTATTACCACGAAAGAGTTAGATTCTGATGACGAAGAATCCGATGAGGAGTAGATGCTCCATGCCACATTTACCGTGTCATCATTGTGTGATACCACGGTGTTTTACATTGATGGACATGAACGCGTTAAACATGAAAGAATTCATTTCAAAGAAAGGCCACTATTTTTGTTTGTACTTTTAAAATAAAATGATTAAAACACAATGCGAGTAGTCTCCCTATTATATGGATACACAGACATCAGAATTCCCACAGAGTAATACACAGCTATCTCAGAATGGACACAAGATGGTGCTATAGGTTTTGCTAATTAGTATAACGAATTAATGTGCACCTTTTTACACTGACGAGTTGTGAATCCTTTCTAAGTGATTTTTTTTAAATCTTAATCTATGAAAAATTTCAGGAAGATCCACGAGGTGGGTCACGAAAGTCAAAAACTCGACACATTTTGGATGCTTAGCCCATGGTCTAAAAACATTCTGTTATTCCACATGAGAAAAAAAATTACAGAAACACGTGAATAAAAATATTTCTGCAAAACCTATTCAGCAAGTTTCGTCCGAATCCGTCCATGACTTTTTGAGATATCGTGATGTACTCTTATAATATAATCACACGCTTGATCGTGCGTCGGTGTTTCTGAAACGATCCTCTCCACCGACTGGTTGAACATCTGGCCTGACTTCACCCACGATTATAACAACACGTATCCGACTTCTCGCTATTTTGATCGATGTGTGGATAAGATGCTTCACGGAGGACATAATTGATTTCCGATCATTTATTAATATAATTAGGCTACCTATAATCACTTCAGAGTTGAAATGACCGACCGTAATAAACCATGAACTGTCGGACATTCGCTTCCCTGTTTCGATCACGCTTTCTGTGAAGTCAGTGTTTGTAATAATGACGTAAAGGAGTTAAATATTCCACTGAAGAAATATGTAATATGTCGATGTAACAATTTACCCTTTTGCTTTGAAGAATGGGAATGAAGGAGGAGTGGTGGGCACAATGACATATTGAAGGGACCGTGCAATTTCTGCTCTCTCCATGGGTTCGTCTCCGAGAGGACATTCGACTGAGGCCAAGCGCGACAACGCTCCCTCCCTCACACGTTGGCATGATTCCGAGGCTGTGACGTCATCACGGTGATATCATCACTGGAGGGCCCTCTCTCTCCCCGTCCCATTGGATGAGTGCCACGATTGGCTGCAGCCATGGACAGTCACGTGACAGGCCACAGCACCCCACGTGAGGGACAAGGTTGGAAGAGTGGGAAGGGGAGGGAGTATTTCCTTTCTTTTGATTTCATTTTTTTTTTTTATTGTTCACATCAAAACAGGAGTGAAAATATAACTCTGTCCCCCTTCGGTGGCGGAGGTGATATTTCATGCTTGGTTTTCAGTTTCACAGAAACTATATTTTGTTTCGCCTTCAGAATAAAGCCGGTTTCACATTGATGTTTTTCTGCAATAGAAGTTGTCAGAATGTAATTCTGCAATTAATCGTCGTCCATTTGTGGTAAATTCTCATTGCCACTCGTTTTTAGAACCAAATATGCAAGCCTGGTGTTGGGTTCGTGGTTGGTGGTTCGGGTGGCTGGCTTGGGATCTTCGGGTCCTGAGTTCAAGTCCCAATTGCCACTGAAAACACCAGGTGGGATTGACTCAGCCTGTCATCCTTCTTCGGTCAGTGAAATGAGTGCCAATGTTCCGGTATACGGGTACAGCATCAGCGGCATCGTCGTACCCCTACAAAATGGTAGCGACCTGGCAGCCAAGCTGCCATATGCAAGAAGAACAACCAAATACGCTTTGTTGGGTCAACATTGCTACACAAAGTAATTGTTCAAGAAAAATATCTCCGAATAGTTTTGCCTGTAAATGCATCTCCCTGGAACAATAACCCCAATAATAAATCAGGGTTTCTGCCTCTTGTGATTTGTTCTGAAAATTGGAAAAAAATATAAATAAATTATTTACAACTGAATTCATTCATTCCCTGATCTTGTACGCCCTCCAGTGTGATAAAGGAACTTTCGGGAAGTGAAACAATGACGTCACTTCTCAGAACTGATCATCTGTTCTGGAAGTTTGTATACGCCTCACGAACCGCTTTATAAACCCTGGAACTCGAAAATCTCACTCCAGCTCTGCTCGATAACGGTGAATAGTTAGCTCTATTCGATAACGATAACGGTGAACTCTGCTCGATAACGGTGAATAGTTAGCTCTACTCGATAACGATAACGGTGAACTCTGCTCGATAACGGTGAATAGTCAGCTCTACTCGATAACGATAACGGTGAATAGTCAGCTCTACTCGATAACGATAACGGTGAATAGTCAGCTCTACTCGATAACGATAACGGTGAACTCTGCTCGATAACGGTGAACCTTACCGACTGGTAAGGGTTTTATTTCGCAAACTTCATTTTACTTGTTCAAATATTTATTTCCTTTGTCGGTTGAAGAGTGAAACCCGATCACGTTTTCCTTATTCTTCGTGTGATTTATTCGTGTTTCAAATTGATGTGAAAGACTCTCAGGAAATTTTATGTTGTGAATTATATTATATTGTTCCTCGCAAATGCCACCCGTCAGCGAGGGAATACTAAGGGAGGGAGGGGATTGAGAGAGGGGAAGGGTGAGAGGATGAGGTGAGGGGAGGGTGACAGGGTGAGAGAGAGAGGGGAGGAATGGGTGTGAGAGGGGAAGGGTGAGGGGTGAGAGAGAGGGGAGGAATGGGGGTGAGAGGGGAGGGGAGGGGTGAGAGAGAGGGGAGGGGTGAGAGAGAGGAGGGGGAGGGGTGAGAGAGAGGGGAGGGTGAGGGAGGGGGAGGGGAGGGGTGAGAGAGAGGGAGGGTGAGGGGAGGGGAGGGGGAGGGGTGAGAGAGAGGGAGGGGAGGGGTGAGAGAGAGGGGAGGGTGAGGGGAGGGTGACAGGGTGAGAGAGAGAGGAGGAATGGGTGTGAGAGGGGAAGGGTGAGGGGTGAGAGAGAGGGGAGGAATGGGGGTGAGAGGGGAGGGTGAGGGGTGAGAGAGAGGAGGATGAGGGGAGGGTGACAGGGTGAGAGAGAGAGGGGAGGGTGAGGGGTGAGAGAAGATGAGAGAGGGGGAGGGATGGGGTGAGGGTGACAGGGTGAGAGAGGGATGGGGGTGAGAGGGGAGTGAGGTGAGGGAGGGTAGTGAGGAGTGAGAGAGGTGGGAGAGAGGAGAGAGGGTAGTGAGGGAGGGGTGTGAGAGGTGAGGGAGGGGTGTGAGAGGTGAGGGAGGGGTGTGAGAGGTGAGGGAGGGGTGTGAGAGGTGAGGGAGAGGTATGAGAGAGAGAGGAGGGAGGGATGGGAGAGAGAAGGGAGGGGTGGGAGAGAGAGAGGGAGAGGAGAGGGAGAAGAGGGAGGGATGAGGGGTGGTGGGAGAGAGAGAGACAGAGGAAGTGAGATGGTTGGGAGTGAGAGAGAGAGAGAGAGAGAGAGAGAGAGAGAGAGAGAGAGAGAGAGAGAGAGAGAGAGAGAGAGAGAGAGAGAGAGAGAGAGAGAGAGAGAGAGAGAGAGAGAGAGAGAGAGAGAGAGAGAGAGAGAGAGAGAGAGAGAGTGAGAGAGAGTGTGAGAGTGTGAGAGTGTGGGAGGGAGAGACAGAGGGAGTGAGGGGTGGGAAAGAGAGGAGGAAGGGGAGTGCAAGAGAGGGGAGTGGGAGAGAGGAGAGAGGGTAGTGAGGGGTGGGGGAGAGGGGAGTGAGGTGAGGGAGGGGTGTGAGAGAGAGAGGAGGGAGGGCTGTGGGAGAGAGAGGAGGGAGGGGTGTGAGAGAGAGAGAGGAGGGAGGGATGGGAGAGAGGAGGGAGGGATGGGAGAGAGAAGGGAGGGAGGGGTGGGAGGGAGAGGCAGGGAGAGGGAGAGGGAGAGGGAGAGAGAGAGAGAGAGAGAGAGAGAGAGAGAGAGAGAGAGATAGAGAGAGAGAGAGAGAGAGAGAGAGTAAGTGGGTGAGAGTAAGTGGGTGAGAGAGTGTACAGGGAGGGGTGGGAGAGAGAGAGGGAGAGGGAGAGGGGTGACAAAAGGTGGGGGAGTGAGAGGGGTGGAAGACAGAGGGAGAGGGGTGAGAAAAGGTGCAGGAGAGGGGTGAGAGAAGGAGAAGGAGAGGGAGAGGGGTAAGAGAGGGAGAGGGGAGGAGATGGGGGGGGAGTTGATGGAGAATTTCTGGCAGATGTGATGGTCAGTTGAATGTCCATGCTGGAGGATGGCACACACATTGATGAATCATCCTGCCTGTGAAACACCGGGATGGCAGTTTATCATTGGGTTGTGATTCAAACCCAGGCAAGACAGCTTAGAGGGAGCGCAAACACTTCTCGACTTTTTATTTAAATTGATTATTTTTCAGATTATTTTTTGATTATTTATATTGATTATTTTTCAGATTGAAAACCATGATTTTCGAAGTTTGACCTTGAGTTGACCTTTGACCTCAAAAATAGTTGGTTTCCAAATTCAGTGATGCACTATGCAATTGCGGCTTAATATTTAGGTTAATGGGATGAAAATTTACTTTTTTTCTGATAAAATTTGATGATTTTAGAAGCTTAACCTTGAGTTGACCTTTGGCCTTTTAACCTCAAAAGTAGTTCCTTTCCCAATATCAGTCAATCAATATGCAAATCCTGTTCAAATATCAATTCAATCGGATGAAGAATGACGATTTTATAAATTTGACCTCAATCAATAGGCTTCTCAGATGAGAGTACCTCTACAACTTAAAAAGTTTCATAAAGATCGGTTTAAAATTGTGACCTGTAGGCAACTGACAAACAGACAGACACACACAAAGACAGGATAATGAAAAATTACTCACAGTGACAACTTGGCGAAACAGAACGTCACTCGGTAGAGCACATACCTCCGCCAGGCTGAATACACCCAACCTGTGCACCAAGTTTCATCCAAATCTGTCCGCAATTTTTTGAGATATCCTGCAATATCTTTTTTAGCCCCATCTCTCAATGGTGAAGAATTAGTTAAAAATTAAATAATTCTCGTATCCAGATCTGGATTTGGATCTTTACCAAAATTGAAGCAATTCTTCCCACTGGCATTTCCAATCTGTTGACCAAGTTTCATTTGAATCCATCCATAACATTTTGAGATATTGTACTATTTATCATTTTTCGCCCTCCCTCTTAATGGTGAAGAATCACTTTTAAAAATCTCAGATGTGGATCTGGATTTGGATCGTCACCAAAATTTAGCGTTACCGTCCTTGTCCGATCACCTACACACACAAAATTTCAAAACGATTGCTTGATAACTGTGGCCAAAATCGTGTGACACAGACCAAAAAAACAGACAGGCAAATGCTACAGACCAACATACTTGGCGACAATTTTTTTCGCCAAGAAACAAAATGGACTGACCAATATACTGGAAAAATCTTCGATTTTGCAACTGACAGACAGACAGGGGTGAGAACAAAATCTCCACCCACCTTGGGTGGGTATTTAACAAGTACTATTCTTTCACTCTCACTATCTCTCACTCACTATGACTCTCCGAAAGGACCGTCTGGAAACCCCTCTCCCCACCCCCCATCTCCCCACCCCCCATCTCCCCATCTACTTTCTCAACAATCCTCTTGAAGAAGTCCTTTCATTTAAGATTCTGGATCTCACTATCTGTCATTATCTTTCCTGGGAAAGCCACATTTCGAAGCTGGCCTCCAACGCGAGTCACCAACTGGGCATCCATCCATCCATTGGGACCATACTCTGTGCAGAGCGTTGGTGCTGCCCAAGCAGTCTCCTTAGCTATTGGGCACAATCCTGGACGGGTCGCCACTCCGACACAGGATACCAGCATGCTGGCACTCATTTTGCCAACCTCAGAAGGATGACAGGTCGAGTTAACCCCACCTGGTATTAATTCAACAGCTGAGCAGGGTTTGAACTCAGGACCCTCAGATCCCAAGCCCACCACCCTAAAACTGGGCATCCCTTGTCGTGCAAAGTCCTTCCTTGGCACACCTGAGCTCCTGACCACATACAAAGCCTTTGTCCGCAGCCTGATGGAGTACTGCTCTCCCCTCTGAGCTGGTGTTCCTGATTCTCACCTTTCTCAGCTTCAAGCTGTGGAAACCAAGGCATTTAGGATCATCGGTATCTCCCACGGTGAGGCTGAGACTGGGTCTCTCACTTTCTCACCGTTGGCAGATTGCTGGTCTTTGTGGAACCCCCTTCTGGTAAAACTACCAAAATCAAGAATTGCTGCTCACCTTCACTATTTAATTCCAGTTTTTTTCTGCTTGTGGAACAAACTCCCAAGCTCTCTTCAATCCCACTCTTCCTTCCAGGTCTTCAAAGCAGCTGTTCTCCACCATCTCTTATCTTCCCCCATGCAAAACCTCTTGTCTATCCTCGTTAATCCACCCTAAACCTACCTCCTTCAAATTCGCTGCTTTCCTTCCTGAAAGTCCCTGTCGTGTCCATCTTGTTTACCTCGTGGACCTCGCCCCATCCCTCTCCCTTCCACAGATCTCCTAATGTTTCTGTTCCTCACTGTTTTGTCCTCCCTCTCCCGTCCCTCTTGTCTCCTGTTTCCCTTGTTGTATATTCTGTGTGTTAGCTCTCATTCGAGCTTTGGTAGTGTATACAAAAAAAGAAGTAATAAATTATGTGGGTGAAGTTAAAATTCAAAATGATGTTGGGATGTTTCTCCAAAAAGTATGTAAGCAAGGTTGGGATGGTCACAAGAAGTGATCATTTCAAACCATCCCTACATCTTTCTTTGAATACACGTGTGATATTGGCCAGGTGTGTGTGTGTGTGTGTGTGTGTGTGTGTGTGTGTGTGTGTGTTTGTGTGTGTGTGTGTGTGTGTGTGTGTGTGTGTGTGTGTGTGTGTGTGTGTGTGTGTGTGTGTGTGTGTGTGTGTGTGTGTGTGTGCATGTGTGCGTGTGTGCGTGCGTGCATGCGTGCGTGTGTATTTTCTTGAGACAACCATTATAATTCTTTCTGGCTCCAAAAGTGTCTAAAAAAAAATCCAAGTGGTCTAAACCTCAAAATGGTCAAGGGTCCGAGCTGTTTAATGTGTCTGATGGGTGTAAGGGGTTTATATTGTATAAAGTCTCATGGATTTTATGGGTGTAAAAAGTCAAAGAGTTTTTTGGGTCAAGACGGTATTAAAGGTTGAAGGGATCCAAAGGGGTTCAACGTGTTGAAAGGGTATTAAAAGTAAAATGGGTCTTTAAGGGTCTTGGGGTATTAAAGATCGGTAGGAGTCTTAAAGGGTCTTGAAGGGTTTGAGGGGGCCATGGGGATCTTTGGTTGTTGTGGGTCTTGCACATCTTAAAGGGTCTTGCGCATCTG
The DNA here is from genome assembly GCF_056783735.1 of Eptatretus burgeri. Taxonomy (NCBI): domain Eukaryota; kingdom Metazoa; phylum Chordata; class Myxini; order Myxiniformes; family Myxinidae; genus Eptatretus; species Eptatretus burgeri. The sequence goes on along the minus strand of NC_140966.1, from coordinate 100,200,413 downwards.
AAGAGTCCTGTGTTATTAATGGGCTTAGTGGTCTGAGGAGTCTTATATGGTCACTGACTTCTTAAGGGTCATTGGGGTCTAAAACGTCTTTGGGGTATCAGGATCTTCCGGGGTCTTCAAGGGTCTTCGAGGTATTAAGTGTCTTTAGAGTCGGAAGGGTCATAGGGGTCATAATCAGTCTTAAAGGGTCTTCATGGTCTTTGGGGTATTCAGTGTCTTACTGGTCTTTGGAGTCTAAACAGTCTTAAAGATTTTGGGGGTTGGTGTGGTCTTTGGGGTCTTCTGGGTTTTATAGGATCTTTGGGATTTTTGAGGTATTAAGGGTGTTTGGAGGTCTTAAATGGGGCATTAAGGGTCTTATGGGTTTTCAGGGTCTTAAACAGTATTTGGGGTATTAAGGGTCTTATGGGTGTTTGGGATCTACATGGTCTTTGGCGTCTTCAGGGTCTTATGGGTTTAATATGTCTCAGAAGATTGGTGGGGGGGCAGTCTTAAAGGGTCTTGGGCATCTTAAAGGGTCTTCAAAGGTCTAAGGGGTCTCAGCAGTCTAAAGAGTCGATAGGTTTTAACTGTTGCTTTAGTAGTATTTCACTGAAGGGAACATGTATAGGGAGTGCATCACGATTTGTGAATATGACGGCTCTGAGGAGTCTTTGTCTTCACAGAGCAGTGAGCACCAACATGGCGGCTGTAAGATTGAAATCTGTCTCCAATCCACCTCACCACCCAAAGTCCTCAACCACACATGACACCCTCCTCTCCCTTTATTCCCATTCTTCAAAGCAAAAGTGCAAATTGTTCTATCGTCATTACATATTTATTCATAAGCTCATTGAAATAGTGGCATATTTAGCTCTTTATGCCATTAACTCTGTTCATGGAAAGCGTCGTCTAAACAGGAAGAGGATGTCCAACAGGTCATGGTTTTTTTACGGTCGGTCGTTTGTCTTTCCGTGTAATCTTTTTTTAATGAGTGATTATGGGTCGCCTATTTGTGTTCATAAATGATCGTAAGTTTAATGAAATTATTTGTGAATGTGACATGTGGAAAAGATTTGGCTCTGTAATTGAGAAAATACGTTAATGTGGCGAATGGCTCAGAAATCAGGTGTTATCAAATATATTTTGCTTTGAAACTCACGAAGAGAAAGCACACCGAGTCATATAAAATGACCATTTTCTTTAGAAACATTCACGAGGACAAAGGAAAACATGATCACTCATACGCTGCTGAGGTTAAAAAATTTAATCTCCAAGATACGGGATGAAATTTTGCCACCACTGCACCCATGTAACCAAGCGTGCAGGGGCATACACACACCTGTGGAGAGTCCCTAAATTACAGATCCATATGTACCTCTATCTTGGAGCAACTGCTGACTGTACATCCCAATCGGGGCACAAACTGCACCGCCGTCCACTGTCGGGTGCTTGGCAAGTGGCTTAAGCACCCAAGTAAGCACTCCAATTAAATGGTTGATAAGGACGGCTGGCTTGGTAAGTGATAGCTACGTCCGAATGTCCAAACTCTATCCGAATTCAACAAATGAACACTTTTTTTAGGAGTCCGAACTGCTGCTTAGTTATATTCTGGAGCTTAAATTTTTCAATTCAACTCAATTTACGAGATTCTTGAAGTTATGGCACATGCAGAAATGAAATATAGCCAGGAATGCTGGCATGTCTGGGCATTTATAAGCATTGCAATGTACCCAGCGATTTGTAGCCATGATGAACAGGCATTCGATAATATGAGTGAGGAAAGTGGAAAAAAAAATACTTTATCATGAAGAAATCGTTGCAATTTGTTCCAAGTTAAGCATGGTTGAGCAGGCCTCAAAACATGGCGGCTTCAGACCCCAACGAGGTATCCCAGGATATGCCTTACGACCCCAGAGAGCGAAGTGGCCGAGGATCGTGCCTGATAAAGGATTTATTTAAATAAGATCAATAATTATCTTCAAAATGGGATGTTTTAATTAACCCAAATACCAAATTTTCATTCATGCACTTCCTTGGAGTTCCCTTCGTAAGCATGCAAAGTTTCAGGCTGCTAGGTTTCATGGTTTTGGAGTTATGGAGGTGACACTGACACACATTGACATTTATTAATATAGATAAAGTAGTGTTGTATGAATGCTACAAGGGACATGGAACATGGGATTGCTTGTGATCTACGAAGAATATAGAACAAGATGCAATTTTACAAGAGAGGTTTGTGAAGGTCAGTTTGGGAAATGAAACATTTTTTTTATTGTTGTTTATGATAACTTTTGAATCCTGAAAGGGAGTGCTGTGATTTTCCATTGTTGTAATTTTCTTATAAATAAATATATCTGTGGACTCTTTTGATGAATAAAAAAAAATGTTTCCCTTTCTGCACTGAATATTAATGTAATGTTGTCTGAGCTGGCAGAGAGTAATGAGTTATTAATGAGTAATTATCTGAGCTATTCATGTCATGTAATGTCTTAGCTTATATTTCCAATTACTCTTTGGTGACATGAAACATGACATTGATTGTTAATTTATCTGCTGTATTTTGTGACAGGTTTTGATCTTGAGTCTTCATTTTATTGTTTGTGAAGTTGTTTCCAGCGCTACCATGGGAGCTGGAAGTGAGTTTGAAGTTGCAAATATTAAAATAATAAATGCCTATGGTCAGAAAAAAATACAAAATGCAGAAAACACCTTATTACCTTTTTTTCTATTTACTTTAACCACCCGCTCCCTAAGATAATGGCCAGGCTGGCGGATTTTATTATTAGGGTTCCAATATTATTAGGGACTGGGATGACTATTGTTATTGTTTGGATTAGTTATTATAATTTTTCCGTATGGCTTTCGCACGTTTATTCACTTTTAAATTCATTTTCTCAGCAACCGTTGGTCTGATTGACACTAAATTTTCAACATTGTATGCGTCGACTTGAGTATAATTTTTTTTAGTGATAATCGTGATGTCATAGGTCATGTGGTGTGGTAACGATGTTGGAAAAAAAGGAAAAACTTTGGACCTCTGTATCTCTGAAACCGCACCTTGGAAAAAAAGTTAAAACTTGGGACATTCCACATACTCTGCATGGGAAATAAGTGTGATTTTTCTTTTGTTTTTGTTTTGATGATGATGGAATAGGTGCCTTAGTTATGACATCATAATTGCAAATGTAGAATGTTACATCCGATCAGGATGAAAAATTTTGAGGATCATCTAGGCATAAATTCGTTGACAAAAAAAAATATTGATGATGGCATCAGTCACGAAGTTTGGCAGCGACTTTTTATTTATTTTTTGAAGCTTCAAAAATCCTTCTTCTCCGGAATGGCTGAACAGATTGAGGTGAAACTTTACTGGTATGACCGCCTATCCATGAGGGACAAAAGTTTCCCACCCAATGATGTCATAGGTCATATGGTTTGGCAGGCATATTGAATTTACCAAAAAATGGTATTAAAATATATTCAATTCAAATCAAATGGAAGACCAAATAGCTACAGTCCTGCATTGAAGTCATCAGAAGGAACCTGAACAAGCAAAAACCAAAGATAGAGGCATCAGGATGAACGTGGATAGGATTCAGGTTTCAGCTGCTACTCCTCTACCCTCAACCCCATCCAGGCACAGCCAAGTGAGCTTTATTCAAGAAATAAAAATGAACCCAGGTCAAAAAATTCAATAATTATGGCTGCCAGACCGATCAGGTTGAAATATGAAATTGATAGCCCCCATCACTACAAGATCATAATTGCAATGTTTCACATCGATCAATGCACCCATGTTGCTGTTTTAGAATAAATGTTGAAGGTTTTGTGTTTCTGTTTAAGTTGCACCATATTGATTGTATTCATGTGTTTATTTCAATCGTAATATGTTTATTCTGGCTGCTGTCGATCGTCCTCGATATTTTCTCGAAGCCCAGGAACTGAACCCTCCTCTTCACAGTGGCCCTTGGTTTCCACAATTGTGGATTTCACTATCACAGTATTTTCCAGTAATATAACCCACTCAGTATTATAGGGTTTACTGTATATCCTGGCAACATGCAAAATTTGAACAAAATTGGCTAATTTTACCATAATGACAACCAGTATGACTGGTGTTGGCTTAATGGTTCGGGTGGTGGGCTTGGGATCCTCGGGTCCTGAGTTAAAATCCCGCTTGGCTGTTGAATTAATAGCAGGTGCGGTTGACTCAGCCTGTCATCCTTCCGAGATTGGCAAAGTGAATACCAGCTTGCTGGGATGATTGAGCCATTTGAATATCCTGCGTTGGAGTGGCAACCCATCCAGTATTGTGCCCAATAGCCCAGGAGACTGCTTTGGCAGTACCAACACTCTGTGCAGAGTATGGTCCCAATGGATGGATGGAATGAAGTGGTTCAAGAGAAAGAACTTTTTTTCAAGATTTTCGCTCAATCGAATGTGGCTGCCAGACCATGTGACCTATCAACTATTTATGGACACCCTGGTATCCAAAGGCTTGTGGAACATGTGTGTGAAGTTTTCCCTCGATCTGTCCAGGCGTTCTGGAGAAGATTTTTTTTTTAATAAAAATTTTTTGTATACCTTGTTAAGGCTTGTATGAGAGCTAACACACAACACACAGCAAGGGCGGGGGGGGGGTGAGACAAGAGGGGCATGGGAAGGACAAAACAGTGAGGAACAGAGACATTAGATCTGTGGAAGGGAGAGGAATGGGGCAGGGGACATGGGATATACAAGATGGACACTTCAGAGACTTTCAGGAAGAAAAGCAGGGAATTTGAAGGAGGTGGGTTTGGGGTGGATTAACGGGGGTAGAAAAGATTGAGGATTTGGATTGGGGACGATAAGAGGTGGTGGTGAGCAGCAGTTTTGAATGCCTAGAGGGAATAATGGGGTTGAACAGAGTGAGGGAGTTTATGCCAAAGGCAGGAAAAAAGAGGAATGAGAGAGTGAAGGTGAGCAGTGATTCGTGATTTTGGTCGTTTTACCAGAAGGGGGTTGTTGGCGGACCTTGAGCGCCCTGCAGAAATATGGTGGGACATATCACAGACAGAGCAGGGGGGGCAAGGCTGGAGAGAAGATGGTAAAAGACAGAAAGACCACTGACCTGCCTGCGGTGAGAGAGTGAGAGGCCCAAAGACTCAGCCTCATCGCAGGAGATGCCAATGATCCGAAATGCCTTGGTGTCTACTGCGTGAAGCCGACAAAGGTGAGAGGCAGGAGCACCTGCCCAGAGGGGAGAGCACGACTCCATCAGGCTGTGGATTTTAGGGTAAATCTAATATGGCTGCCAAACCATGTAACCTATGATGTCATGCATTCCAATGTTGTCTCCCTCATAGATAGGCAGTCACATCTATAAACACGGGTTCACAATTATTATTTTTTTTTATTTGGTTCTCCAATAAGTACCAGCAGAAATGGTTTTCTACTCACAAAAAAATGTCAACTTCAAGTGCTCTCGTCTGCTTTCCCAAGCGCCACTTCGATTTTTAAAGTACCTGTCAGCTTAGTGTGCATCTTAATCCTCTGTAAGTGCTCTCTCAGAACGTCGGCTCCAGATGAGACACTTGCAAGCCGCTCTTATTTTCATTAGGGATGCTGCTGTATCTTCCTCCTTGCTATCTTGTATCTTCCCCTTCTTCCTCCTTGCTGGTGCATTCATCTTGGATCCTTTTGTTTTTTGTCATATAAGTTATAAAATTGCAGTGTAACTTATAAATGATAATTTTATGATTTATAAACTTAATTTTGTGCACTTAAATTTTGAAATCGCAGCATATCATTTATCAGAATTATCACGGAAGAATCTTATCGACACAAGCTGAGAAAACATCCTCCTCTTTCTCTTTGCTTGTGTGTTCTCCTTAGATCTATTTTTTTAATCTTATAAGTTATAGTATAACTTGTAAATTATAATGTTATAATTTCTAAACTTCCTTTTGTACACTTAAATTTTGAAATCACAGTACAGTACTGTATATCAGTATTATCACGGAAGAATCTTATTACACTAGCTGAGAAAACCTTCCATCAAAAGCCTCTGTTGCAGGAGTACACTTTTTAGCTTTCTTGGCATCTTTGAAGAATGCATTTAGCTTTTTTATTATGCATGAGTACCTGCATACCAGTTATGTGAACCCCTGCCTACAACGTTTTGACTCGATCTGTTCAGCTGTTTCAAAGAAGATTTTTGAAGGTTTTCAAAGAGAAATGATATGGCTGCTGAACCACGTGACCAATGACGTCATCATTTAGTTTTTCTGTGGACCAATTTATCCCAAGATGACCCACAAAAATTTTCATACTGATCGGATGTAGCATTCTACGTATACAATTATGACGTCATAACAAAGGCACCTATGACATCACAAAAACACACTTCTTTCCCATATGGCGTACTCGCCAGGGCCAAGTTTCAATATTTTCCTTGGTGTGGTTTTGGAGATTCAGAGGTCCAAAGTTTTTCCTTTTCAATTCGACAAGCGGTTGCAGAGAAAAACACTCAAGTTCTGTGCGGCCAAACAAACAAACAAACAAACAAACGGACCCAAATGCAACACCCTCTCCTCCGGTAAGGGTAACAAGCGTCATGGGTCAGGGTCAGGTGTCTGATCAAAGTGGCACGTCATCATTGCCAACAGTTATAAAGTGGCAGTACTAATTATTATTAATTACTGAACAAACCAGTACACAGACACTACACAAAACAACCCCTGGCGAGGGTCTGCAATCTTTGATTGCTTTTTTTCTTGTTACTTCTGCTATTAGAAGCATCCTTGGAAAAACGCCACAACTCACTATCTTAACATGGATGCACACCTTTTTATTAGACCTAGAATATATGCTTCGCTGATGGGCATACCAATCTTTGCGTAATTACTAAAAAAAAAAAAACAGTCATTGTTAATTGCAAAAAAAAATCTAATGAGATGGTGTATAGATACTGGCCTTGCTTTCCACTTAGGGAGTGAGGAGGGGGAGAGTGTCAATTGGATATTCATTTCAGCATTTTTAGATGCTGAATTCAAAATAATATGCAATACACCAAAAGGAAAAAAAAAAAAATTCTCACCCAACCCCACCCCCTCCCCCTCTCTTCCTTCTTTCGATCAAACTGTCTGGGGTATGTCTTAGACATGGGCCGTGCCAGGAAACAAACTCTCTCCTCATGTGTGTATTGATATGGTGCGCGTGTATGTGCATGCTACCGATTGTGTTGGGGGTACCATTATTGCTTTATTTGTGGTTTCCCCAATCGGACAATTGTTGACAGAGGGACACACAGGCACGCACATAGGCACGCCGAGACCGAGCTCCTTTTATACATTAGATTAATATTGTTTTGTAATGACATTAATACTATGACATAATTATTGGTGTTATTACTTTGTTATTAGAAGTCGCCTTGGAAAAATGCCACGATTAGCTATCTTAACAATGATATACACCTTAACACGTATTTTGCCTTAGGCGGAAACCCCACTTCTAGATGGGGGCATCTGATGTCGCTACAACCTTTACACTGTGACCCTTCGTCCTCCTATCAATCTTGATTGAGATTGGATAAATAACAACCAAATGTATACAGTCAGACAGAGACCGAAAGACACCAAATCGCACATTTTATGATGATTACCTCTGCCAGCAAAGGTGGATGGTGGTTGTTTTCACCCCTGTCTGTTTGTCTGTGGGCAGGATATCTCAAAATGTTGTGGACGATTTCAGACGAATTGAATCAATTTTGGTGAAGATCCGGATCCAAATTGGAGAATGTATTTTTATATTTCTTCAAGTGATTCTTCGCCATCAAGAGGATGGGGTCCCAAAATGAGATGTAGCACGATGTTTCAAAAGGGTGTGGGCAGATTATGACAAAACTTGGTGGTTGAGGTGGATAGGTGATGAGAACAAACCAATTAGATTTTGGTGAAGGTCCATCTGCTGATATAACCTCAGTAGAATACAAAACATAAACTGTTCGGCCTGGTGGAGAGGTATGCACTCTACCGAGTTACGTTCTTGTTTTCTTCCAGTGATCACAGCTCGCTTTTCTTTTCTTTCTGATAAACTTAACAATCATGAAGGCGTTTGTATACATTTATCTGAAATAAAGTTTTAAAAAATACCGAACACTGGATATTACTTCTGACATTCCTGACTGAAGTAATGCAGCGAGCCAATGCTATTTTAAATACCAGTTGGTGTTATTATCCCGCATGAGCAAAGCAAAAAGCTGTGTTAAGCAATCGGTTCACTCTATTTTTCTGCCTGTCTCCAGACCGAGATAATGATCGAGGAACTAATTAATTTCAATGTAATGTTATATTTTGAATCCTGGAAGAACACAAATCGAAACGTGAATCTAAACATGAACTCGCAGTTTAGCAGTACTTTGGCTTTAAATTTGGCAAATTGTACGGAATCTCGTCCCAGTCGCGCATGCGAAGAGATCAGTGAGGCAATTTTTTTTTTTTAGTCCTTCTGCTTGTCTGGCAGTCAAACAAAATTGAAAATCATTCCAAACAGGAAACTTACTGTTTTTAGGGACGTCACAAAGTGTACAAACAACTTGCACGAATAACTTATGTAACTTGTTAAATAAGGTGGTGTAAAAGACGCTGCATCAACGGTGGAAAACTTCCAAAAATAGTTTTTTTTTAATTTACATCCTTTAAAATCTTTATTTTATTTCAATTGAATATTATACTTGATCACTGGAGAATACAAATCACATTATTGGCACTTTCAAAAACCTTCCATTTTGCAGTACTTGGATAAAATATTATGGTATTTTACGTCATCTCGACCAATTCGTCGCTGGCTCTCTCAGACAAATGGCGGCTCATTTAAAAAAAAAATGTATCGTGTTCAGAAACACAATAAGCAAGAGTGTAAAAGACCTTTCTCTCGTCCTTTTGTTTTTTTTCTTTTTCTCGAGACCGTGTGGGATAAAGGTGTTCCATGAAGTCTCTATTTGTTGCCTGCTCATGTAATCTTTTGCTCCATTGTCTTTGCAAGATCTCAGTCCACTCTATTATACTATTGCTGTGTTTGCAAACATATTTCTTTACAATGCATTGAGATTTCTGCCTTCATTCTTCTTTTTCAGAATCATCATCACAACCAGAAAGGTTGGTGACAATGTCAGAAAATAAATCCATAATGTACAAGTATGGTAAGAGTAATTTGCATGTTTGTTTGTTTGTTTGTTTTTTTTGCTCGTTGTTTATGCGATGTTCAGACAAGTTTGAGTTCTTCTGAGCTCTCTTGTGGATGAAAAACTTGTGTGCAAAACAACTTGTGTGCAAAAACTTGTGTCTTGTGGTTGTGGATGAAAAACCACGTGCAGAGAAGTCCCTTCGAAACTGGCAGCATGCCACACCCAATGTGTACTGTGTGCCAAATGAACTACAGAAGAAGAGAGTCCAGGATGGGCACAAACCAACCAGTGGGTTATTAACAGGAGTTGTACCTAACTGCCACCAATGTACATCATTATCCCAGAAACGATAAACTATGGATACTGGCCACTGCAGAACACACTCCAAGTGAGGCTTAAGGATCAGTAATATCTCTGTGGCAAAACCCAATCATGATGAATTCAACTTCTGCCACCACAAACAGCAGGAGCTCCACATACAAGCTGTATATTCACTCAGACATCTCTTCCCAAACTGTGCCTTTAGCCGCTTTCATATAATTTTCCAGCATCTACACGTGCTTCCTCTTCACCACTCGGATTCATACTCTGGCTTATTGGTGGTGGACCATATGGTTTGAGGACCACCCCCTCTTTCACACCTTCGGCCATGCAAACATGCCTCAAACTGTCCTTGGTAGATTTGCTTGGTCTCTGTCACCAGCCATGCGCAAGCATCTGAAAGTCTGGATGTCAACAAATGTTTATCAGTAATATGCAGAAGTCCTCAGAAATTATCTCCACTTTGTCCAACCTTAATGGCACAATTCTCCTCACCATGTGCCACAGCCCCTACCATGCACACCACAACCAACAGTGTGTATTCAGCTGTGCCCCACCTGCTGTCTTTGTCAAGAACACCATTTTCACCTTCATTGTCCATGCGATCCCATCTGAGCCCTTTGGAATACCTCGGGCTGCAGAAAACTCTCAGTAACCACGTAATCTTTATACATGTGGGATAGCATTACCCCATAGATGATGAGACGATACATGCAATTCCTCTTTTTTGTCGAACATGTGTAATTTGTAACAATCCATCCCAAGTCAATATCTCAACTGCCTGTGTATCAGCTCTGCAATAACTAGCAATATTGTTGCAGCTTCGGCCTTTAAGGAAATGCAATGATTACAAGGAACTTTAACGCAGGATGTAGCTATTTGGTCGACCAAGACCAACACCACAATGATCCCATAACAACACCAACACCACAGTGATCCAATGTGTCAGTTTATCGACTAAATTTCTCTGGAGCTGGTTGGAGAGAGGGTGAGAGCAAGGGTGTGGGTTGAGGAAGCATGCATTGGGGTAAGCACAGGGAGTGCCGAACGAAGCTCATGGAAGAGTAAGAACACTCACATCCTTGTCACTGTATAAACCTATCTTTTTGTGAAGTTCCTAAAAATATTTGCAGATAGATTCAATGCTCAATGTCAGTCCAGTCACTGTGGTGTAATTGAAATGGCATTTGCAAATTATGGTTTTCTTTTGTATCATGTAACTCCCAGTCGAGTTGTGATGTCTCCGAGCAAATGGTATGTGATTAAAGAGAATGCAGGCTCATTTTGCACCCATTCCACTACCCAAGGTGATTATTGTGGCTCTTGCAAATTCTCATTGTGTGCACAACAAATTTGGTGACTCGGATGGGAAGGTCTTGCTGTCATAAAACTATCAGAACTATGCTGAACCAGCGTGATAGGTTTGGACACATTGGACAGTTTGCTGAGACAATAACATGAACTGAGGCTCTCTGGGACAAGTGATTGACATTTGTAATGGTCACCAAGAAACTGACAAATGGGGGTTCATGTTGGCAGGATGGAACCATTTGCAGGTCAGGAGGGCTGGTGAGCAATTTTAGAGGGATTGTTGCAGTAATTTGTCATGTATGGCATTGATGATTGACAAGCAGGTACCGGTGTTACATTTTGGGTTTTCGGCAGTAAATATTCACAAAGTGAAGATTCTCACTGCACCAATCAACCTTCTAATTAAAGATTTGGTGAAAATTTCTCCATTATCATTTTGCCCAATAATAATAATAACATCCCTTTCACACCGTAAGACGCATAGGGCTGCCGAGGCAGTTTCATTGGCAAGGAGTACAGTCCTGGAAGGGTCACCACTCCGACTCAGGTTACCCCAGTAAGCTGGTACTCATTTTTTCGATCTCGGAAGGATGACAGGCTGAGTCAAACCTACCTAGTGTTAATTAAATGGCCCAACAGGGGCTTGAACTCAGGATCCCAGGATCCTAAGTCAGCCACCTGAACCATTAAGCCAATACCAGGCCTCATTTTGCCTCGAGGCTAGAATATTTCTGCAGACATTTTAAGTCAATTTGTTAAAATGAGTTGTGGGAGAGATCAAGGATTACCTTTACCTATGCCATCGAAGATGAAGGAGGTTATGTTTTCACCCCTGTCTGCCTGCTTGTTTCTTGGCAAAAAATTTTTTTGCCAAGTATGTTGGTCTGTAGTGTTTGTTTCTTTGTCTGTCTGTCACACAAATTGTGTGTAGGTGACCTGCCAAGGACGCCAACGCTAAATGTTTGTGAAGATCCGAATCCTGATCCGGATGGACAAATTTTTAAAGTGATTTTTCACCATTGAGAGATCAGGCCCAAAACGATATATAGCACAATATCTCAAAAGGTTGTGGATGGATTCACAAAAAACTTGGTGGACAGGTTGGGAGTGACACTAGGAAGAAATGACTCAATTTTGGTGAAGATCCGAATCTAGATCAGGATACAATAATTATTTAATTTTTAACTGATTCTTCACCATTGAGAGATGGGGATAAAAATGATATTGCATGATATCTCAAAAAGTTGAGGATGGATTCGGATGAAGCTTGATGGACTGGTTGGGTGTGTCACAAGGACTAAGTGTTTTGATTTTGGTGAAGATCTGAATCTGGATCCAGATTCGAAAAAATTTTGGTGATTCTTCACCATTGAGCGATGGGGCCAAAAACTATGTTTAGCATGTTATCTCCAAAAGGTGTGGACGACTTGTGACAAAACAAGGTGGAAGAGTTGGTTAGGTGACAAGAACAAGCCGATTCAATTTTTGTTAAGGTCCGGAATCAGATCCGACCGATCACAGTGGCATACAAAATGTTAACTATTCAGGCTGGCGTAGGTATGTTCTCTTTGGAGTGCCGTTCCATTTCGCCAATCTACTAGTGACTTTTCATTTGTTACTTACGAAATCTTTAGATTTCGTAAGTATATTGGTGACTTCTGTCCTCTGTTTGTGTGTTTGTTTGTTTGTGTGTGTGTGTTTGTTTGTTTGTGTGTGTGTGTTTGTATGTTTGTTTGTAGGCATGATAACTCGAGAACAGAAGAAGCTACCAATGTCAAATTACACCACGTGATTCAGGAGGGTGATGGCTAGCGCTGATTATATTTTTCTCAAAATCGGTCAAAGGTCAAGGTCACAGTGAGGTCAAACATAATTCCGTAAATTCATGTGGAGAAATGAAGTATTTTTTGCTTCGGTCGACGTTACTAGTTCGTTTTAACTTCGATTTTAATTTTGTCTTCGGTTTTTGCGATCGCTTAGGACGCTTAAAACTCGGTTGTCGAAATTCTGATAAAAATCGGATGTTTTGGAGATGTTTTAAGATTGTATAAAAAATATTTCACTCGCTGCGTCACGGCTCGTCACGTGGTGCAGCGCGCTCGAGCAGAGGCGTCGTTGAGTCATGGTGTAAAGGTTTTGCGTGTGTGCGCTGACGGTGTTTTCGATAAAGATGGTGTTTAAAAGTCATTTTTTATCCCAATAATAGTTATCGTCGCATGCCTGACTCGCTAAGCCGTCGGATTATGTAAAGATTGTTGGTGGATGGCCGAATATTACGGTTTTGTGACTTTGATAAAATAATATTAAATAATTGCGTGGAGAAATGGAGATTTTTGCTTCGGTCGACGTTACAATTTTTGATGGTTTGGTGCAGCATCATCGTAGAAACTTATGGTTTGCGTCGCTACCTTCTCTAGAGACAGCTTTTATTAGACAAGGTCAGAGGTCAAGTTGACGATTTCGTAAGTACCAGTCTATGACTGCTTGTTTGTGTGTGTGTGTTTGTTTGTGTGTGTGTTTGTGTGTTTGTTTGTAGGCACGATAACTCGAGAACAGAAGAAGCTACCAATGTCAAATTACACCACGTGATTCAGGAGGGTGATGGCTAGCGCTGATTAGATTTTGGTCAAAATCGGTCAAAGGTCAAGGTCACAGTGAGGTCAGACATTCGATTTTTGATGGTTTCATACAGAATCATCGGAGAAACTTCTGGTTTGTGTCGCTACCTTCTCCAGAGACAGCTTTTATTAGACAAGGTCAGAGGTCAAGTTGGCGATTTCGTAAGTACCAGTTTATGACTGCTTGTTTTTCTGTTTGTTTGTGTGCAGGATATCTCAAAAAGTTGTGGATGGATCCTGATTAGATTTTGTTGAAAATCCGGTTCTGGATCCGACTACTTTTTTTTAAAACACACTGTTTTAGCAAATGTGTATTTGACCGGATGTTTTTTTCTGGCTTACCTGGGAGTATGGACACACATTTGTTTCCAAGCTCATAACATGATCATTTCAATGTTGCAATGCAATCATTGTAAATATCACAATGGAATGACTAAATGGATGAACATGTAATAATTTCGTTCTCCCATTCCCTTCCCCCAGGACTAGTTCCCCAATTATTAATTTACCGAGCAGCTCCGAGCCATCTCGTAAGTTACTGCATGTAATTTATTATGTGCTTACATATGAAGACAAGTAGACATCAATGATAAAATCTTTATGCAAAAAGTATTCATTCTTGTGAAAGTTGCCTTGCTGAATTTAAAGTGCGAGAAACACCCGCTCCATGTGGGGTGGGTGGGAGGGGAAGGGTGAGGGTGTATGGGTGGGGGGGGGGAGGTGGCGAGGGAAGGATTATATGTTTGTGCATGTCTATGTAGTTGAGGTACATTTTTATTCAAAGTCCTATTCGCCTTTAATTGTACATTTTTACACTCGCTTAGCCAATGATGCTTTAGACTCGGCCGTGTTATTATCCTAATGATTATTATTACTATTATCATTGTTAGTACTATTATTCTTAACATCACTATTTTGCAATAATGTTCATATTATTATTGTGCAATTATAATTATGCCGTTATCATTATGCTTTGTTTCTTTTTTGCATGCATCAATGTTAGTGACAGGTGGATAATGAAAGCAGATCGTGCAAAAAGGTTTACAAAGTGATGTCGTCTCAAAATAACATTGCACACTTTCAGAGAACGAGGCACTGCCTTTGGCACTGCCTGAGGTATGGCCATCGCTTGGAAACGAACAAACAAGCAGCTTTTTAGAGCGCTCGCCAAGTGGCTTAAGCACTCAAACAAGCACTCCAACAGGATAGTTGAGAAGGAACGGCTGGCTTGGCAAGCGATTCGCTATCGCCGATTGGTCATACAAACATCATGAATGCGGAAACACCCGGGATGTCAAGCAATGTCCGAATTGGATAAATGAACACTTTTTAGCAGTTGGAACTGGTGGTGAAGTCAATTATGAATTTTATATTTTGAAATTTGGCTGAGATTAAGAGATGCTCGAGGTTTCGGCATGTGTGGAAATGAAATGTTGCCATGACGCTGCCATCTCCAGGTGTTTAAAAGCATTGCTTTGTATCCAGTGATTCGTAGGAATGAAGATGAGGCATTCGATGAAATGAGTAATGAAAGTGGGAAAAAAAAAACTTTATCATTGAGAAACCATTGCGGCCTCTTCAAAATCAAGGCATTATTGAGCAGGCCAAAAAAAATGGCGAATTTGGACCGCAGCGAGAGGTAACCAAGAAAGAGCCTTGATAATAGTTATAATTAAATAAGGCTGTTTATATTAATCCAAACACCAAATTTTCACTCATGCACTGCCTTGGAGTTCCCTTCAGTTGCATGCAAACTTTGTGGCTACTTCGTTTCATGGTTTTGGAGTTATGGAGGGGGACGGACTGACTGACGGACACACACACTGACATTTATTATGGACTGACTGATGGACAGACGGACACATATTGATATTTATTGGTATTAGATATGTATGTACAGGGCCTTCAGAAAGTATTCACATTTTTATTTTTTTGTGTGTTACAGCCTGAATTTAAAATGGATTAAATTTAAATGTTTCGTCACGAATCTACACAAAATACCCCATCATGACAAAGTGAAAACATGTTTTAGAAATTTTTACAAATTAATGAAAAGTGAAAAGCTGAAACGTCTTACGTCAATAAGTATTCAACCAATTGTCAATACTTTGTACAAGCGCCTTTAGCAGCAATTACAGCTTCTAGTCTTCTTGGATATAAGCGTTACACATCTGGATTTGGGGATTTTCTCCCATTCTTCCTTGCAGATTTGCTCAAGCTATATTAAGTTTGATGGAGAGCGTCTGTGAACAGCAATTTTCGGTTTCCACAGATTCTCAATGGGATCCAAGTCTGGACTTTGGCTGGGCCACTCAAGGACTTTCACATTCTTGTTCTGATGCCATTCCATTGTTGCTTTGGCTGTATGCTTGGGGTCATTGTCCTGTTGGAATGCAAATCTTCGCTGCAGTCTCAGGTCTTTTGCACTCTGAAGCAGGTTGTCCTCAAGGATTTGCCTGTATTTAGCTCCGTTCATTGTTCCCTCGAACCCTACAAGTCTCCCAGTCTCTGCCGCTAAAAAGCATCCTCATAGAATGATGCTGCCACAATGATAGTGTCAGATGGATGATGAGCTGTGCTCGGTTTCTGCCAGACATAATACTTTGCATTCAGACCAAAGAATTTAATTTTCATTTCAGCAGACTACAGGTTATTTTGCCTCATGCTCTCAGCTTTTCACGTGCCTTTTTGAAAACTGTAGGTGTGCTGTCATGGGCCTTCTTCTTTCTCCCCCCCCCACGCCACTCTCCCATCCCATAAAGCCGAGATTTGTGAGGTGCTGCAGAGATTGTTGTCATTTCGGCAGGTTATCCCCTCTCAGACAAGGAACTCTGTAGTTCTATCAGAGTGGTCATTTGGTTCTTGGTAACCTCAATGACCAAGGTCCTTCTTGCCCGGTTGCTCATTTTGGTTGGACGGCCAGCTCTAGCAAGAGTCTGAGTAGTTTCATATTCTTTCCATTTCTTAATTATGGAGCTCACTGTGCTCTTGAAAACTTCAATAGCTCTCCTTCCAGTATCTCCACGTCTGCGGCAAGTTTGCTGACTGGACAACAAGCTTGCAAGGTGGCTGTATATTCATCGTCTGCATATTCACATTGCTGCAAGTGCACTTGCAGCTGATCCAATTCTTGCTGTCGCCTCAGTGGGCCCCATTGACGTGTGTGGCTCGTCAAACGTCTTCTGCAATATGACCTGGGCAGTTTGGGATCAAAAAGAAGTCCCATGTAAGCATCAAGCTCACGGCAGAGTCGATGGAAGCAGCGAGCAACACGGAACAATCCACTCATGTTCGTTCACAATTCTCGGCACTCTTTGCACTGGACACGGCCATCTTCCGTCTTTCCGTCCTTTTCAACACCCTCTGCTTGAAACATGGTGTGCGAAGTGAGCGCATCCTACTGCAATGTGAAGAACTCAAAGAGTGGTTGATCCATCGGGCTTCATTCACACAGCACACAAGTTCTCCCATCAACCAACAAGGACAGTTTTTCCCACCTCAAGACGGCTGCAGATGTGCACACCCATGTGAAGCACTCGCTGTACAACTTCTGAGTCCTGCAACAGTGGTGGAGATGGTAAATGTATGAATAAATAAATAAATAAATAAATAAAGGTGGTTATATAGATGGCGGTGATGGTTAAGTGTCTGTAAACGAGAACTCAATGTTGTGTGTTGGTGGTTGAGATTGTGGTGTCTATAAATATATAATGGTTCCTGAAAGGATACACAATCCTCTAATACTCTCCTCATTAAAAAAAAATATATATATATATATATATATATATATATATATATATATATATATATATATATATATATATATATATATATAAAATAAAAAAAATTAAAAAAGGAAATGCATTGTCATTTTCAAGTTGTCTCCAGATGGACGAATTGATATCAAATGATGGACTGACAGCACCCAAATTATAAGCCCCAGCCATACTAATGCTGTTGATGACTAAGAACTAGTCTTGCTGGTGAAAACCAGTTTCTTTATTCGCCGACACATAGAACAATGGATGATTTTAACAGGATATTGGTTGAAGTCAGAAGAGGAGGAGGACGACGAGGAAGGGAGGAGTACATGAAGAATTCAGAAGGAGGACATGTGATGAGAGTCTTGATTATGGGAATTTAACTTGCCAGGGATAGTTTGGGTCCATGAACAGGGAAAGGGCAGAGCAGATGAAGATTTCCTAGTTTTAGTCCAGGATTGCTTTTTAACCAAGTTTGCTGATAAGCCAACTCAGGGGAGTGCAGTGTTAGACCTCCTTTTAATAACGATCCCAATATAGTGGAGGAGGTGGAGGTTAGAGGGCATTTAGGAGAAAGCGAACATAACATTGTATGTGCAAAGATTCTGTTGAGGGTTAAAGTTCAGGATAGTAGAGTAAGGCTTGTTATACTTCAGGAAGGCAAACCTTGAGGGTATGAGGAAAGAGTTGGGTGATGTAGATTGGGAGAAGCTAACAATAGGACAATCAAAATCAGAGAAATGGGAAACCTTCAAGGAGTAAACGTGTAGAGTGCAGAGTAAGTACATTCCAATGAGGTGTAAAACTGGAAGCAGAAAGAGACCAGGGTGGTTGAGCAGTGAGATAAGGAACGCTATCAAGGAGAAGGAGAAGGCATTTATTAGGTTTAAAATAACAGGACTGGAGTTAGATTTATATCACTATCGGAGTAAACAGAAGCAAGTGAAGAAAATAACTCGGAAAGCCAAAAAAGTACGAGAAGGACGTGGCGAAGAATATTAAGCATAACAGCAATGCTTTCTTTAATTATATAAGGGTTAAAGAACAGGTTAGGACCAGTGTGGGCCCATTGAGGAATAGCACCCGGAGAGTGGTTAGTGATGAAAGTGAGATGGCCAACTTATTAAACAGGTAATTTGCTTCAACTTTTACAGAACAGTCAGGAGAATTGTCAATAGCTGAGAGTATCTATCGAGGAGGTGAGGAAGGGCTTTTACAGAAGATCCAGGTTGGAGTGGAGGAAGTAAAGGAAGAGCTCGGTAATCTAAGAGTAGATAAGGCTCCGGGTCCAGATAATATGCACCTGAGAGTATTGAGGGAGGTGGCTGAGCAGGTAAGCGAGATGTTCACGGATATTTTCAATAGTTCATTGGAGTCAGGATAGGTACTGGAGGATTGGAGAGTAGCAAATGTAAAACCATTATTTAAGAAGGGATCCAGAGAAGAAATAAGAAACCACAGACCTGTAAGTTTGACTTAAGTTGTGGGAAAGGTGTTGGATATATTAATTGGGGACCAGATGAGGAACCACTTAAAATTTAAATAAATACAAATGAATGAAAGGTCGTCAGTTTTAACATTGCATTGGAATTTAGTGAGGCCAAATCTGGAATATTGTGTGCAGTTCTGGTCACCACAGCTCAGGACAGATATCGCTGCCATTGAGAGGGTTCCCTGCAGGACTACAAGATTAATTCCTGGTCTAGATAGACTATGAGGAGCGGCTGAAAGAGACAGGGCTTTATACACCAGAAAGGAGGCGGTTGCGAGGTGATATGATTGAGATGTTTTAGATAATGAAAGATGTCGACAAAATAAGTACAGAAGAATTATTCAGCAAAGTAGACAGTGATAGGACCAGGGGTGATAGCCTGGGAGTAAAGAAGAGGAGAGTGAGGCAGGTCTTTCATTCAGAGAATAGTCTTTAATGCATGGAATTGTCCACCTGGAAAGGTCGTGGCAGCAGAAACACTGGATAAGTTTTAAGTGGAATTAGATATGTACCTGGAAGTATTGGAGATGGTTGGGAATAGGGATGCTGACAGGACTTTTAAGTCGCCTGAGCATTGATGCGTGATTGTGTGCATCTGTGCAGAATGTTGTTTGTGGGGGTCTCGTCAAGGGATGTTGTGTGGTTGATGTAATGTATTTTTTTTTTTTTTACCCATGACCATCTTCGCCCATACCCGCTCCCATCGAAAATAAAATAAAATTTGCATTTTTCTTGTTTTGGTGTGGTGTTGATCAATTTAACTGGTGTTGATGTGGCACAGGCATGATGGGCCGAATGGCCTCCACCTGCATCTAATTTCCTTGTGTGTGAGGTATGCTCACCACATTGGGAAGGAAGGAGAGCCTGACGTTTCGGGTGTTAACCCTTCTTTGAAGCATTAACACTTTGTTGCCTTTTTTTTCTGGTCAGACGAGTTAATGCCTGAAATTCCAGGTACTCTTTACATCCCATAGCATACTTCACTTAATGTTGCTTTCATCCATATTTACAAAGATAATTTCTCTATTTTTTTTCTTCTAAATATCAAATATAAAGTGTGCAAGTCTGTTGAATTTCTTGTGTGTAATTGTGCAATATTTTGTTGTTTTGTTTTCAGCACTATTGGATCAGCCTACTAGGAACATCATTTGGAGTACAGAGTAAGTAAACTCTTCATTAAAAAAAAAAATTGACAGCATGATAAAGCATTCGTTTATTCCCATCTCAACTTTTCTACAAACAAAACTCTGGCCATCAGGAACTCTAATTACAGATCCATATTAATTGATGGTTAAATGAAAGTTCATGACAAACAGGTTTAACTTTCCAAACAACATTTGGATGCTGAATGAATGAAACTCAAACCAATGAACAACTGAACAATATGGGCGACAGCAACATTCAAAGGACATATTTAATATATTTTTTCAGAAGGCTACTGTATTCTAAATGTTGAATGTTTCAGGAAGGATGGTAGGTTTGAGATTCAGAATATTTAAGAATTTAGAAGCATCTACTTTACTACATCTTAACATTCTTTTAAAAATAGGACCACCTGTCCTGAAGCTCACCAGGATTAGGAGCAACAGTCTTTGAAACTCCACGCAGAGTCCACCTTAGACCCTGAATTTTTTATGTTGTGAACAAACTTTGGTACATCATAGGTGATGAAGGTCATGGTCAAGTTTCATTGAAATCATGTGTGTAGTTTCAAAGAGAGGAAATACCTATTTGGGGGGAGGGGGTTAAATCCCACCCCGTCGACCCCCTTAATGAATGCACATTTTTATGCGGTCGACACACTTTGGTACATCACTGGTAATGAAGGCTGTGGTCAAGTTTGATCGAAATTGTTTGTCTAATTTTGGAGACAGCAAATACCTATTTTGGGGGGGTCAAGCCCCCCTCCCGTAGACCCCCTTTTGATGAGGGCAGGCATTGATGTGGTCGATACACTTTGGTACATCATTGGTGATGTGATGAAAGTTATAGTCAAGTTTCATCAAAATTGTGTGTGTAGTTTTGGAGAAGAGGGCAAATACCTATTTGGGGGGAAGGTCAAAAAACCCCCATGGACCCCCTTAATGAGCACAGATTTTGATGCGGTTAATACACCTTCATTGGGCATCAGACATGAAGTTTGTGGCCAAGTTTCATTAAAACCGTTTGATTGGTTCAAGCGATAACGACTGAAGTGTTTCTGGACTCATTGACTGGCTCGCTCACCTACGGACGCTGATTGATCGCACAAGTTCACCTGACTAAAGTCCAGGTGAGCTAAAGATGATATCTTTACAGCATGAAGCTTTTTAAACCCAGGTTAAACATCCAATGGAAATGTTTCGATCCAGTGAAGACCTTCAGCCTAATCTTGTCATTCTACAAATCATATTGTTCACTGTGAAGTTGTAATTTTTTATCATGTAATCTTAGAAAGAAAATGCTTTGTAAATACAATGCTTCATGCTATCTGTAACTGTGACGTGTTGGTAATTACATTGCAGGTTATGGATTTATTATGTAATGTGAAAATCCAGTTGAATTGATATTTAGCCCTAATGTACAACTGATGAAAAAAAAACGAGGTTTGGGTTGTGATAGTTACAGTTTCCACGTCGTTATTGCATTATTATGGCATTTGAAAATGCTCATGGTGTCCGCAGCAAAAATTGTAACAAGGATAGCATGGCCTTGTTACGGTGAAGAATGGTGGGTGATTACTTTTTAAGATTTCCCCAAGAACATGCCTTTTAGACATGATTACCGCAACTGAGTTGAAAACCATTTTGTTAAATTTGGCACCAAAAGTCACAAGACATGACAATTTGAACATTCTTTCAACTGAGTGTGGTCCTCTGGACCCAATGTAACATTATGAAAGCAACACACATGTCCCTTTGCCTTATTGACACAAAAATGAACTCTTTTTGAAAGTAAGTTTTGACGCAAGTTTTGTTTTGTTTTGTTTTTTAATTCCCGACACCAGCACAAAAGCTAAATATGCACCTTTTTGAATATGGAGTCCAGGCTCGTGGAAGAGTTGGAACACTGAATACAGGAGGATGAAAGCAACAGGACAAAAGGAGTAGAAGAGAGAGGGGGGACACCAACAAAAGAGTTGAACAACAAAATAGAGGGAGACTTGGACAACCAATCAGTGTGGGGAGGAATGGTGGCCCAGAAAGGATGCATGGGGTGGACAACATGGATAAAGAAGGAAACTCAGGAAGAAAAACTGGAAATATGGAAGTTGGACTTGGGTGTGGCTGAGGATGGGGAGAAAACGTCACGGCTTTGGATTGGGGATGATCTGAGATGGCGGTGAACAGCTGTCTTTAAGATCTGTGAGGAGGAATGAGATTGAAAAGCATGTGGAGGTTGATTCCATAGGCGGGGAAATCGAGGAATGAATGAATGAATGGAGGTGAGCAGTGATTGTAGATTTTGGGGGTTTCACCAGAACGGAATTGTAGGTTGGCCATGTGGGATGGTGAACTGTGTGCACCTTTCAGGAACCTCGGGGGACAAAACATGAACATAGCAGAGGGTGCAAGACCAGAAAGGAGATGGTAGAAGACAGAGCGAGAGAGAGACCACCAGTTTTGCACAAATACTAAACGATACATGGTCAAACAAATGAAAACCTTTTTAAAATAATATCCAAGACTTTGGCCTGCTGACCTTGGGCCCCATCATCCCTCCATTACAATGCCACATTAATCGGGTATTTTAATACATTGACTCCTGGGGTAATGGGGAGGCAGTGATGGTGTTGGAGTGGGGCAGACATGGGGATATCCATCCATCCATTCATTGGGACCATACTCTGTGCAGAGCGTTGGTGCTGCCAAAGCAATTTCCTTGGCTATTGGGCACAATCCTGGACGGGTCGCCTCTCCGACACAGGATACCAGCAAGCTGGCACTCATTTTGTCGACCTCAAAGGATGACAGGCAGAGTCAACCCCACCTGGGATTAATTCAACAGCTGAGTGGGATTTGAACTCGGGATCCTCGGATCCCAAGCCCACCACCCTAACCATTAAGCCAACACCAGGCATATGGGGATATCAACAGGGTGATATATTGTTACCTCCGCCACCAAAGGTGGATGGAGGTTATGTTTTCACCACTGTCTATCTTTGTTTGTTACCTCCAAAATCTGAGATTTTTTCAAGTATCTTGGTCAGTCGATTTTGTCGTAGCCTGGTGTTGGCTCAGTGGTTAGAGTGGCAGCTTGGGATCCTCGGGTCCCGAGTTCAAGCCCCGTCGGCCACTGAATTAATACACCAGGGGGTTGACTCAGCCTGTCATCCTTCCGAGGTCGGCGAAATGCGTACCAGTTCCAGGTAGAGGGGCACTGCATCAGCAACACCGTCACGCTTCAAGAAATTATAGCTACCCCGGCAGCTAATCTGCCATACGACCACCACCACCAGTCAATTTTGTTATTACCCTCGCCGAAGGAGAGGGTATAGCATTTGGGTCCGTTTGTCTGTTTGTTTGTCCGCACAGAACTTTAGTGTTTTTCTCCGCAACCGCTTGTCAGATTGAAACGAAATTTTCACCATTGGAGCGACTACTCATGTGCAATGTTATAATGATAATTATGATGTCGTAGGTCACGTGGTGTGGTAGCTATGTTGGAAAAACCGAAAAAAAAAACTTTGAACCTCTGTATCTCTGAAACCACACCAAGGAGAAAAATATTGTACTATTTGGTCTTTTGGTCTACTGTACCTATTTGGTCTTCCATTTGATTTGAATTGAATGTATTTTAATCCCATTCTAAATTCAATTGAATAATTATTTTTAAAACGTCATGGATCAGGATCAGGTGTCCAATCAAAGCAGGACGTCTTCGTACCCAGTCATTACTGCCAGCAGTTATAAAGTGGCAGTTCTAATTATGTCTCATATTAATTACGTAACAATAGTATATCAATGCCACACAAACTACACCAAACAAAACTGCACAAATACCACACAAAACAAGTCCTGGCAAGGGTCTGCAATCTCTGATTGCTCTTTTTCTTGTTCTGTCTGTGTCTGTTTGTCTGTCTGGTTGTTTGTCTGTCTGTTTGTTTGTCTGTCTGTCAATCGCCGACAGGTCGCAATTTTAAACTGAATTTCTCGAAACTTCACCATTTGGTGGAGTTTGTCTTCAGGAAGAAGCCTATTGTTTTTGAGGTCATAAGGTCAACAAATTTATCGAATTTCTAAAATCCTCAATTATCATCCAATTGACTTGAAATTTGAAGAAGATTTATATTTCAGGACATTTAATTCAACCCGCCAATTATTTTTGAGGTCAACATGCGCCAAAAGGCCAACATAGGTAAAAGGTCACCAACTTCGGCGAAATTTCTAAAATTGTCAATTTTCATCCGATTGACTTGAAATTTGAAGAGGTGTTGCATATTTGATTGTTGAATTCAACCACAAATTAATTTCTGAGGTCAACATTGACCAAAACATCCAAAACGGTGAAAGGTCACCAACTTGGGTGAAATTTCTAAAATTGTCAATTTTCATCCGATTGCCTTGAAGAGGAGTTGCATATCAGGTTATTGAATTCAACCAGCCAATTATTTTTGAGGTCAACAAGGAACAAAAGGTCAACATAGGCTGGCTGAATTTCTAAAATAGTCAATTTTCATTTGTTTGATTGTAAACAAAATATCTCCAAAAGTTGTGGACGGATTCAAACGAAATTCAGTGGAGAGTTTTGGTATGTGAGAATGACAAAATGAATGGATTTTAGTGAAGATCCGGATCTGGATCTGAGAAGTTGTCATTTTTCACCATTGAGAGAATGTATCACACGTTTACACCTTCGTGGGCAGGTTGGGAATGTAACAAGGAAAAATTGATTCGAGTTTGGTGAAGATGCGATAATTTTTAAAGTGATTCTTCAACATTTAGTGATTGGACTAAAACAATATATAGCACGATATCTCAAAAAGTTGTGATGGATTTGGATGTAACGTGGTGGATAGATTGGATGTGTGGCAAGAACAAATTCATTCGATGTTCGTGAAGATCTAAATCCAGGTCTGGATCTGATAATTTTTTAAGTTATTCTCCACCATTGAGAGATAGGGCCAAAAACGTTATATTGCATGATATTTCAAAAATGTATTGGGCCAGATATGTTCTCGTGGATCAGGCATGACAGGGCACAGGTATGCGTTCTACCAAGTGCCCTTCTAGTTTTTACTGCCACATGTCACAGGTCCACAAGAGCTTTGTGTTGTTGTTGTTGTTGTTATTGGGGTCGATTTTTGGAATGTACACCCATTGGTCGGACAGCTGCCAGAGCACACCCACGTCTGTCGCTTGAATCCACCCACTATAACATCCAGATGAAATGATGTGGCCACCGTCCTCGTTTTCTGGTGGGCTTAACACATGAGGTCTGTGGTCCTCTGCTTATTACACACTGTCCATGTTTGTTGCGTTGGATTTCCATTGGCTTTGTTTGGGTTGTGTTACAATGAAGTTCCGCAAAAAAATCCAATCATATGTCGAATAAAAATTATTAGTAAGGCTTAATTAAGCTCGTACGTGCCTCCCAAAAAAAACTGTTACATCATTTTTGAACGGCCCCATATTGGGGTTAAAGAATCATTGACCGTGTGACAAATCAGCTCATTCTGATATAACCGTCCTGATGTAACTGTGACGAATCAACTCTGTTAAGGGTGCTTTAAATGCGGGTTTCCCAATCGGCTCATTACTGGGTTTTCAAAGCCAATTCCCTCGTGCTTAATGGCGAAGTCCCGTACCAGGAATGACCACGTAAGGTTTTTATGAACGAAAGGTTTATTACCACAGAGAGAGGGAGAGGAATACACACACACACACACACACACACACACACACACACACACACACACACACACACACACACACACACACACACACACACACACACACACACACACACACACACACACACACACACACACACACACACACACACACACACACACACACACCAAAACTGAGGTAACAGATATAAAGGTAAGTCTGTTCGGAATCACCATGAATGCTATCTATCTAATGTTGTTCATTCACATGGGAACATGGGACAGACACAGCACAAGGTTAATGCGACAGATTAGAGAATATAATCTGAGCCGTGGGTTCTGATTTTCTTTAATTCTCAGATCCAGCTTTCATCAGAGTCATGTGGGACATGAGGGAGTTGAGTGGAAAGAAAAGGTGAAATATACACTGTATAAATATTTTGTGTCGCAGGTTGTGACCACAGTGCGGACATTCTTGATTTACTTTGTCTACCTGCCTGGCTGTCAAACAAAATTGAAAATCATTCCAAACAGGAAACGTACTGTTTTTAAGGACCTCATAAAGGACACAAACAACAGGAATGAATAACTCATGTAACATGTTAGATAGGGTGGTGTAATAGACACTCACGGCAGTAAAACGGCGGTAAATTCCAGAATTTATTAATTTATTTATACGACTTTTACAATCTTTATTTTATTTAAATTGAATTCCTTGAACACTGCAGAACACAAATTGCCTTCTTTGCAGTTCAAATAACCTCCAGTTTTGCCGTACCGAACTTGGACATGTTAAATATGGTGGTTTTTGTAAGAGTGCTTCAATGTTGCTAAACTTCGAGAATTTTTTTTAATGATCTTGAAACTCATTATTTTATTTGAATGGAAGTATGTACTTTAACACCGTGTGGGGCATCGTGTTCAATGCACTCTCTAGTTTAATTTTGAGGCAGCTAAATCATCAAACCGATCTCTCCTTTTTTAATAGGACAAGAGATGAACTTTTTAAAGAAATTCAAGATTTCAAACCAGAAGGTGAAAATGTAAAAGCTGCCAAAATCCTTATGCTTGGCCATGTGGGATCGGGGAAATCCAGCTTTGTGAACTCCATCAACTCAGTTTTTGCTGGACGGCTTTGCCAGACTGCCATCGCTGGTAGTGCAGGAAAAAGTTTCACTTTGCAGGTAAAGTTATGATTCGATTCAATGTGTGTTAATATCCTATCTCAGAATACAATGTACCATGAAGCAGTTTGTCTTCCCATTGTCATTCTCCTATTGTTGATAACATTTTATAATGTGCCAAGAAATAACTCAAAGTATATTATACAAATGTGTGATGATGATGGTGATTGGAGAATGTTGATTGTTCTTCACTTGTACTCTCGATTCAAATTCTGGGACACAACAACTTGTTTAACATTTAACCGAATCTCATAGGAACTTAAAAATACTCGATTTTGTTTTTTCTTCCACCTTTCACTTTTTCAAATTGTGACTGGTACAAAGCAACTCCTTTGCCCCGTGTTTCATTTTGGGATACAGCGTAAAACTCGAATAGATTTAAAACGAATGTGATAAATTATAAATCTCCATTTTATTCAAATTCTTTGTAAGACCATTTAAAAGTCTGGCCAAGTGTTTGTTAAATTGTCGTGACATATTTCTCTTGTCCTGCTTCTTTGGATATTGCATTTGAAAAATTGATAATCAGTATATTTTATCAACTGTCATCAGATTTGTAATTTGTTCATCAGCCTTTTCTGTGAAAGTGATAATGGCTCTTTGTTGAGAAGTATTCAGTTGCAATTCCACTTGAGAGTAAGATGTGAAACAGACTGACAGAAGTTTTATGCAGGATTTTGTATCTTCAGAGCAGCCATGGCATTCCTAGGCCTCATTTTTGACAGTCTTTCCATGCAAATGATAGTCTTAAAAAAACTAATTACAGCCTTTCAATGCAAAACTGTCATGGAGCTCAAGTTCTCAGTTATAGCACCTTCATATTTAAATTGTCTTCATTTGCAGAGCACCAATTTCTAATCAATAATTTTTCATCGTGGGAAGATCCATGGGAATGTCTTGTGATTTGGGGAGTGTACTGGTTTCTGTTACAGCATAGCTCTGAGCCAACAGCGAATAAGAGTTCAAACTTGACCAACACGTGTCAACCATTATACAAACAAGTGTCACATGCAGGAACAGAGATGGGGTCTTGTAACTGCTTCCTTTAATCCAATGGTGACTGCAAAAATAAAACAAACAAACCACTGGTTCTTTGCGAAGCCACAATCCAGAACAGAGAAAAATAACAATTCACATCGCGAAGCAATGGAGAACATTACATCCTGAGAATCGTTATGAACGTCAAAATGCATAGATTGCCCAGCGGTCAGAATATGATCAAACAGAGACAATGTTGTATTATAATTCACTTGACTATGATTCTATGGAGTGTGAAAATAAGAAACGATGATTGTTTAACGGCCACAATTGTGACCTTGTTATTGTGGGCTTGGCTGGGTAAAACTTGGCCCAAGTCTTTCACGAACCGGCTGGCCAGGCCTAACTTTGACACAGGTGAAAGCAGAAATTTGTAGTTTGTTCAAGGTGCCACCTAGAGCTCACCGACTCTTCATGAAGGACACCGTGTGATCTTTAAAGTCCACCAACTAAAGCTGGCAGACTGGATGCCAGTTTAACATCCATGCGAGAAATAGCACACATTGGTGAATCACCCTGCCTGTGAAACACCGGGATGACAGCTTGGTCAGGATTCAAACACAGGCTGGACAGCTTAGAGGAGAGTGTGCATAGCTCGAGGCCATCTTTCCAGCCAGCCCTCCCCCGGTGTTAATATTATTATCATTATGTCATTATCATTGAACAGAATTGACCGATTAATTCGTACTTCGATTAATTCTGACGAAAAATACAACTTTGATAACATCGAGGCTGGAGTCAGGATTGGAGGAAGATGTATCAACAACCCGAGGTATGCCGATGATACCACTCTGTTGGCAGAAAGTAAAGAGGTCTTAATGAAACTGCTGCAAACAGTGAAGAAGGAAAGTAAAAAGTCCGGTCATTATTTAAACCACAAATATAATAAAATCTTATCAACTGAGAAGATCGACGTGTTCAGAAGGGTGTGTTTCATTACCAGTCAGCTTGCAGAGCGCTCACCAAGTGGCTCGCTTGATTTTAAGCACTGAAGCAAGCACTGCAACAAAACGCCTGAGAAGGGACAGTTGGCTTGGCAAGCGATAGCAAGCTGATTGGTAACGGAACACACCCCCAATGGATCGGGTGAAGGCTGCAACCAAGCTGTCTCTGTCAGACCTTCAGAAAGCAGTGCAGGATCGGGATGTTTGGAGATATCCGATCATCAATGTCACCAGAAATCGACCACGAGTTTACGGAACTGGTTAACTGGTTTTAATAGTACCAATAGGTGTGTGGACCAGCGACTGTTGGCTGATACACTCCTCGTGCGTAAGTACGTTGAATTTTCTCCAAATTTCCCTTTCGTGAGTATTAAACTAAGCCAACAAACTTTAGGAATATAGTTATGCATTAAATAAAGGTCACAATTTGGCCGTAAGGGTGTCGCTGGCAATATCACACTTGAAACCATGGCTGGGAGAGGCCCCAAGATATGTTAACATAAACAATCCATACACAGACCACATATAATGTGATGATGGCTCAAAAAATTGAACAGGCAATGGGATTCAACATTCATGTGAAAAGACTCATGCAAGTAGCTTTGTTCGCTAAAGATTGTTGCTGCTTACCGAGAGGCTTAGCAAGTCAAGATGGGCACAAGAGAAACCACTGTGGGCACAAGAGCAGCGTTCGTCCTCTTCATGTGCTTGGTCTATTCAAATATATACATTTCATACAATTAACATGTTGCTTTTATTTGGTTTGTGCTTTATTTTGCAGTAATATGTTATAAATGTTTGTGCAATGTAAGGAAGTTTTTGTATCATTGTAATAATTGTCCTCGAGAAGACTATATAATTGTATCACTGCTAATTCAGTGCAATTTCAATGCTTGTAAATGTTTCCACCTTTTATCAGAACATCGGCAACATCAAGGACGGTGGTCTTGAAGGCGCTCCACAACTCTTCATGACCCCCCAAAGCACCCAGACCCCCCAAGTGTCCACTCAGCCTGTTCGCAAACTCCTCAGCTACTCTCTCATCCCTGAGCTTGGCAACATCCAGCCTCGGCTGGGATGGTACCATTCTCCAGGATTTAAGGTGCAGCTTTAGAGTTGCTACAACAAGCCTGTGGTCAGTATTGAGGAACTGAGCACTCCGGTAGACCCTGCAGTTCTGGATCATCCTCCAACGACCGTCAATGAGGACATGGTCAATCTCCTTTGCCACACAGCCAGCGTTGGAATACCAAGTCCAGCGATGAGCTTGTGGGCGCTGAAACCATGAACCAGCCACCCTAAGTCCATGACTTCTTGCAAAGTCAAGGAACTTAGTGCTATTCTGGTTCATAGTTCCTAACCCATGGGGACCAACACACACCTCATAACCATCCCTATCAGTTCCAGTCGATGCATTGCAATCCCCCAAGACTAGAAGTGTATCTCGTCTGGGGCACTGATCAACCACAGACTCGAGTGTGGCGTAGAATGCATCCTTCACGGTGAGATCACTCGCCTCAGTCGGAGCACAAACAGAGACCAGGGAAATGACACCTAAGGAGTGACGAATCCTTAATCTCATAATACGCTCGTTGACCGGTGTTACCTCAATTATCATTGGAGTCAGCTTATTGGACACAGCTACAGCAACTCCTTGGGTATGGTAACCATCAGAGCGACCAGACCAATAGTAGGTGTAACCACCCACCATTATCTCGCCGCAATCCGGTCTCCGAACCTCAGAGAGAGCTGCAATCCCGATGTCCAAACGCTTGAGCTCAGATGATAACAGAGACAGGTGATCATCCTCTCTTAGGGATAGGACATTCCAGGCACCCACCCGAAGGGACCGCCTCAGGTTAACCCAAGGAGACCGCCGTCTGGTGGACGACACCTCAGCACCACTCCGACACACTCTCCCGCAATCTGACCCAGGGATGTTACCCCGTGGTTTCCCTCCTATCAAAGATTGGGGGTCCCGAAGGCTTTGCCCCAATCCCGTCATCCGGTGAGCTGCCCTGCGAAGGGAAGCTGCACAGGAGGTACTCCCACGGAGTGGGTTTTCAGATTTTTTTGCGTTTTTACGTTTTGCGGAATGAAGGGTTTTACGGTGGCTGGAGTGCAAATCCTGCCACCAACCTCCTAATAAGAAGTAACCCAACTGCAGGAGGACGTCCGCAGACACAGTTGGGCACTAGATATGGATGGCCGTTGGCTCACAAGGAGCTCCTCCGCCCTTTGAACTCACCGCAGGGCAAAGAAGAATTTTGTCTCTCGAAAGACACTGGATACCATTGACCAGAGTCGCAGGGCCAGGCTGAATGGCAGAGCTGAGCTGTTCAGGGAGCTGAGGCGTAAAACTGTACGTGCACTGAGGGTGGACAAGGAGGCCTATGTGCGAGGAATCTGTGAGGGGGTAGAGCATCACCTGTGGACAGGTGATTCTCGTCCCGCTTACAGGGGAATTCGCGCATTACGTTCATCCAAGCCCATCCCTCGGAGCACTGCAGTTCGAGCAGAGAGTGGTAGGCTCTTGACAGAGGAGTCTGAAGTGAAAGCCCGCTGGGCCGGTTACTTTGAGCGGTTGTACCAGGCTGATCCCCCAGCTGTCGAGTTGGACGTCAAGGGTGTTACAATCCCTGTTGCTGACCCTCAAATCAACTGTGGTCCACCTTCGCTTGTGGAAACACGGGCTGCGGTGAACCAGTTGAAACGGGGCAAAGCTCCAGGGATCTGTGGCATCCATGCCGAACTTCTCAAGGCTGGTGGAAATGCTGCACTCGTGTCGTTGCATGCAGTTTTGTGCTCTGCCTGGAACACAGGCATCATCCCAACTGACTGGAAGATGGGCCTTGTTGTCCCTCTCTGGAAAGGGAAGGGTGATCGCCAAGACTGCAACAACTACCGAGGGGTGACGCTGCTCTCAGTGCCGGGCAAGGTCTTTGCTCGGATAATTCTTGATAGGGTTCGCCACCATCTGCTTGAGCACCAGCGTCCAGAGCAGTCAGGCTTTACACCAAAGAGGTCAACGATTGACCGTATCCTTGCACTTTGTGTCCTCACCGAACGCAGACGAGAGTTTCGGCAGGGGCTGCTTGCAGCCTATGTTGATCTCTGTAAAGCGTTCGATTCAGTGAATCGGGATGTCCTCTGGAGGATTCTTGGTCTTCGTGGGGTGCCACCAAAACTGATCGATCTGATGTCTGAACTCTACTCTGGTACTGAGAGTGCTGTGAAGTGTGGTGGTACCATCTCTGACTTATTTCCAGTTGTTACTGGAGTTCGTCAGGGATGTGTACTTGCCCCCACACTTTTCAGCACTTGTATGGACTGGATTTTAGGGAGGATGTCGGAGAGATCAAGTTGCGGTGCATCGTTTGGGAATGTCAAGATCTCGGACCTTGATTTTGCAGACGATGCAGTCATCTTTGCGGAGACTTTAGACATCCTTTTGGGGCCCTCGAGGTGCTGAATGAGGAGTCAGAGCCGCTGGGATTACGGGTTTCTTGGGTCAAAACTAAGATCCAGGCTTTCGGTGACATCTTGGATGCTGCTGTCCTGTCTGTGTCTGTTTGTGGTGAGGATGTTGAGGTCGTGGAGAGATTCACTTACCTTGGCAGTGATATTCATGTCTCTGCTGGCTGTGAGTCAGAGGTCAATAGACGTCTGGATCGGGCCTGGGGAGTCATGGATTTACTGGATCATGGGGTGTGGCGCTGCCGGTACCTGTGCGGGAGGACAAAAGTCCGAGTCTTGAGGTCCTTGGTACTTCCAGTCTTGCTCTATGGGTGCGAGACTTGGACTGTGACCAAGGATCTGAGACGGAGACTTAATTCCTTTGGTACCAGGTCTCTTCGGAGAATCCTTGGCTATCGCTGGTCGGATTTTGTATCCAACGAGCGGTTGCTGAGAGAGACTCGGATGAGATTTGTTACCTGCATAGTCCGTGAGCGTCAGTTGCGGCTGTATGGACATGTGGATCGTTTTCCTGACGCTGATCTTGCTTATCAGATTCTCTCAGCGAGGGAGTCTCATGAGTGGAGGAGGCCAGTGGGTCGACCACGTGCCTCATGGTTGCTGCAGGTTGACCATCATCTCAAGGAGATGGGGATGGGCCTGGCATCTGCCTGGGGGATGGCCAGACGGAGGCCCCTGGAGTACCGGCGGAAAGTGGACGCAGCGACGCGCTGTTCTGGCACATGCTCCCATACCTGACCTGACCTGATCAGAACATAGTACAAAACTAACAATTGTTCAGGTCATTAATTGATGATACAATCCAAACAAAAGCACTGGATATACAACCTTTTCTCAACAATATTACTTTTTGTTCCACAGTTTCGCTTCTGGAATATTAAACCGGTTCAAGGCAAGTCTATACCCGTGCAACTTTGTGATACCATGGGGTTAGAAGACACGGACAATGGGATTTCTGAAGAGGACCTCATCAGCACCATCATGGGACATGTTCAAAAGAATTATACGGTATGTTTAGTGTCATGTCATGTTTTGCTTGTTGAAGCGTTACGACTCAACAAACCTTTCCAAATTTAAAACAATACATTTCTAAGACGATGCGACAGTTTCCATTCAAGATTTAATTTAAATTTAAAAAAAATTATCGGCAATACCCCTGGGTGGCCACCTGGTAGAATAATGACACTGAGTAGGAAGTCAACCTGTGATGAAATCAGCAAAATGTACCAATAAACCAATGTTATTGCAAAACCTATTTTATATTGGGGGGCAACCTCCGTCCCCGTTTCCATTGAAATTGTGTCTCTAGTTTCGGAGAAGAAAGCAAATACATATTTTGGGGGACGGTCCCTCCCCCTCCCCCCATATACACCCTTA
Source organism: Eptatretus burgeri (assembly GCF_056783735.1). Lineage (NCBI taxonomy): Eukaryota > Metazoa > Chordata > Myxini > Myxiniformes > Myxinidae > Eptatretus > Eptatretus burgeri. Next base: position 100,166,931 of record NC_140966.1, on the reverse strand, counting down.
GTCCCCGATTTGTAGCTCACCTGGAACGTAGTTCTGTGGAGCTTTTGGGATGGCGCATCGTCTGTCCCTAAATACGTGCAACTTTTTCACTGAAACTAATGAAATTTTACCATAACATTCATCACCATGTATTTTCCAGTTTGTTCATGGCATTTAAAAAAATCGGGCCATGAGCTGGTCGATGGGGATTGCCCCCCAAATAGAAATTTCCTTTCCTCAGAAACTACATACACAATTCCTAGGAAACTTGACTTCAACCTTCATCACCCGTAATATCCCAAAGATTGTTCATGATATTAAAAATGTTGGGATGTACGGATGTGTTTGGGGGGTTTGCCCCACAAAATATTCAATTGCTTTCTTCTCTGAAACTACACACACAATTTTGATGAAATTTGACCACAACCTTCATCACCTGTGATGTACCAAAGCTTGTTCACAACATTGAAAAATAGAACGACAATATTCAACGTCATGACGTCGCCAGGTATGCCTCCACCCACATTATTACATCATTATACATTCTTGCACCAAGAACGATTTAATTCCCTGAACTAATCTTTAAAATATTAAATAATTATGGCTGCCAGATCATGCGTCCGATCAGGTTGAAATTTAAACCATATATTCCACTTGTCTACTCAGTTATAAATGTGACATTTCACATCAATTGATGAAGCGGTTCAGGCAAAAGATTTTTTTTTTAAAAATAATTTCATTCAAACCAATATGACTGCCAGACCATGTGACCTATTAATTATAATTTGTGAACACTATGGTATCCCCAAGGCTTGGGGAACATGTATGTGAAGTTTCCCCACGATCTGTCAAGCCATTCTGCAGCAGAAGAAGATTTAAAAATATTTCTTCTTCAAAAGAATCACAGCTGCCAAACCATGGGACCTATGACGTCATAGTTGGAGAACTTTGGGTTCCTCATGGATAGGCGATCATACCTGTAAAGTTTCGCCTTGATCTACTCAGCCATTACGGAGAAGATTTTTGAAGGTATTATGTTAAAAAAACAACATGGCTTCCAAGCCACGTGACCGATGATGTCATCAATTTTTTTGCCAATTACAATTTAGCCCTAGATGACCCTCAAAAATTTTCAAACTGATCGGATAAAGCGTTTGACATATGAAATGACATCATAACAAAGCCATGTATGACATCATCAAAAATCACCCTTTCCTATGGGGAGTACTTCGCATGTACCAAGTTTCAAAAAAAATTTCCATGGATCTCCAAAATCTCCAAAACCTTTTTTTCCATGGTTGCGGACATACAGAAGTCCAAAGTTTTTCCTTTTTTCCAACCTGGCTGCCACACCACGTGACCTGTGATGTCATAGTTATCACAAAAACATTCCACATGAGTAGTCGCATCTATGGTGAAAATTTCATGACATTTCTATGGTGAATAAAAAACAAAAACCATGCCGCCCCACTTCGATACAACCCCGCTTCAATCGGACAGCTGACCCACGACGTCCTCTTTATCAAATCAAATTCAGAATGGGTGGCCGATCATGGCTTTGGAGTTTCACGTGGATCAGTTAAGGCTTTTTGTCCAACATGGCTGTGAGACCATGTGACCGATGATGTTGAAATTTTCAACCAATATTCCCCATGCCAAATCGATTACACTGAACAAGAAAATTTTTTTACTGGAGATGTGTAAAGTGATTTAGACTAATTTGGGTACGCTGATTTCAAAAATCATAACCGTTTTGCTGTATCACGTCAGGATTTTCAGTAACAGAAATATTCCCATTGCCTAGAAGTCAGGATTTCAATGAAATTTACAAAAATTCATTTATTCATTTATTTCATCATGAATGCTTCAAAATTATAGAAATTACAGAAAAACTCCACTAGAATGTAATTAAAAATGCTTTAGGCATTTGGCTTTGCGTTTGTGCTGCTCTGTGTCAGTTTCACGATGCAGGAACCAGCAGAAATCGCCCATCATGTTCGGGTTGTGCCGCCCTTGGTAACGCGTCTCCATGAGTGAAATCTCTTGGTGGAATCGCTCGCCGTGCTCGTCCGAGACTGCTCCCAAGTTGTCAGGGAAGAAGTTCAGGTGCTGGTGTAGGAAATGGATTTTCACGGACATCCTGGAGCCAAGTTTCCTGAAGGACTCCAGCAGCTGCTGCACTATTTCTTCATAGTTGTCCGCGCGCTCGTTCCCCAAGAAGTTGTCCGTCACAGCTTTGAAGCTCCTCCACGCTGCCAGCTCTTTGGGGTTTAGAGTTGTCGGAAAAGTTTCGTCCTTCATAATCTGTCGGATTTGCGGTCCAACAAAGACACCAGCCTTGATCTTGGCCTCCGACAAGGTGTTGCCAAACTTTTCCTTGAGGTATAAAAACCCACGCCCATTCAGATCCATTGCCCGTACAAAACTTTTCATCAAGCCGAGCTTTATGTGGAGTGGTGGAAGGAAAACCTTGGCTGGGTCGACAAGGGCGACATGCTTCACGTTGTGTCGACCAGGTACATGCTCTTTTCGCTCTTCCCAATCTTTCTTCGTCCAGTGATTCTTGTCGTCTCTGCTATCCCAGAGACAAAGGAAGCACATGTATTTCGTGTAGCCTGACTGCAGCCCTAACAACAGCGCCACCACTTTCAAGTCTCCGCAGATGTGCCAGTTGAAGTCATTGTACTTGATGGAATCAAGCAGCTGCCACATAGTCTCATAGGTCTCTGTCATGCCGAACGCGTGAGCCAGTGGGACTGATGGTTTCTCGTTGCCATTGTGGAGCAAAACAGCCTTCAAGCTGTTCTTCCCCGAGTCGATGAAGAGGCGCCAGTCTGCAGGATCGTGATCACACCCAAGTTCTTTCAACAGACCGTTGATGTCACTGCAGAATGTCATCGTGTCTTCCATCTCAAAGAACTCAGCCATGTCTCTGTGACGTGCTCTGAACAAGGATATCTTGGTGTTAGGTTCAAGTAGATTCCACTGCTGCAGCCTTGATCCAAGCAGCTCTGCCTTCGCCTTTGACAGCGAGAGATCTCTTACAAGATCATTTAAGTCTCCCTGGTTCAGAAGGTGTGATTCTTCAGTGTCGGGTTCAAAAGGTTCATCATCACCATCCTCTTCACCACTGCTTACAGCTATGTTCTGATCAGCTGGAGGTGTTGGAACGGGGTTCTCGTCATCATGAGGCACAGGTTTACGAGCAGAGACGCAGTCAGCGTACTTGATGTGACCTTTATTCTTCTTGTTGAAGCCGGCGATGCTTGTGCAGCAGAAATAACAATCATCATGATGATTCTGCGGCTCACGCCATATCATGGGCACCGCAAATGGCATGCTCGCACGCTTGCCCACCAACCACTGAGTCAAGGTTGTGTGACAGCTTGTGCAGCAGATGTGTGGTGCCCAGCTCTGTTCTTGGTCCCCCACCTTACACCCGAAGTAGTGAAAGTAGGTGGCCTTCATTTTCACTGCTGTAGATATACTTCGCTGTTGATCTTTTTTGGTATACCGACCACAGACATAACAGAAGTTGTCAGGATGATTGGTACAGGAACGCCTACTCATCTTTATCTGAATGAAAGAAATATAACACAAGTTAACAACAATTGTACGAAATAGACATGTTAAAGACATATGTAAATTTCATTGAAATCCTGACTTCTAGGCAATGGGAATATTTCTGTTCCTGAAAATCCTGACGTGATACAGCAAAACGGTTATGATTTTTGAAATCAGCGTACCCAAATTAGTCTTAATCACTTTACACATCTCCAGTAAAAAAAATTTTTTGAAATTTGTTGTTCAGTGTTATATTAAATATATATATATATTTATCTGAAACCTCTTAGCCTTTCGATGCAAGACTTTGCAGTGATGATCCACTACTGTTGCTACAAATATGATATTTAACAATGATCTCATCAGTCACATGATGTGGCAGCCATGTTGGTTGAAAATAAATAATTAAACAATTATTTCTCTGAAACTGTTTAACCAATCAATACTAGACGTTACAGCTATGATCCACTGCCGTTGCTACATACATTTGACTGAACAAATGACGTCATCATTCACATGATGTGGCAGCCACATTGGTTTCAAGGAAAATATTGAAAAATTATATTTCAAAAACCAGTGTAGCAATCGATGCGAAACTTTGCAGTTGCGATTCCCTGTCCTTGCTTCACGTAACACAATATCTTTCATATTGATCTGCAAGCAGTTTTGGAGAAAAGGGTTTTTAAATTTTTGGTTCCAAGATTTGGTAGAGGCTCACGTGTGTGAAGTTTCATTTTGATTGGATAAGGTTCATTTTTCAATCCAATATGGCTGCAACACCAAGTGACCTATGATGCCATCATTTCCACACTGTATGCAGATACATGGTTTGATGATACTTGGTAAATTTTGCTGTGATCGGGTAAGCGGTTCCAGAGAAAACATCATTTAATATTTTTCTTCAATCCAATATGGAGGTCGAACCACGTGACATCAATTATTCTTTATCATCCTAATATCCCCACGTCATAGGGAACATGTCTGTGACGTTTCTCCTCAATCTGTCCAGCCATTCTGCAGAAGATTTTTGAGGGTAAATCAAAGAATGCAGCCAGACCATGTGACCTATGATGTCATAGTTATAATATATTATTCAGCACAGGACAGTCAATCGTTTGTGTGCTATTTGACTTTGATCTGTAAAGTGGTTCTGAAGAAGATTTTTTTTCCTTTTTTTTTTTTTTTCTTCTTAACAACATGGCTGCCAAACTACATGATAGATGATGTCATAATTTTTTTCTGTTGATATATTTCCTGAGATGAACCTCACAAATTTTCATGCTGATCAAATGCAGCGTTCCACTTGTCGAATTTTGACCAGGATGCCATTCACTGGTGATGTCATAGTCAAATCGCTCTTACTCCCCTTGCCTTGTTCCCAAGTGCCAAGTTTCAATTTTTTCCATCTTATGGTTTCGGAGATACAGAGGTCCAAAGTTTTTCAGTTTTTTCCAACATGGTTGCCACCCCACGTGACCTATTACGTCATAATTATCATTTTAAAAAATTTTACATGATGAGTCGCATCTCTGGTCAAAATTTTGTGTCAATCGGTTAAGTGGTTGCAGAGAAAACAGAGAAAATTTGCATGTACATACGTATGTACGTACGGACAGACGGACAACCAGAAAAAATGCCACCAGCGATATCGTCACCGGAGGCATAAAAATAGGGGTCTAAGGATGTCTACAGGGAAGGTTGCACCCCTAAAATAGGTATTTGCTTTCTTTGCAGTTTCTGAGAAGAAAGCAAATACCTATTTTCGGGGGCAACCCTGTAGACCCCCTTAGTTGGGCCCGATTTTTATAATACTATGAACAAACTTTGGTTACATTCAGGATGAGGAAGGTTGTGGATCAAAATCGGGTGTAGTTTCAGAGAATAAATTGCAACTATTTGTGGACGAGTGGACAGACGATGCACCATCCCATAAGCTGCCCGGAACTACGTTCCAGGTGAGATAAAAATAGGACCGCACGTCCTGAAGCTCATCTTGATGTGGAGCAACAGTCACTCAAACCACCTGCAGACCCCCTTAGACCCCGATTTTTCCAATGAGGTGAACAAACTTTGGTACATAATGGGTGATGATGGTTGTTGTCAAATTTCATCGAAATTGTGTGTGGCGTTTCAGAGAAGAAAGCAAATACATATTTTGGGGGGCAACACCCCCCCCCCATACACCACCTGAGACGTCGACTTTTATTAATGCCGTGAAAAATCTTTCATACATCATCGGTGATGAATATTGTCGTCAACTTTCATCAGAATTGCGTGTGTATGTTCTGAGAAGAAAGCAAATACCTATTTTAAGGGGGCAACCCCCATAAACACCTTTATAGCCCCATTTTATTTTTATTATTTTTATGTTTTTAATGCTATGATCAAATTTGGCACATCATGGGTGATGAACGCTGTGGTTAAGTTTCATCAAAATCGTACTTGTAGTTATTGAGAAGAAGTTGCAAATATTTGTGGAGGGACCAACTGATGGACGGATGACACACCATCCCATAATCTCCCCAGAACGAGGTTCCAGGTGAGCTAAAAACCCGGGTCCAAGTGGATCTCTGGGGGGGGGGGGTTGCACTTCCCCCCAATTGTTTTTTTTTGCTTTCTTCTCCAAAACCACACACACACAATTTTGATGAACCTTGACCACAACTTTCATCACCCATGATGCACTAAAGTTTGTTCACAACATTAAAATAAATTAAAAAATCAGTAACTCGGGAGGTTTACGGGAGTGTTGCCCCCCAAAATTTGTATTTGCTTTCTTCTCCAAAAACCACACGCAATTTTGATGAAATTTGACCACCACTTTCATCACCCGTGATGTACCAAAGTTCGTTCACAGCATTATAAAAAAATAAAGAAGTCCATAGGTAATTATTCTCTTCTCCGTTGCATATTTTGTCGGTCATCCATGCCTACTAGTGGTTCCCTGGTTTTCTTATCCAGCCACTACCAGCCAGGTTAGTGCCCAGGGATATTGCCCCTATGGTTTTTTTATCCACACTTTGCCATCTCCACCACCAACACGCAACTTTGATTTATTTATGTCGATTTTACCATCTCCACTCCAAGCTTCTGTCAGGTCAGGTTCGATCTGTGACCTGCTACAGGTACCATGTAAACCTGTACTAACCTGTTCCATGGTCGGGTTGTCGGCGACTAAACCGTCTCCCCCACCAGGTTTTCTGGTAAGGAGGGTGTTTGGATATGGACACCCAGCAGGATTAAAAACAAAACCTGTCAAAGGGCGGAGGAGCTCCTTGTGAGCCAACGGCCATCCATATCTAGTGCCCAACTGTGTCTGCAGACATCCTCCTGCAGTTGGGTCACTTCTTATTAGGAGGTTGGTGGCAGGATTTGCACTCCGGCCACCGTAAAACCCTTCATTCCGCAAAACGCAAAAACGCAAAAAAATCTGAAAAGTACCTCCTGTGCAGCTTCCCTTCGCAGGGCAGCTCACCGGATGACGGGATTGGGGCAAAGCCTTCGGGACCCCCAATCTTTGATAGGAGGGAAACCACGGGGTAACATCCCTGGGTCAGATTGCGGGAGAGTGTGTCGGAGTGGTGCTGAGGTGTCGTCCACCAGACGGCGGTCTCCTTGGGTTAACCTGAGGCGGTCCCTTCGGGTGGGTGCCTGGAATGTCCTATCCCTAAGAGAGGATGATCACCTGTCTCTGTTATCATCTGAGCTCAAGCGTTTGGACATCGGGATTGCAGCTCTCTCTGAGGTTCGGAGACCGGATTGCAGCGAGATAATGGTGGGTGGTTACACCTACTATTGGTCTGGTCGCTCTGATGGTTACCATACCCAAGGAGTTGCTGTAGCTGTGTCCAATAAGCTGACCCCAATGATAATTGAGGTAACACCGGTCAACGAGCGTATTATGAGATTAAGGATTCGTCACTACTTAGGTGTCATTTCCCTGGTCTCTGTTTATGCTCCGACTGAGGCGAGTGATCTCACCGTGAAGGATGCATTCTGCGCCACACTCAAGTCTGTGGTTGATCAGTGCCCCAGATGAGATACACTTCTAGTCTTGGGGGATTTCAATGCATCGACTGGAACTGATAGGGATGGTTATGAGGTGTGTGTTGGTCCCCATGGGTCAGGAACTATGAACCAGAATAGCACTAAGTTCCTTGACTTTGCAAGAAGTAATGGACTTAGGGTGGCTGGTTCATGGTTTCAGCGCCCACAAGCTCATCGCTGGACTTGGTATTCCAACGCTGGTGGTGTGGCAAAGGAGATTGACCATGTCCTCATTGACGGTCGTTGGAGGATGATCCAGAACTGCAGGGTCTACCGGAGTGCTCAGTTCCTCAATACTGACCACAGGCTTGTTGTAGCAACTCTAAAGCTGCACCTTAAATCCTGGAGAATGGTACCATCCCAGCCGAGGCTGGATGTTGCCAAGCTCAGGGATGAGAGAGTAGCTGAGGAGTTTGCGAACAGGCTGAGTGGACACTTGGGGGGTCTGGGTGCTTTGGGGGGTCCTGAAGAGTTGTGGAGCGCCTTCAAGACCACCGTCCTTGATGTTGCCGGTGGATGCCTTGGAGCTCACCGCAGGGCAAAGAAGAATTTTGTCTCTCAAGGGACACTGGATACCATTGACCAGAGTCGCAGGGCCAGGCTGAATGGCAGAGCTGAGCTGTTCAGGGAGCTGAGGCGTAAAACTGTACGTGCACTGAGGGTGGACAAGGAGGCCTATGTGCGAGGAATCTGTGAGGGGGTAGAGCATCATCTGTGGACAGGTGATTCTCGTCCCGCTTACAGGGGAATTCGCGCATTACCTTCATCCAAGCCCATCCCTCGGAGCACTACATTTCGAGCAGAGAGTGGTAGGCTCTTGACAGAGGAGTCTGAAGTGAAGGCCCGCTGGGCCGGTTACTTTGAGCGGTTGTACCAGGCTGATCCCCCAGCTGTTGAGTGGGACGTCCAGGGTGTTACAATCGCTGTTGCTGACCCTCGAATCAACTGTGGTCCACCTTCGCTTGTGGAAACACGGGTTGCGGTGAACCAGTTGAAACGGGGCAAAGCTCCAGGGATCTGTGGCATCCATGCCGAACTTCTCAAGGCTGGTGGAAATGCTGCACTCGTGTCGTTGCATGCAGTTTTGTGCTCTGCCTGGAACACAGGCATCATCCCAACTGACTGGAAGAGGGGCCTTGTTGTCCCTCTCTGGAAAGGGAAGGGTGATCGCCAAGACTGAAACAACTACCGAGGGGTGACGCTGCTCTCAGTGCCGGGCAAGGTCTTTGCTCGGATAATTCTCGATAGGGTTCGCCACCATCTGCTTGAGCACCAGCATCCAGAGCAGTCAGGCTTTACACCAAAGAGGTCAACGATTGACCGTATCCTTGCACTTCGTGTCCTCACCGAACGCAGACGAGAGTTTCGGCAGGGGCTGCTTGCAGCCTATGTTGATCTCTGTAAAGCGTTCGATTCAGTGAATCGGGATGTCCTCTGGAGGATTCTTGGTCTTCGTGGGGTGCCACCAAAACTGATCGATCTGATGTCTGAACTCTACTCTGGTACTGAGAGTGCTGTGAAGTGTGGTGGTACCATCTCTGACTTATTTCCAGTTGTTACTGGAGTTCGTCAGGGATGTGTACTTGCCCCCACACTTTTCAGCACTTGTATGGACTGGATTCTAGGGAGGATGTCGGAGAGATCAAGTTGCGGTGCGTCATTTGGGAATGTCAAGATCTCAGACCTTGACTTTGCAGATGATGCAGTCATCTTTGCGGAGACTTTAGACATCCTCTTGGGGGCCCTCGAGGTGCTGAATGAGGAGTCGGAACCATTGGGATTACGGGTTTCTTGGGTCAAAACTAAGATCCAGGCTTTCGGTGACATCTTGGATGCTGCTGTCCTGTCTGTGTCTGTTTGTGGTGAGGATGTTGAGGTCGTGGAGAGATTCACTTGCCTTGGCAGTGATATTCATGTCTCTGCTGGCTGCGAGTCAGAGGTCAATAGACGTCTGGGTCGGGCCTGGGGAGTCATGGATTCACTGGATCATGGGGTGTGGCACTGCCGGTACCTGTGCGGGAGGACGAAAGTCCGAGTCTTCAGGTCCTTGGTACTTTCAGTCTTGCTCTATGGGTGCGAGACTTGGACTCTGACCAAGGATCTGAGATGGAGACTTAATTCCTTTGGTACCAGGTCTCTTCGGAGAATCCTTGGCTATCGCTGGTCGGATTTTGTGTCCAACGAGCGGTTGCTGAGAGAGACTCGGATGAGATTTGTTACCTGCATGGTCCGTGAGCGTCAGTTGCGTCAGTTGCGTCAGTTGCGGCTCGTTTTCCTGACTCTGATCCTGCTCACCAGATTCTCTCAACGAGGGAGTCTCATGAGTGGAGGAGGCCAGTGGGTCGACCACGTGCCTCATGGTTGCAACAGGTTGACCATCATCTCAAGGAGATGGGGATGGGCCTGGCATCTGCCTGGGGGATGGCCAGACGGAGGCCCCTGGAGTACCGGCTGAAAGTGGACGCAGCGACGTGCTGTTTTGGCACATGCTCCCATACCTGACCTGACTCCAAGCAGATACCATCTTGAATTGTTAATTTATTTATATACACGACAATCTCCATGACCAACACATAATGTAACTTTGAATTATTATTTTTAGCTCACCCGGAACATCATTCCTTGGAGCTTATGGTATGGTGCATCGTCTGTCCATCCAGAAACACTTAGAACTTCTTTGAAACCATAAACACAATTTCGATGAAACTTGACCACAACCTTCATCACCCATGATGTGCTAAAGTTTGTTCACGGCATTAAAAAAGAAATTGGGGTCTGAGGAGTCGACGCATTGTGGGTTTGGGGGGGGGTGCTCCCCAAAAGAGGTATTTGCTTTCTTCTCAGAAACTACACACATTATTTCAATGATAGTTTCGATGAAAACGGAACAAATCAGGACACAAAATAACAGAGAATAGCAGGAGAAAGAGGAAACAACAACAGCAGGACAGAGGAAGAAAGTAGATTGAGACAGACAAATAAAGGATGCAGGTAATGATGAGGGGTAAAGGAAAATGCAATGGGTGGACAATATGGATACATAAGCAAAATTTTGTTTGACCAGTTTGTGATTTTTGTCAAGGTCTGAAGAGAGGGAAGAGGCTGCTGCCTGTATGTCAGAAGGATGAGCAATGTGATGGCAGAGAGTGGAGTCATCAGCAAAGAGATAAAGAGGACTTTCCAGAGTCCGTGAGATCATTGATGAAGATTAACAATAATATGGGGGCTGAAACACTGCCTTGGGTGCTCCAGCGTTAACAGGGAGAGTAGTTGAAAGGGTTCCATTGAGAGCCACACGTTGGCTATGAGAGCAGAGGAAGTCAGTAATCCAAGAGTGGACTTTGCCTTGAATTCCATCGGCAGATAGTTTGGAGAGTTGTTGGGCAGGATGTCAGACTGCATCAAAAGTTCGAGATTTGTCCAGAGAGATGGCCCTGATGTCATGTCTGATATTGAGGGCCTCCACCATTGTTGGTGGAGTCGAAGCAGCATGTCCAAGGTAGAGTGATCAGGTCTGAATCCAAATTGATGATCTGAGATGAGGCTGATGTAGAAAAGAAATGATTTTATGTCAACTGTGATGATGGATTCCATGACCTTGCTGATGATTGGAAGTAGAGTAATCTAATTGGGCTGTAGTTAAGGGGATCCTTTTTTTTATATAATGCTGTGATGTTGGCTGATTTCCAATTTCCCAGGTGGATATGGGAGATCAGTCCTGAACTGTTTAAAAAAAAATCAAATAACATATGAATGTCGAAGCAGATCACACTTTATGACCCGCGAATACACAGGGTCCGTGAATGGTGGGTTCCAACAGGATACACATTAATGAGTGAGAGTGGATCGTGTTTTCAAATCAAGGCATGTTTGAATAGGCCAACCAAAATGGTGAATTAAGACTCCAGCAAGCTGACAGAGGGCTGACCAAGGATGAGACTTGATAAAGGATAATTAAATAAGGCTGTTAATTATCTTCAAAAGGGGTGTTTAATTCATCCAAACACCCCATTTTCGTTAATGCACTACCTTGGAGTTGTCTTTGTGTGCATGCAAAGTTTCAGGCCCCCAGGTTTCATGGTTTTAGAGTTACGGAGGAGGTACACACACACACACACACACACACACACACACACACTGACATTGATTAGTATAGATGAGTAGGCCTGCAGGGAGAAAGGTGGACAGAACATTGAAAACAGAACATACCATGCGAGTCAACAGACACAGTGATATAAAACTTATCGGATATGCGGACTGATCTACAAGAATGAATAACGAACAATTCTTACCCCACCAGGTGGCCCAGGCTACACACTTATGAAACAATGGGGTAAGCAGGTGAGGACCTCCCTTTGGCATGATGAGTGGTGTGCAGGGTGATTGTGCAGAGAAGGAACCAGAAGGTTGCAGAAGCAATACAGTTGAGGCAAAGGATTATGAAGCAGCATTCATGTCTCCAGAGAGCGGTCCTCCCTGAGTGGGAGATAAACAGAGGAGGAGATGAAGAGAGCCAGAGACGAAGAGCGAGAGAAAACAGAAAACTTATTTTCCAACATGTCCCACTCTGATTCTGTCCACACGCATGTCCTCACCAAGCCCTCATGGAGACTCTCTGTATTTCTCCACCGACTTTCTGCCCGGCGGGTGCTCTGGTCTGCCCAACTTATTCTGGGACCGCCTTCGCCTGAGGCGAGTCCCATCATTGGCTGCCCGCTTCTTGTGGGAGGTGCCATCCTCCGAGCCATTCCACCCAAGGGGCTGCTTCAATACAAAATAGCCTTCACCTCTTCCGGACTCCACAGCAGACTATGCCATCACGAATTGTGGTGCACCTGCCAGACAGATAGTGATCTGTCCTTTTGGCGCATGAAATTCTCCCACTGTGCATTTTTAATGCTGGAAGTCCTCACCTGGCCCCACTCGCAGGCGAGAGGTTTATACGCATACAATCTTACCCTGGCTATACTTCGATAAATTACATACGCTGCCTCCTGAGTGTCACATTTTACAAGACGACTTACTCTGACATTATCCCCGTTCACAAGAGTAAATATATGCTTCATGAATCGCAGTCACCATACTATTCTTACAAAAATGGAGCTATAGATTCACTCCCTCCTCCACAAACCTTTCCATGTAACTGTATTGATGATTTCTGGCTAACATTCAAGTTGTGTTTATGTGTGCCATATTTTGGAATGAAAGCTACATTGACATGACATATTCGGGCCATGCATAACTTGATTATATTCCTTGTTTTTGTATCTCTTCTGCAGTACAATCAAACATGTCCCATTCAAAAGAAGGATCCAAGCTACAGAAAATATCCACTCTTGGGAGATCAAGTACATTGTGTTGTTTATGTGATCAACTGTCGTCAACTCTCTCTTCTGACGGAACAACTTTTGATGAAATATAGAAACGTCCGTGCACACATCAGCACAAAAAGTAAGAAATATATTTTTCCACCTGAAACACTAATGGAAAATGCTGAATAGAAAATATTGTTATGATTATGGGGGTATATCCATCCATCCATCCATTGGAACCATACTCTGTGCAGAGCGTTGGTGCTGCCTAAGCAGTCTACTTAGCTATTGGGCACAAGCCTGGATGGGTCGCCACTCCGACACAGGATACCAGCAAGCTGGCACTCGTTTTGCCGACCTCAGAAGGATGACAGGCAGAGTCAAACCCACATGGTATTAATTCAACAGATGAGTGGGGGGAAGGGGTGCGTGGGGGGTAGATGAACTGATTTAATAGTTCAGATATAATTGTATAGTGTGGAATGGTCCATGGACGGGTAGAATCACCTTGATGTAAATAAGTTAGGGAATCTGTGAGCTTAAGTGTTACGTATCACCACAACGAGGGGTGGTGCGGTGTTAATTTGCTTAGGGAGTAAAAATAAGTTCCCCTGTTCGTGATTACCCTCTGTGATTTTCATTATGTTTTTTATATTCTAAGCCAGGCTGTAACCGAGAAACCGAGTCCCTGAGACAACGACGACAGGAGAAGCCCCACCTTCCCATGTTTGGAGGTGAGGAGGCCACGCCCCAGGGCAGAGGTGACAGAGGATGATAATAAAGAGGAGGATCGAAGTCACGGTGTGCTTGGAGAGGGGGCTTCGGAGACAGCAGATCGAGTATGGTAAATCGCATGTCGGGGGTGATCGAGCAGAGCAGATTGATGCACGTCTGGTGTGATCAAACGGAGCCGATCGAGGAGGTGCCAGCCAGATTTGCACGTGTAGAGTGTGGAAAGCTGCTACAAGTGAAGCTGCTACAACGCGATTCTACCTGCATGTGCATGTGGATGGTGGAGGCGCGTTCCTCCCGGGCACGACGAGACGGCACCATTTTGCTTGCAAGTACATGTGCAGGACGAAGCTCCCCATTACGATATTGGCGAAGGTCAGCCCTTGGACAGGCTGAGTACCGGTGCATTTTAAAAGGGGGGTTTATTTTCGTTTGTCACCCTTTGTCTGTGTTTGCGTCCGTGATGTGCGAGGCCTCGATCATATAAGTGGTTCATTATATTGTCCTTATCTTGTTGTCCTTATAATTGTCACATAATTATATTGTCATCTCCATTGTTGTCCTTATAAATATATGAGTTTCATTAAATGTATTCCGTTTTGAAGAAACCGCATTTCGTGTATTTGTAGTGGGGTTCGCGGATCAAACCCCCTCGTGCTGTCCATCTTCCGTAATCCTCCTTTCGTTCCATTCCAAGTACTCCTTCTCCGTATGCTACTGCCCTCAATGGGCTCTGTTGTCTTCCCCCATACAATGGTGTTGCCATCCACCATACCTTCGAGCACGAGCTGAAATCCATGGCAATGAGCGTGTCCGCCTCCTCGGAATAAGGACCGTTCGACCATCCCAGGAGGTTGGTCGGTGTCAACCGCCTGGCTACCACGAATTTAGGTAGTGGGATTCGAACCCGGCCACCTCCCCGACAATATCTTTAAGGCATTTTTGGATTCGTAATTGCCGAGTTATGTGGATACTTTTACAAGTACTCCAGAGTGATTAAGGGTTAATTTTTTTTATTGTAAGCATTTGTATTAATAGTTTGCAACGAGAAGGGGAGCACTCGGGAGAGTGCAAAACCTCCGCCGCCAATACTGTTGGGTCACTCAAGTAAACCTTATATCTTATTCATTAAATATGATGTCAACAGTGCTGACAGCGTTATAGTTCTTTCGTCCAACATTTTTTTTTTGGGGGGGGGTGGTTGGAAATCACTTAAAACATGTAAAAATGCAAAAAAAAATTTAAAAAATTCTCTAAATTTTTTTTTTTGGGGGGGGGGGGACAAAGTCCAAAATCTAATGGCATGATTCTTGGACCATTCATAACCCCCCCCACCAAGTTTCGTCGAAATCCGTCGAGGAGTTTTTCCGTAATACTGTTCACAAACAAACAAACAAACACAGAAAGGGGTGAAAACAGTAACCTCCGATCTTCGATGGCGGAGGTTAATTAAAGACTGGAAAGAGAGATACACAGAGAATTTAACATGTTGCTATTGATAATTGTTGGTAAAACATTATCAGGCTCATTAATGATCTGCAAGGATCGAGTTATTTGCTTTCCTTATGTGGTATGATGTCCTGTAACTGGTATGTGCATATGTGGACTGAAGGGAGGTCCTGGGGGTCTGAACCCCACATCAAAGAGGAAAAAAGTTTTTTTTTTAATATATGTACATGATTCAATCTTGTGGAAGAGGGAAAGCAGAATGTAAGGGAACAAAATGGCAAGTGGGAAACGCTAGCAGAATATTAGTGAGAGTGAGATCAAGGGGAGGGGGAGAAGGACCCATGGTGGAGAACAAGCTACACAGAAGCTGAATGAAACACAGCAAGAAGAGAAAGGGGAAGGTGGGGATGAAACAGAAAAGTAACAAACAACTAGGAAAGAAAAAGAGCTGAGGGAGAGGGAGAAATCGCAATAAAATGGGAAAAGGAAGTGCTTGGGAATGGGGTAATTTGGGTCGAGGAGATCATGAGTATGTATGGGGGATGAACAGCTGTCTTGAAGCCCTGGAGGGAGGAATGGGACTAAACAGACTGTGGAAGTTTTTTTCTACAGGTGAGAGAAAAGAGGAACAAATTGGTGCAACTAAGTTGTGAGCCTGGATTTTGAGAGCTTAACAAGAAGAGGGTTTGGCACAGACCATGAGTGTCCTGCAGAAACCTAGGAGGGACAGAGCCAAGAGAGGGCAAAGGGTGCAAGATCAAAAAGGAGGTGGTAGAAGAAAGGTTGGCTATGGACCTGTCTGCAGTGCGAAGGCAACAGGCCAAGACACTAAGATACATTTTGGGAGATCCCAATAATGATGAGGGCCTTGCATTCCATGGCATAAAGAAGTGCAAGATGTTTGGCAGGGCCTGAAGGGGAGAGCAGTACTCTATGAAGCTGTGAATGAAGGCTTTGTCAGTTGTCAAAAGTTCAGATTGACCAAAGAAAGACCTTGCATGACCAAAAATAGAGTCAGAAGTCAGAAAAAAAAAGTCTTGAGCTCTCAAAATCCAGGCTCACAACTTAGTTGCACCAATTTGTTTCTCTTTTCTCTCACCTGTGGAAAAAACTTCCACAGTCTGTTTAGTCCCATTCCTCCCTCCAGGGCTTCAAGACAGCTGTTCATCCCCCATACATGCCCAGTTGGTGGCAGGCTTTGGAAGCCAACTTTGAAATGTGGTTTGCTCAAGACAGATGATGCCAACTTTGAAATATAGTTTGCCAAAGTAATATCATTGCTGATAGTGAGGCCCAGGAGTTTGAATGACTGAACTTCCTCACCGAAATATAAAAGGAGCTGGGTCTTGGCGTGTCTGCATCTGTCCCTGCATCCGACAATCCATCCCTGCATCCGGCCGTCCCTACCTGCCTGTGTGCACCCGGCAACAATTGTTAAGGCGCTGTCACACCTTGACGATTTAGCCAGCAATGGCAACGTATAAAAATGTATGTAAAACGTTGGCGTACGCTGAAATTTTGATGTTTTTTTTTTTTTTTTAATTTTGGTCGTATTCATAACATATTAGTAACGGGCACAGAACGTTTCGTTGTCTTATAGATAACTTATACCAACGAATGCTTAGCCTGTTGTCGGCGTTCAGAACCTATGCCCAACGATAGTTTAATTAGGCATAGCGCGCTGCACATATCGCTGACGAACTCGTGGCGTAGCCTGTTAAAAACCTGCCGCACGCCGATTTAAATCATAACCGCCTGAGAATTGGAAGTGTCAACCACGCAGGCACACCTTGACGATTGAGCCAGCGTATGCCGACCTATGAAAAATGTGTCTAAAACGCTGGCACACGTCGAATACGTTATGGGTAAGTTGTGTATACGTTAAGAGCACGCTGAAAAACGAAGAAATACGCTGTCATATTTTGTGGGACGTCGAGTACGTCGTGAAATTTCAAGCATGCTGAAAATTTTACGACTTACTCGCCATATGGCTCACATGTTCCGCTACGCTGGGAATAAGTTGTAGGCACGATATGCGATCGTCGACACACGTTCCTTGTAAGTTACTCATAAGGCAAAACACGTTGAGGTAATGTTTCGCATACCCAAAACTTATTTTCTCCGTCAAGGCACACTTTCTTTTCCTCCTTGTCTCCGTGAAGGCACGTGACGAAATATCTGAAGTTGTTGTTTTTTATTTTTTATTTTTATATTTAGTCTATCACGAATTTTAAAATATATTCAGACATTTGCTTTTAAGTTTCGATGTCGACGTGACAATATCCTCAAACAGAAAATATTCACAGAGGAACTAAGAATAAGACATGAGCAAACTGAAGAGGCAATCGGACGTGACGTAACGGCACGTGACGAAATATCGAAAGTTATTGGTTTTTTTTTTTTTTTTTGTTAAACACTGCCAATGCGCCATTATACGGTAGCTGTAAATTAGAAACACGTTCAGTAAGTTCTGTGGTCGTCCGGAAGACGTCAATCAAATACGTCTACATACGTCAATATGCGTTGGAGGTACGTTACAGATAGGTTCAAAGCACGTTACTCAGAGGTTAGAAATAAGTTTTGGGTACGCTAAGCATTACCTCGTCGTGTTTCGACTTATGAGTAACTTACAAGTAACGTGCCTCGACGTGTGTCAACGATCGCCTAACGTGCCTCGACGTGTTTTTTTTTTTTTGTATACCTTGGTCGAGGCTCGTATGAGAGCTAACACACAACTCACAGCAAGGAGGCATGAGACAAGAGGGGCGGGAGTGGAAGGGACAAAACAGTGGGGAACAGACACATTCGGTGAACAGTGGAAGGGAGAGGGATGGGGATGGGACGGGGAACATGGCGAAGAGAAGATGGACATTACAGGGACTTTCAGGAAGGAAAGCAGGGGAATTGAAGGAAGTGGGCTTGGGTGGATTATCGGGGGTAGAAAAGATCGAGGATTTGGATGGGGGAAGATAAGAGGTGGTGGTGAACTGCTGTTTTGAAAGCCTGGAGGGAAGAATGGGAAAGAATAGAGTGAGGAAGTTTATTCCAAAGGTGGGAAAAAAGATGAATGAAAGAGTGAAGATGAGCAGTGATTCGTGATTTTGGTAGTTTTACCAGAAGGGGGTTGTTGGCGGACCTTGAGCGCCCTGTGGAAATGTAGTGGGGACAAATCGCAGAGAGAGCAGGGGGGGGCAAGGCTGGAGAGGAGTCGGTAGAAGACAGAAAGACCACTGACCAACCTGCGGTGATTGAGTGAGAGGCCCAAAGACTCAGCTTCATTGCGGGAGATTCCGATGATCTTAAATGCCCTGGTTTTGACAGCGTGAAGCCGAGAAAGGTGGGAGGCAGGAGCACCAGCCCAGAGGGGAGAGCAGTACTCCATCAAGCTACGGACAAAAGCTTTGTAAGTGGTCAGGAGCTCAAGAGGGCCGAGGAAGGACTTTGCACGACGGAGGATTCCCAGTCGGCGACTGGCTTTTGAGGCGAGGTTGGAAATGTGACTTTCCCAGGAAAGGTCATGGCAGATAGTGAGACCCAGAAGCTTGAAAGAAAAGACTTCTTCTAGAGGATTGTTGAGAAAGTGGATGGGGGGGGTTTCTAAGCGGTCCTTTCGAAGAGACATAGTGAGAGTGTGAGATTTGTCTGGATTGAAAGACATGTTCCACGTGTTGGACCAGTTTGTGATTTTATCCAGATCTGCAGTGAGCGAATCAGCTGCTGCTTGCTGGTCTGAGGGATGACAGATGGTACGGCAGAGGGTGGAGTCGTCGGCAAAGAGAAATAGAGGATTTTCCAGAGAGTCTGAGAGATCATTGATGAAAACCAGAAAAAGAACAGGGCCCAGAACGCTACCTTGAGGAACTCCAGCCTGCACAGGAAGAGGGGATGAAAGAACTCCATTTAGGGCCACACGTTGACTGCGACAGGAGAGGAAGTCTGCGAGCCATGAGTGGAGATGGCCTTGAATACCATGGGAAGAGAGTTTGGTGAGTAGTGCAGGGTGCCAGACTGTGTCAAAAGCACGTGATATGTCCAGGGATACGGCTCGGATTTCCTGTCTGGCATTGAGGACCTCCATCCATTGATGGGAGAGCAGAAGCAGCATATCCAGGGTAGAGTGACCTGGTCTGAAACCAAATTTATTATTGGAAATCAAGCCATTGGAGAAGAGGAAGGATTTCATGTCTGAAGCGATGATGGATTCCATAACCTTGCTGATGATTGGGAGAAGGCTGATTGGTCTGTAGTTACAGGGATCTGTTTTTGCACCTTTTTTATGCAGGGCAGTGATGTTAGCAGATTTCCAAGCAGATGGCAGATGACCTTGGGCAAATGAGAGGGTGAATAGAACAGAGAGGGGGTGAGCAAGAGCAGAAGAGCAGGCTTTGAGGACACGTGGGCTGATGCCATCTGGACCGGTTGCAGAATCTGACTCGAGGTTTGAAAGCAAGCTCTCCACCTTGTCAGGAGAAAAGGATACAGAGTCCAGGGACAGTTGGGTCCGACTGGGTAAAGTGGGTAGAGATAGTGATGGGTTTGGGACACAAGATTTAGCTGCAAACACCGAGTTTAGACATTCAGCTTTATCACGTGTGGAATCAGCAGTGCGGCCATTTGAGGTAAGGGAGGGGATGGAGGGGGAACATACACCAGAAACAGATTTGATTAAACGCCACCAGGATTTTGAGGAGGGACAGAGGTTTGAGAGGTCAGACTTGAGATGAGAAAGATGTTGTTTTCTGGCTCTCCTGAGGGTAGATACACACTTGTTCCGAGCTTTGTGGAAAGAAATGAGATTGCCCTCAGTTGGGTTTGCTTTCCATGAGGCAAAGGCAAGTTGTTTCAGGACAACTGCCTCGCCACAAGCTTCAGTAAACCAAGGGCGGGAGGAAGGGTAAGACAACTGAACACGAGAGGGGATAAATCTGTGCATGAGGGAGAGCAAGTTTCTTTGAAAGAATTCCCAGGATGAGTTGATGTTTGAGAAAGTAGTGATAGGAGACCAGTCTGTAAGTTTGATTGCTGCTTGGAGACCCTGCCAGTCGGCTTGAGTGAAATGCCAGACTCGACGGCGGTGAGGTGGTTCTCTGATAACAGCCAGAGAGATGTCCACTTTAACAAGGACGTGGTCAGAAGAACCAATTGGAGCGAAGGAAGAGCAGCAGATATTGTCAGGGAAATTTGTCAAAATCAGATCCCGAAGAGATGGAGTACCATTGGTTGAGATCCGGGTCGGGAAGTTGACCGATTGAGTCAGTCCCAATGAGTCGCAGAAAGCTTTTTCTGAGGTGCCATGGCAGGTGAGAGAGGTACCCACACCTAGCCAACTGGCGTGATGACAATTGAAGTCACCACATAAGAGGAAGAGAGAGTTTGGATGAGAAGATAGAAGATGGTCCATGTTTTCGGATAGTTAGGTGTAGATGGAGTCATCACTGTTCGGTGGATGGTACAGTACACATATAAACATGAGGTGGGAGTGGAGGGGAAGCCGAAGCCAGAGGTATTCCTGGGGGTGTGGGGGAGTGAGAGCAGTGCATGGAGAGTGAGGAATAGAGTCTTTGATGAAGAGAGCAACACCTCCACCAGGACGAGGCTCAGGTCTGTCATACCGTAAGAGGGAGTAATCAGGGAGAGATACTTGGGAGTCAGACACGTCTTGGGAGAGGAAAGTTTCTGTTAGGCAGATAATGTCTGGTTTGTCAGTGGCAACCTGTATGGAAAGATCTGAAAGGTTTGAGCGAAGGCCCCAGATATTTGAGGTCCACACTTTTAATGAAGAGGTAGGGGAGGAGGCTTTGGGTGCAGGAGATGGAGGGGGAGGGGGAGGGTAGGACAAGGGACGAGGGGGGGGGAGGTAAGGAGGGTTGCTGAAAGAGTGTGGGGTATTGCAGAATAGCGAGGGGAGGGGGCCGAATGAGGAGGAGAAAAGGCCCTGTGGTGCTGGGAGAGAGGGGGGACAAGAGACAAGGAAGAAGGCAGTTGAGGATTTGAGGAGGTGGAGTGAAGAGATGGAGGTGAGAGGGCAGTGGAGGGAGGCAAGTTGGTGGATGAGAGGGGGGCAACTTAGAGAATGAAGAGTGAGGGGCATGAAAGGTGTTAGAAAGGCGAGGGGGGAATTTTTGAGATTGGTGAGAGGGAGGCTTGGAGGGAGAAGAGTGGGATGGTTGCTTTGAGAGTGAGAGTGAGGGGTGAGGGGGGTGAGTTGGCACTGAAGTTGGAAAAAAAAATGGTGGATGGAAAGCGAGCATCCATGGCAAACTGTGGTTTTTAAACGTTTTAGGTCAGAGATGCGATTTAACACAATTCTTGATGGATGCAATGAAGGCGAATTCAGAGAATGGAGAGAAGCGCTGTAATAGTTGGATTTTTTAGGCAAGGAATGAGGGAGAGGTCGAAATGAGAGCAGTCCGTTAAAATAGTAGAAGAGTAGTGCATTGTGAAACAGTAAAGAGTACCACATGTGTGAGAGAGGAAGATGAAGCATTATAAGATCGTTTTTGTTGTTAATAATAATGTATGAGAGAGTTCAACAGATTAGTTCATGGAAGTGTAGAAAAAAAATCGAGGAAGAAGATGAGGAGGAAGTTAAGAAGAAGAAGAAGAAGAAGAAGAAGCAGAATCGGGAGAAGGTGAGCGTGTTGTTGTTGTTGGGTATATATTTTTTATTATATATATATATGTTTTTGAGATAAGGAAGAGATTAGTTGGGAGAATGGGGGATGTTTGGAAAGTGGGGAGGATGAAAATTGAAGGTAATGGGGAGGATAGAAATTGAAGGTAATGGGGAGAAAAAAAAAAAAAACGATCGAACACCGAGTGGAACCGGTAGGCCTCAAGCCTCGGCCTAGGCCTCAAACACCAGGTAAGAACATCGACAAAAATACTCACAAAATAGCACGATTTTTGAAACAAAACCGAACTAGGAACACACAGTAACATGCAGGTGAGAAAATTAAGCAGTTAAAACGGGACAAATAACAACCGGAAACTTAACTTTGAGAACGTCAGCAGGGAGCCCCGAAGGAGACCTCTCGCCGCTCCAAAACCGGAACCGGAAGTCAAGTCGATCGTGTAACGTCAAGTGTGTCAACGATCGTGTAACGTGCCTACAACACATTACTCATAGGTTATAAATAAGTTTCAGGTACGCTATTCATTACCTCGACATGTTTCGACTTATGAGTAACTTACAAATAATGTGTGTCGACGTGTGTCGA
Source organism: Eptatretus burgeri (assembly GCF_056783735.1). Classification (NCBI taxonomy): domain Eukaryota; kingdom Metazoa; phylum Chordata; class Myxini; order Myxiniformes; family Myxinidae; genus Eptatretus; species Eptatretus burgeri. The sequence continues at coordinate 100,144,628 of NC_140966.1, read as the reverse complement.
TGTGTGTCAACGATCGCATAACGTGCCTACAACTTATGGCCAGCGTAGCAGAATGTATGAGTCATACGCCGGCATATGTCGTAAAATTTCAAGCATGTTAAAATTTGAGGACAACCGCACAGTACAACGATGAAAGCCAGCGTACTACGACGTCTGGCAGTGTTTTTCAGCGTGCTCTTGGTGTTATCAAAACTTACCCATAACATATTCGGCGTGTGCCAGCGTTTTAGACAAATTTTTCATAAGTCGGCATACGCTGGCCAAATCGTCAAGGTATGACAGCCCCTTAATATAAGGGATATAATTAATTAAGCACAATCTGCAAATAGCATGATATGGTTGAATAAGGCTGCAAACAGTATGATATCGTTGAATGACGTTTCAAACAGAATGATGTAATTCAGTAAGGTAAGTAGAGATGGGCCGGTTTCAATTTACATTAAAACAAAATCTCTTCCTCCTTCATCTTCTTCTTCACTCATAATAATGGTGAATCTCATTCATTCCCGTTTTTCATATTTATTAACCTCCGCCATCGAAGATCGGAGGTTACTGTTTTCATCCCTTTCTGTTTGTTTGTTTGTTTGTTTGTTTGTTTGTTTGTGAACAGCATTACGGAAAAACTCCTCGACGGATTTCGACGAAACTTGGTGGGTGGATTAGGTATGGTCCAAGGACCATGCCATTAGATTTGGGACTTGGTCCAAAATCCAATGTGGCCGCTATGGCGGCCATTTTGAAAATTTTTTTTTGCATTTCTACATGTTTTAAGTGATTTTCAACCCCCCCCCCCCAAAAGAAAAAATATTTTTGCAAGTTTTTTTTTCAACAAAATTTCGATTTTTTTTTTTTTGCATTTCTTCATGTTATAAGTGATTTCCAACAAAAAACATGCCAAAATTATAATTGCGGCTGATTTTGGAACTTCAGGTGGATATACCCACGTAAAATCAATTTCTGTCTCAAGGAATCTCGTTATGACGAATGAATTGAGTATGTAAAAGTTAAAAGTAAAAGGGAAAGTTGCAAACTATAACTCTGTGAGCACTGTTGACATCAAATTGAATGAATAGGATATCAGGTTCACTTGAGTGACCTAGCAGTATTGGCGGCGGAGGTTTTTCATTCTTCCGAGTGCTCCCCCTCCAGTTAGATTCAGAAAGTGCTTGCTCTATTCAATCATTTTTTTCAACATTTCCATTTTATTCATATAACAGTGATATATTGCCCTATAAAACAGTGTCTGATTATACACCACCTTTCATTCCACTTGCAACACAGGTAAGAAAAGGATATGAAAAAAAGCAACTGATACTTCAATCATTTATTCGCACGATCTTTGAAGGGTAAAAGTTAATATTTCGCCGGGTACCCTTTCTTGTCGTTTATAAAGTGGATTGGATGGTTTGGCTGGTGTGCCAAGGCAGTGTTGTGGGCCCAATCCTTTTCCTAATCTTAATGAATGATCCATCTGACTCTCTGGAATGTCCTCTTCATGTATTTTCTAACTCCTCCAATCTCTGCCATGACATCCCTCATCAATATGGTCCTTTTGGAGGGAGAGATTGAGAGTCAGGGATTTGTCTGGATTGAAACACATATTCCAAGAGTTTGATCAGCTTTTAATTTTGTGAAGATCTGAAAAGAGGGGAGAGGCTGTTGCCTGTCGATCTGAAGGATGATGGATGTCACAGCAGAGGGTGGAGGAGTCAAAAATAGATAAAGGGGGATATTCCAGAGAGTTAAGAGGGCTCATTGATGAAGAATAGCAAAAGGACTGGGCCTAGAACACTGTCTTGGAGCACTCCAGCCTTAAAAGGGAGAGGAGATGAAACAATTCCATTGAGAGCCACATGTTGCCTACAAGAGTAGAGGAAGTCAGTTAGCCATGTGTGGAGTTGGCCTTGGATGCCAAAGGCAGACAGTTTGGAGAGTAATGGAGGATTCCAGACTGTATCAAAGCATGAGATATTGTTGTGGGCTGGGGTTCAGCGGCAATAAACGACCACAAAGGTGGAGCAGTGGAGTTGTCTCCTACCGAACACCCGGAATTTAGGTCGTAACTCTCGGACAACTCCAAAGGTCACAGGTCCCTCGCGGACCGTGGACGCCAATATTTTGACCGCGTGGCGTTGGTTAATTGTCTCGATGTCCAATATACCTAAATAACCACGCAGTCTCGCTACCGGGGAAACCACACCCTCGACGGGCTCTGTCAAACCGGGTCGTTCTTGCTACCTCGGTCCAATGTAACCGAGCAGAATTACCAGAGTCCGTCGGACCCCATGGCAACTTACCAGCCCAAACGGCCTCACTAATTCTCAATACGCACCATGCTGGGTCAATGAAGGAAAAACATGGACGACAAACTGGAACATTTAACACGGGGGTTTATTTTACAAGAGGCAATAATCGGGAAGGGAGACACAGAGCAGAGTTATCACGAATAAGAAATGTAATTCACAATGTACAAGGCACTTAATTCTACTTACAGACGGGGCCCACGGACACACACACACACACACACACACACACACACACACACACAACCAAAAATAAAATGGACGCCGTGGGTCTTTATTCGGTACAGCCGGGCCGGGGTACCTTCCCGCCTTGTACGGTCACACAGACTCAAAACCACCACGGTGGGACTCGAACCCACAACCCGAAGTCCATGGCCCACGTCCCTGGTTGCTCGGCTGCCACTACCACAAGGAGCCACCGCAAAGTGCCACAGACTACAACCGAGACCAAGCCACCACGACCGCAGACGAAGCCAATTGCCACCAAGACTGCAGACCGCTCCAACCATGACCAACCCTCTCCTCTTTCTTTACGACGGGGTGACCCTTTTTCGACGACAGCTCGCCACCTCGTCTTCAGGTCGAGGGAAACGCTCTGAGGTACTCGCCTCCGGATTGGACGAGGGGTTGTCAGGCGACTCATGGCCGCCGTTGATTGGACGAGCTCAGGGTGGGTGGAGGGAACCTCACCCCTCTACGTGACACGCTGCACGTGGGTGATTGTGTGAAAACGAAGGATGAAGATTTAAAGACATAAAAAACCTGACTATAAAAGTAACTCGTAGCGCACACACAAAATTCCAATTAGACAGAATAGAAGGACGGGACCCTGACGATAAACGCATACTTATCGAAATAACTGAACTGCGTGGGCTGCTCTCTGTCTGTGTGCAAATGGCTTCCAGATTCGTAACAATATGTCCACAGAGATGGCTCTGATCTCATGTCTGATATTGAGGGCCTCCATTCATTGTTGGGTGAGTAGAAGCAGCATGTCCAAGGTGGAGTGACCTGGTCTGAAACCAAATTGGTGATCTGAGATGAGGTTGTTTGTGAAAAGCAACGTTTTTATATCAACTGCGATGATTGAATCCATGACATTGCTGATGATTGGAAGTAAGCTGATGGGTCTGGAGATGAGTGGAATCGTTTTTGCACTTTTTTATGGAGTGCGGTGATTTTGTCAGCGGATTTTCAAGTCAATAGAAGGTGACCTAGCGCAAATGACATGCAAGAACAACAGAGCAGTTTTTCGGACATGTGAACTGACGCCGTCTGGTTCAGTGGCAGAGCATTCCAGTAGTCAAAGGTTCAAGGAACCTTCTCCAGTTTCTCAGGTGCAAAATTCACAGAGTCCTTGAGCAGTTGGGTACAACAGGGGAGGATGGGAACTGAGAGGGAAGGGGTTAGGGACTCAAGATTTGGAAGCAAACACAGAATTGAGGCATTTAGCCTTCTCATAAGTGGAGTCGGTTGTGGTGCCATTTGAAGAGAGGGTAGGGGTGGAAAGGGAGCATCCACCAAAGACAGACTTAAGGGGCCACCAGGTTTTTGGGTAGGGGAGACAAGTTTGAAAGTTAATTCTTCAAGTTGGACAGATTATATTTTCTGGCTCTCCTGACAGTGGACACACATTTGGTGCGGAATTTTTGGAATGCACTGAGATTGCCTTCGGTAGGAATTGCCTTCCGGGAAGAGAAAGCAAGTTGTTTCAGACCGACTGCCTCGCCACAGGTTCCAATGTGCCATGGGCTAGAAGAAGCGTAGGATAATTGAAGATGAGATGGGATTAATCTGTGTATGAGAGAGAGCAGGATTCTGTGGAAGAATTCCCAGGCTGAGTTAACATCTGGCAGTAGATATGGGAGATGAGCATAGGAAAAAAATACAGTTGGGCCAATCTCCACCAGGTACCAAGGGTCAGGTCATGGTCGCAATCCCCGCCCCCCCCGTCCCCCACTCCCCTCCCCACAAGGCAATTATCCATGTATTTGTGTTTCTATGTCTGAAAATCAAGAAATGCAAATCAAAGGAGATTTAGCCATTTGGTCCATCATTGCTGTAGTGCACTCTCGGGTTAATTTTTTGCTACAGCTTTCGGCATCAATCTTGTTGGTTTACTGAAGGTGAAATGACCTGATCTTTATCGGGTGACCCAGGTTGGTTGGGGTACCCAGCGCTGCTTGGGGAAAATAACTGTGTTGGGGTGCCAGCACTTGTGCAATGAAAACGTTGAAATCTTATCAATATTTTCAATTATTTGTGTGTTTTGTGCGGTTGTATGTAACTCTTTCATGGCCGAACTGCAGCACCTCGAGGCCCTAAGTGTTGGGTGTCATATTTCAGCGTCTGGCCAAGGTTTTAATCTCCTACATGTTGACCTTGACATCCGTTTTGCGGCTGTAAATAAGGTGTGTCAAAAAAAGCTGTGAATCAGGCAAGAAATGATATGGAAGCAGATGTGTATCGCAAGTCAGACAAAAGTGGTGGAAATAAAATGATCAACAAGTTGGCACGAGACAGGGATGTGGACAGGTCAGGTCAGGTATGGGAGCATGTGCCAGAACAGCGCGTCGCTGCGTCCACTTTCCGCCGGTACTCCAGGGGCCTCCGTCTGGCCATCCCCCAGGCAGATGCCAGGCCCATCCCCATCTCCTTGAGATGTCGATCAACCTGCTGCATCCATGAGGCACGTGGTCGGCCCACTGGCCTCCTCCACTCATGAGACTCCCTCGCTGAGAGAATCTGGTGAGCAGGATCAGCGTCAGGAAAACGAGCCACATGTCCATACAGCCTCAACTGACGCTCACGGACTATGCAGGTAACAAATCCCATCCGAGTCTCTCTCAGCAACCGCTCGTTGGATACAAAATCTGACCAGCGATAGCTAAGGATTCTCCGAAGAGACCTGGTACCAAAGGAATTAAGTCTCCGTCTCAGATCCTTGGTCAGAGTCCAAGTCTCGCACCCATAGAGCAAGACTGGAAGTACCAAGGACCTGAAGACTCGGACTTTCGTCCTCCCGCACAGGTACCGGCAGCGCCACACCCCATGATCCAGTGAATCCATGACTCCCCAGGCCCGACCCAGACGTCTATTGACCTCTGACTCGCAGCCAGCAGAGACATGAATATCACTGCCAAGGTAAGTGAATCTCTCCACAACCTAAACATCCTCACCACAAACAGACACAGACAGGACAGCAGCATCCAAGATGTCACCGAAAGCCTGGATCTTAGTTTTGACCCAAGAAACCCGTAATCCCAATGGTTCCGACTCCTCATTCAGCACCTCGAGGGCCCCCAAGAGGATGTCTAAAGTCTCCGCAAAGATGACTGCATCGTCTGCAAAATCAAGGTCCGAGATCTTGACATTCCCAAACGATGCACCGCAACTTGATCTCTCCGACATCCTCCCTAAAATCCAGTCCATACAAGTGCTGAAAAGTGTGGGGGCAAGTACACATCCCTGACGAACTCCAGTAACAACTGGAAATAAGTCAGAGGTGGTACCACCACACTTCACAGCACTCTCAGTACCAGAGTAGAGTTCAAACATCAGATCGATCAGTTTTGGTGGCACCCCACGAAGACCAAGAATCCTCCAGAGGACATCCCGATTCACTGAATCGAACGCTTTACAGAGATCAACATAGGCTGCAAGCAGACCCTGCCGAAACTCTCGTCTGCGTTCGGTGAGGACACGAAGTGCAAGGATACGGTCAATCGTTGACCTCTTTGGTGTAAAGCCTGACTGCTCTGGACGCTGGTGCTCAAGCAGATGGTGGCGAACCCTATCAAGAATTATCCGAGCAAAGACCTTGCCCGGCACTGAGAGCAGCGTCACCCCTCGGTAGTTGTTGCAGTCTTGGCGATCACCCTTCCCTTTCCAGAGAGGGACAACAAGGCCCCTCTTCCAGTCAGTTGGGATGATGCCTGTGTTCCAGGCAGAGCACAAAACTGCATGCAACGACACGAGTGCAGCATTTCCACCAGCCTTGAGAAGTTCGGCATGGATGCCACAGATCCCTGGAGCTTTGCCCCGTTTCAACTGGTTCACCGCAGCCCGTGTTTCCACAAGCGAAGGTGGACCACAGTTGATTTGAGGGTCAGCAACAGGGATTGTAACACCCTTGACGTCCAACTCGACAGCTGGGGGATCAGCTTGGTACAACCGCTCAAAGTAACCGGCCCAGTGGGCCTTCACTTCAGACTCCTCTGTCAAGAGCCTACCACTCTCTGCTCGAACTGCAGTGCTCCGAGGGATGGGCTTGGATGAACGTAATGCGCGAATTCCCCTGTAAGCGGGACGAGAATCACCTGTCCACAGGTGATGCTCTACCCCCTCACAGATTCCTCGCACATAGGCCTCCTTGTCCACCCTCAGTGCACGTACAGTTTTACGCCTCAGCTCCCTGAACAGCTCAGCTCTGCCATTCAGCCTGGCCCTGCGACTCTGATCAATGGTATCCAGTGTCCTTCGAGAGACAAAATTCTTCTTTGCCCTGCGGTGAGTTCCAAGACATCCACCGGCAACATCAAGGACGGTGGTCTTGAAGGCGCTCCACAACTCTTCAGGACCCCCCAAAGCACCCAGACCCCCCAAGTGTCCACTCAGCCTGTTCTCAAACTCCTCAGCTACTCTCTCATCCCTGAGCTTGGCAACATCCAGCTTAGGCTGGGATGGTACCATTCTCCAGGATTTAAGGTGCAGCTTTAGAGTTGCTACAACAAGCCTGTGGTCAGTATTGAGGAACTGAGCACTCCGGTAGACCCTGCAGTTCTGGATCATCCTCCAGCGACCGTCAATGAGGACATGGTCAATCTCCTTTGCCACACCGCCAGCGTTAGAATACCAAGTCCAGCGATGAGCTTGTGGGCGCTGAAACCATGAACCAGCCACCCTAAGTCCATGACTTCTTGCAAAGTCAAGGAACTTCGTGCTATTCTGGTTCATAGTTCCTGACCCATGGGGACCAACACACACCTCATAACCATCCCTATCAGTTCCAGTCGATGCATTGAAATCCCCCAAGACTAGAAGTGTATTTCGTCTGGGGCACTGATCAACCACAGACTCGAGTGTGGCGTAGAATGCATCCTTCACGGTGAGATCACTCGCCTCAGTCAGAGCATAAACAGAGACCAGGGAAATGACACCGAAGGAGTGACGAATCCTTAATATCATAATACGCTCGTTGACCGGTGTTACCTCAATTATCATTGGGGTCAGCTTATTGGACACAGCTACAGCAACTCCTTGGGTATGGTAACCATCAGAGCGACCAGACCAATAGTAGGTGTAACCACCCACCATTATCTCGCCGCAATCCGGTCTCCGAACCACAGAGAGAGCTGCAATCCCGATGTCCAAACGCTTGAGCTCAGATGATAACAGAGACAGGTGATCATCCTCTCTTAGGGATAGGACTTTCCAGGCACCCACCCGAAGGGACCGCCTCAGGTTAACCCAAGGAGACCGCCGTCTGGTGGATGACACCTCAGCACCACTCCGACACACTCTCCCGCAATCTGACCCAGGGATGTTACCCCGTGGTTTCCCTCCGATCAAAGATTGGGGGTCCCGAAGGCTTTGCCCCAATCCCATCATCCGGTGAGCTGCCCTGCGAAGGGAAGCTGCACAGGAGGTACTCCCACGGAGTGGGTTTTCAGATTTTTTTGCGTTTTTACGTTTTGCGGAATGAAGGGTTTTACGGTGGCCGGAGTGCAAATCCTGCCACCAACCTCCTCATAAAAAAGTAACCCAACTGTAGGAGGACGTCTGCAGACACAGTTTGGCACTAGATATGGAAGGCCGTTGGCTCACAAGGAGCTCCTCCGCCCTTTGGCAGGTTTTGTTTTTAATCCTGCTGGGTGTCCATATCCAAACACCTCCCTCACCACAAAACCTGGTGGGGGAGACGGTTTAGTCGCCGACAACCCGACCATGGAACAGGTTAGTACAGGTTTACATGGTACCTGTCGCAGGTCACAGATCGAACCTGACCTGACCTGATGTGGACAGTGAGATTGTGAAAGGGGATGGTGGGGGGGGAGGTACCGAGGCATCATGCTTCATATCATGAAGTTGCAAGGGAGGATTCTGGATGTGACGAAAACGAAATGGGAAGAAGAGGAGATAGGCGAAGAGCAGCAGGAGTTGCAAGAGGGTAGAGCCATAGAGGGGCAACTGATGGGATGTTTCTGCTGAAATACTTGGTGGAGAAGATGTTGGAGATGCAAGGGGGAATGGTGCTAAGGTTTGTGGAACTTGAGAAGGCTTATGACACTGTCTCGAGGGTGATGGTGATGGCAACGCTGATATGGTTGGGAGTGCCCGAAGCAGAAGCTTGGTTGGTGGAAGCTGCAGTATGTATGAGGGAATTAACGGAAGAGTTTCGGTTCACCATGGGTTGTCAAAGGAGCTAGTCAGCATGAACATTGCATGAAGGCAGGGAAGTGCACTCAGTCCACTGCTGTTTATTATAAGGACAGATCTGGTGAGCAGGAGGGTCAGAATATATGCAGATGATCTTGTGATTGTGGCAGAGAGTGGGAATGAAATGCATGAGGCATTGGAGGAGTGAGGCACACACAAGAGGTACTCGAGAAACATGGATTGAGGATGAGCCTGGAGAAGTCTGAGGTAATGTGGGTTGGACATCAGACAAAGGAATGGATTATCATTTTGGAAGGGAAGAAAATCCGGCAATATCGCAGATTTGAGTGTGTTGGTGGAACGGTGACTAAGGATGGCAGTTTGGGGGCAGAATTGCGGAGGATAATACAGGTGGGAGCATGGGCATGGAGGAAAGTGGAGGGACTTGTGGTGGGCAGGAAAATATGAACGAAATTGAGGGGGAAGGTTCTGGGGTCTTGTGCAATGCCAGCCTACCTTTTCAGCCTGGAGACAGTCATACTGGCAGAGAAGCAACAACAGAGGCTGCAGGTCTGCAAAAACAACTGAGTCAGGAGGATACCAAGAATGAAAACAGTTTCCACAAGAATGGCATTTGGTGGTGCGCATACCTCCACCTGACCTTAGAGTTTGTGATATTTTATCCCACTGATGGGCCTGATCTGCATCCGGACTTTAACTGAAATATAATCGTATTGTGCTTGTCACCTGATCAACTCTCCCACAAAGTTGAGTTGTAACCTGACCCCATCTTTTTAAAACATGGTGCTATATCATTTTTGGCGTTATCTCTCAATTGTGAAGAATCACTTAACAATGAAGATCTGAATCTGAATCAAGATATTCACCAACATTGAGTCAATTAGTCTTTGTCAAACATCTAACTTATAACGTTTTGAAAATATCCTGCTCACATTCAGACAAACAAACAAACAGGTAGACAGACGGGGGATTGTGCCTCCACAATGTTCTACCCCCACTCGGGGTTTTCCGTGGCGTTACTGCAGCGCACGTTACCACTTGGTGTGCGGTCCTCCAGCAAGTGGCCAGTAGGGGGGATTCCCCAATTCGTGCCAGTAGCACTTCTTATGTGTCCATATTCACTCATTTCAAGCGCCTCACCTGGCCTTACCAAAAGATAGGAGGTTTTACACGACAACGTCCTTACCCCATACTGTTATATGATGGAAGCTCACTGCTTCCCCAGTGCATTTAACATACAACTTATCACTTATGTGTCCCTAGTTGCAGGGGCAACTCGAACTTAATCGAGTGCATGGCCATGCTATATTAACACATTCTAGCTGGGCTGACAGGGTGGTCAAGAGGTATTCATACTCGCCTCTAAGCTGTCTCGACTGGGTTTGAATCCCGACCCAGCAATAACTCTGTCATCCTGGCATTTCAGAGGCAGGATGATTCATTAATCTGTGTGCTGTCCCTTGGATGGATGTTAAACAGTTGTCCTGTCTACCAGCGTTTGTTGTGGACATTAATGATCCCACGGTGTCCTTCACCAAGAGTCGACGAGCTATCACCAGCATCTTGGCCAAATTCCAAATTCCTGCCCCAACCAGCAGAAGGCATGCATCAGCAGTTGAAAACTGACCACTAGTCATGAGCCATTGATGCTACCCTGCAACTTTGTGCTGCTCTCACACCACTGCCCCCCTCCCCCCCCCCCACGTACCATTTAACAATACTTTTACCTTCCTTAAGGCCCGGTCACACCTTGACGTTTTAGCCAACGTATGCCGATTTTTGAATTTTTTTTCTAAAACGCTGGCACACGTTGTATACGTTATGGGTAAGTTTTGATAACATTGAGAGCACGCTGAAAAACACTGCCATACGTCGTTGTACGTTGGCTTTAAACGTTGTACTTTTCGGTTGTCCTCAAATTTTTTCATGCTTGAAATTTCACGACGTATGCCGGCGTATGACTCACACGTTCCGCTACGCTGGCCACAAGTTGTAGGCACGGTCTGCGATCGTTGACAGACGTCAACACATGCTACTTGTAAGTTAATCATAAGTTGAGACACGCCGAGGTAATGTTTAGCGTACCCGAAACTTATTTCTAACCTATGATTAACGTGTTGTTGGCACGTTACGCGATCGTTGCCACACATCGACAGACGTTACTTTTAAGTTACTCATAGGCTGAAAGACGTCGGTATAATGGATCGTCCTTGCGTCAGCGTCCACGGCCACGGCCAGGACACTTATTTGCAGCATTCTTCAAACTTTTCTTCGGCATGACGAGGATGTTCACACTTCGATGTCGAGCTTGGCTATGATTCCAATTGTCCATCGGCAGCGTCTATTTAAAATAGTCGAGTTTGAGCGTTTTAACACGTTCAGAAGAAACGCTTCAAATTCCCAAACCCCAGCGTCAAAAAACAAAGGCGAGTGACAGCAATTTAAATCGTTCATTGTAAACAATGAAACTAGCTGAGTGGTACCGTTTAAAAGTCGTTGAGTGTAAAAAAATCCAATTGTTGAGCGCAAGCGTCTACTTTCAATAGTGGAGATGCAGCCATTTAAATCGTTGAGTGGCAGCCTATGAACCTACCCGTGGACACGCGGACGCAAGGACGATCCATCATAACCCACACCCTCCCCCTCACACTCACCTACTACTGCCAACATGAACAAACTAATACTAATACTAATACTAATACTGATACTGATACTGATACTGATACTGTTACTGCTGACATGGACATCGACTCAAAAAGGACTCGAAAACACTGTTGGGTTCCCCTTTTATGAGCAGCATTTTTATAAACCAATTCCCAAAACCGCTGGAACACATCTTTATATGGCAGTTGTAACCTAGAAACACATTCATTTTTCTTTTTTTTTGTCGACCGGAAGACGTCATTGGAATACGTCTACATACGTCGATGTGTGTTGGGACTACGTAAAGAATTGGTTCAAAGCATGTCAAACATAAGTTAGAAATAAGTTTCGCGTAAAAAAGACATGACCGCGACGTGTTTCGACTTATGAGTAGCTTATAAGTAGCCTTTGTGGACGTGTGTAAGCGTCCGCATATCGTGTGTAAAACTTATCCCCATCGCATGCGGAACGTGTGTCATACGCCGAGTACGTCGTAAAATTTTGAACATGTTTAAAATTTCTTGACGTACTCTACTTACTACGACGTATGATAGCGTACTTTAGCGTTATACTCACGTATACCAAACTTACTCATACCGTATTTGACGTGCCCCCAACGTTTTAGACACATTTTTCTTAGGTCGGCATACGCTGGCAAGATCGCCAAGGTGTGACCGCGATGTTGTCACTTCCATTTCTACGGCAGTTATGATTCGAATCGTTGTGCGTCAGCCTTTTAATAGGCTACGTCACGACATCGTCGGCGATGCGTGCAACGCGCTATGCCAAAGTTAGACTATCGTTGGGCATCGGTTGTGTAGGCCGACAACAGGTTCAGCATTCGTTGGTATAAGTTATCTATAACACAACGAAACGTTCTGTGTCCGTTACTAATATGTTATGCATACGACCAACTCGTTATGAATACGTCCGAATCTTTAAAAAAAAAACATCAAAAGTTCAACGTCAGCCAGCGTTTTACATACATTTTAATACGTTGCCATCACTGGCTAAAACGTCAAGGTGTGACCGGGCCTTTTCCTGCACATAACGCAAGCAGATGCGGTGTTCTTAGAATGACATGAAAGTAACAGTTGTTATCTTTATCTTCCAGGCATTCCACAGGTTGCCATTCTTACCCATTGTGACGAGGCATGCGACGAAGTTGAAAAAGATCTGAAAAATGTTTTCAGGAGCAAATACATCAACAAAATGGTAATGCCTCCATGAATACTGTTACGCTTGATTTGCAGATCCCAGTTGTCATTGTGATGAATTGGAGAAGAGGTAGTATTCTGACCTCTACATTCTAATTTTAGCTGAAGAATGCATTGTGATTTACCTTTTTTATTTTCAGGTTGTCATTCCTCTATTTGTTTTCTGATCATATTGCTGAGTCCATGCCAATTAAGACAGACGCTGGATGGATCGAGCAAAACTGGCTGTTACTCCCTTGGACACGTCAATTTAATGGCGGCATTGTTCGTGGGAATCACAGAAACACACGAGGCTCTCAGCTCTGATTTAAGGGGTATTCCCAACCAAATAACAGTGAAAGATTAAACCGGCTGAGGGACACGGCGGCCGAATGAGAAAGGGAAGGAGATGGATTTAATAAATAAATAGTTTCATACAATGACAATAAACTTCTGGTGCCAGTACACATCGGACTTGTTCACAGACAGGTTTGGGGAACGACAACCAGGTGAGGCCTTTCCGAGGAAATGCAAAGGCAGTTTGCCGAGATGAAGCAAATGATTGAGGGGCTGAAACTAGCCATCTCAAAGAAGGAGGCGGAAGCTGCTACAGCTATGGCAGAAGCATGGTCTTCAAAGGAGTTAGTAGATTGTCTCATCAAGGAAGTGGGTCATGATCGGTTTGCCCCAAATAAGGAAGAGGCATTCATGGTGTCCTCCCCTACCTCAACAGTGGAAGGGAGGAGTCTCGCCCTGGATGCTCCACCAATCTACTGGAATGAAGCTGGAAAGATTAGGGGGAAGGCTTGAAGAACGAAGTAACCTGTATGTTGAAGATTGGATAGAAGATGTGCAGATGGTCATGGCATCCAAATGCTCCAATGATGATGAGCAGGCAGCATTCGTGATGCAGCATCTGTCTTCAAAGGATTGTAGCGAAATACTTAAAAGGGGTTAAGACATCCAGTAGAGTCCACCTCTCATTTCTGAAGTCCTGGCAAAGGTGTTTGGTGACAGTCGTGGTCTCTCAAAACTACAGCAGAAATTCTATGGGTACAAACATTCTGAAGGAGAGGAAATTGTGTTGCTCTCACTGGAGCTTGTCAACCTTTTTAACCGCATCATCCTGCTCAATCCTTTCTTCAACCAGCCAGAGAAAATCAACTGAAAAATTGTCTCGCTGAAGTAGTGAGGGATGAGAACATCCAGATGGAGCTGCGAAGGCTTATCCTGTGACAAGCCTTCACTCTCCTTTGATGCACGTGATATCTGATGGATGACATGATTTTTGTTGAACAATATATGTGTGTATATGTGCAGTATATGTATATATATATATATATATATACATATGTATAGATAGATATATATGTGTGTGTGTATGTATATGTGTATGTATGCATATATATATATATATATATATATATATATATATATATATATATATATATATATATATATATATATATATATATATACACACATACACATAAAGATCCACCCACATCTCTCACCTGTGAATGGAGGGAATAGCCAGCAGCCCTCACCTCATCAACGAAACCCAAATCATTTTTTCACGAATCACTGCCCACCTTCACTCTTTCATTCCTCTTTTTTCCCACATTTGGAATAAACTCCCACACTCTCCTCAATCCCATTCTTCCCTCCAGGCCTTCAAAACAGCTGTTCACCAACACCTCTTCTCTTCCCCCATCCAAAACCTTGATCTATTCTACCCCTGTGAATCCACCCCAACCCCACCTCCTTCAAATTCCCTGCTTTCCTTCCTGAAAGTCCCTGCAATGTCCATCTTGTATACCTCGTGTTCCCTGCCTCCATCCCTCTCCCTTCCACAGATCTCCCAATGTCTCTGTTCCCCACTGTTTTGTCCTTCCCTCTCCTGCTCCTCTTGTCTCCTGCAACCCTTGTTGTGTGTTGTTTGTTCGCTCTCATATGAGCCCCAACAATATACAAAAAAAAACAAAAAACCCCAGGTGGCTCGGATTATATAAATAATTGACGCATCCACACTCCTCGAGTCTTTCTTTATTTATATATTGACTGCTTTTGACGTTTGCACATGGTACATGCTTGGGAGCCTCATTGGTATGCATTGCTGTCTGCGTTATCGCTGATGATTCGCCAATAAGCGATGACACTGATATGAAACCGAATAAGCGATGAAATAAGCTGAGGGGGTTTGTAGCATCGGGATTCTCATGTGTGTACTTTGTGTGAACGTCTTTATAGTTGTGGAGGAACTCTGGGAAGGGTTTGAAACAGCGAAAGTGCTGACATTGTGTAGGCCTTCTTGGGTTGCTTTATGCAGCTTCTTCGGTTAGAGGAGTGTGGGATGTGTCGATAAATATATACATATGTATACATATATATATATATATATATATATATATATATATATATATATATATATATATATATATATATATACATATATATTGTTACGTTTGAGGGGGGGTATGTATTCAAAGGGTAATTACGATGTTTAATTAGGTATGCCATGCTGTTCGAGTTTACCAGGATCTCGATGTAATAAGTAGCAATTCAGTGGTGATAAGTTGTCTAGTAAATGTTCATTTCTTCAAGGGGGGAAATGATAATTGTCACGTAATTAGATAGGGACACGGGATAGGGTAAGTGTGTCTGTGGAAACCCCTTTTGGTATTCTCTGGAGACTGGCCAGGACAGTGCAGCGGATGGCTCCGCCTCGTGATCACGATTGGCAGAAGGCGACGGCGGTGGGCCAATATACGGCTCGATTGGAAGTGACGAGGACAGGAGGATAAAAAGGTTCTGTTCGGGGTCAAAAAGGAAGAGGAAGAAGATCGGGACAAAACGATCGTGTTTTTTTGGTGTGCAGGCTGTTGCGCGGAGAGCGTCCTTGTTGTTGTGCTGATTCGATCGTGTTCTTCATCGTGTCTTGGAGCCTTGCTGAGCCTCGTGCCTCACCTTGGTTGGCTCTGGGGTTCTGCTGACTCGGAGTACGGGGTCGAACGGTGGGCGGACCTACCTCCCTCTCCTGCTCGCAACTTGGCGCCAGAACTGGTTCCCTGGCGGCTGTGAGCGGACTTGGGCCAAGACCAGGAGGTCGACAGCACCACGGTTTCTCCTGCCCCCCTGACGAGAGCAAGGCCAGCTCGTCCGACGCCGATCCAGGGACGGTTGCGTCCACACCACGGTCCAGCCTGACCACCAGAAATAGCTACGTTTTGTGTGTGTGTCTGTGTGTGTGTGTGTCTGTGTGTGTGTGTGTGTGTGTGTGTGTGTGTGTGTGTGTGTGTGTGTGTGTGTGTGTGTGTGTGTGTGTGTGTGTGTGTGTGTGTGTGTGTGTGTGTGTGCTTGGCGCCTTAGAGGGTTTGAGATCTGTATATTCATTGGAATTGTCTGTGTTTTTCCCCACGCCCGATCCCACACCATCCCGTCGAATCGCCCCGGATCCCTTTTCTTGCCGAGTCTTGTTGTTTCTGGTTAATAGTAAAAACAAATAAACATCATCAACTCAGTGAAAAGTGACTCGTGCCACCTTCCTCGTCCCGTTTGCGGTAGAGCGATTAGAACCGCCATGTTTGGGTTATAAATAAATAAACCGCCTCCATCGTTTCGGCTCATTCCACGTTGGCGGGACTATTCAAGTCCCGTGGACGTCACAATATATATATATATATATATATATATATATATATATATATATATATATATATATATATATATATATATATATATATATATATATATATATATATATACATATATATG
>NC_140966.1:100088313-100123313 GCF_056783735.1 Eptatretus burgeri | reverse complement strand
TTACATGTATGACCGCCTATCCATGGAACAAAAGGTTCACATGTCGTGGGTTGAGAGGCATAATGTTGTAACTGCATTTTTGGCGAAACCGAATAAAATGGCTCTCATGTCTAACAAAACACCATTTCGCGGGTTGAGAGACATAATGTTGTCACTGAAAATTTCCCATTTCCTGCAAATCGCTAATGAAAGATAAATGGTGTTTTGGTAGACATGAGAGCCATTCCATTCAACCTCGCCAAAAATGCAGTTACAACATTATGCCTCTCAACCCGCGATGTGATGTCGTAGGTCACATGGTTTGGCAGCCTTATTGGGTTTACCTGAAAAAATCTTCTTCTCCAGAATGGCTGGACAGATCGAGGGGAAACTTCACACAAATGTTCCCCAAGCCATGGGTGTCCAAGTTTTTAAAGGAATAATTGACGTCACATGGTTTGACAGCCATGCTGAATTGAAGAAAAATATTAAATAATGTTGTTTTCTCTCGAACCACTTAATTGATCGATGTGAAACTACACAATTGCGATCTCGTAGTGACAGAGAATACAATCGTTAAATTTCAACTTGATCCGACGCATGGTCTGGCAGCCATAATTATTTAATTACTTTGATCTGGATTTTTTTTTTTTTTTTTTTTTTGAATGTGGCTAACTTGGCTGTGCCTCAATGGGCTTCAGGGTAGAGGAGTATCAGCTGAAATCTGAATCCTATCCAGGTTCCTCCTGATGACTTCATCTTTGCTTTTTGCTTGTTTAACTTCCTTCTGATTACTCCAATGCAGGACTTGTACCTATTTGGTCTTCCATTTGATTTGAATTGAATTGAATTTAATCCCATTCTAAATTCAATTAAATAATAATAAAAAATCGTCATGGGTCAGGGTCAGGTGTTCAATGAAAGCGGGGTTGCATCAAAGCGGGACGTCTTGGTGCCCAGTCATTACTGCCAGCAGTTATTGAGTGGCAGTTCTAGTTATGTCTCATTGTTTACGTAACACACCAGTACACAAACACCACACAAAATACGCCACACAAGCACCACACAAAAGTCCTGGAGAGTGTCTGCAATCTCTGATTGCTCTTTTTCTTGTTAATGTCATGTAATGCTTTTTAATGCAATACATGGTTTGTAATGCATGTTGCTCTGTGTGCATGGTTGCACTGTGGGAAGGTGCAGGGAAGGAGAGGAGTTAAGAGGGGTGTGGAGAGAGATTAAAAGGGAGAGAAGAAGAGAGGGGATTTAGAAAGGGGCGAATGACAAAGGGAGGAATTTGGACCTGCGATACACACACAACGCCTTTCCCTGTTTGATACAAAGGGAAGGTTAATCTGAGGAAACAGAATTGCGATGGAAATATCTTTTTGGAAGCGGCCTTGAAAAAGGATGGAGGACCTCCTTGTGAACCAAAGGCCAGCCATTACTAGTGCCCAACTGTGTCTACAGACGTCCTCCTGCAGTTGGATTACCTTTTTTTGAAGGTTGTTGGCAGGATTTGCACTCCGGCCACCGTAAAACCATTCACTCCGCAAAACACAATAAAAACGCAAAGAAAATTGAAAACCTCCTGTGCACCTGAAAACGTGGGAGTACCTCCTGTGCAGCTACCCTTCACAGGGAAGCTCACCGGATGACGGTATTGGGGCAAAGCCTTCGGGACCCCCAATCTTTGATGATAGGAGGGAAACACAGGATAACCTTCCCGGGTTGGATTGTGGTAGTGTGTGTCATGGTGGTGCTGAGGTGTCATCCACCAGATGGAGGACTCCTTGGGTTAACCTGAGGTCGGCCCTTCGGGTGGGTACCTGGAATGTCCTCTCCCTAAGAGGATGATCACATGTCTCTGTTATCATCTGAGCTTAAACCTTTGAACATCGGTATTGCAGCAATATATATATATATATATATATATATATATATATATATATATATATATATATATATATATATATATATATATATATACACATACCTTTATATACCTTTATATACATACATATACATAGCCAAGAATGATTGTTTGTTTACATTTTAATGCATGACCTATCATATATGCTCTCAAGAAGGTTAATACATATTACTGTGTGTATTTATTTGGAGTATTCATGAAGGGTCATACACAGAAGAATTTTACAAGTTACAGCAAGACAAATAATAAGCAGGCTGGGTTAATATCACCCACTTCTGCATTCTTTGGGGAAATAGAATTTTCAATACTTTTCCCCACGATCCTGAAAAACAAAAATGAACAAAACGCATATTGGAACATGCGTTACCCTTTATTTGAAGCCCTTATGAAAGGTCATGCATAAAAATGTTTGTATAACAAAATTATTGGAGAACAAAAATCAGGCCGGGTCAATATTGTTACGGATTTGGAAGCCATTTACACACAAACAGACAGCAGTCCCCATAGCTTAGTTATTTCGATAAGTCTGTGTTTATAGTTAGAATCCCTCCTTCTGTCAAATGGGAATTTCATGTGTGCGCTACGAGTTATTTTTTTATTTAGGTTTTTATACAACAAGAACAACAACAACGACACCACCCTCAACCCGGTCGTCATTGCCCACGTGTTTTTGGCTGAAGGCCAAAACTGAAGGTCTGATCACCTCAGATCCGACTCTGCCCCAGAAAGGTGGGAGTTGCCCCGCCTACCGTGGGCCTGTCCAATGAGGGATAGCCAGCGGATCACGCGATGGGACTATCCAATCAGGAGGCAAGGAAAGAAACCCCTCCCACCTCAAGAGAGTAGAGGAGTGATTGTGGCGATTGGCTTGGTCTGCGGTCGTGGTTCGAGCGGTCTGCGGTCCTTTGCGGTGGCTCACCGTGGTGGTTGTGACCGAAGAGCAGTGATCGTGGTGACTGATGAGCGTCTGTGGTCATAGTGGCTTGGTCTCGGTCGTCTGCGGCCCTTTGTGGTGGATTATCGTGGTGGTGGCGGTCGAGCTGCCGGGGACGTGGGCCATGGACTTCGGGTCGTGGGTTCGAGCCCCACAGTGGTGGTTCGGAGTCGGTGTGACTGCACGAGTCGGGAAGGTACCCGGCCCAGCTCTACCAAATAAAGATACATGGGGTCCAGTTTCTTTTGGGTGTGTGTGTGTGTGTGTGTGTGTGTGTGTGTGTGTGTGTGTGTGTGTGTGTGTGTGTGTGTGTGTGTGTGTGTGTGTGTGTGTGTGTATGTGTGTGTGTGTCCGTCCGTCCGTGGGCCCCATCTGTAAGTAGAATCATTAATGCCTGTGTTCCTTGGTTTGCATTTATTTTATTCGTGATAACTCTGCTCTTTGTGTGCTTCCCCTTCCCGATTATTGTTATAAATAAACCCCTGTTAAATGTACCAGCTCGTTTTCTGTGCTTTCTCTCATTGGCCTAGCAAGGTGCATATTGAGAAATAGTAAAGCCGTTCGTGCCGTAAATTGTTCATTTGGTCTGGCGCTGCTTTGGTAATTTCTGCTCGGTTACGCCGGATCCGAGTCGGTGATAGCGACTCGATTCGGACAAAGTCGGCCGAGGGTGTGGTTTCCCTGGTCGTTGGACGGCGTGAGTACTTAGGTAAATTGGAATTAGACAAGTGGACCTGACCTCATGCCATCAAAATATTGGCGACCACGATCCTCGAAGTGACCCGTGACCTTTCGGAGTTGTCTGAGAGTCACAACCTAAATTCCGGGTGTTCGGTGGGAGACGACTCCACTGCTCCACCGAGTGGTCGTTTATCTCCACCGAACCCCGGCCCACAACAATATGACCCACTTCTGCACTCTCAGGGGGTATTAGATTTTTATATACTTTTCACTGTGATCATGAATTTTTTTTATTTTTAAACATAAACACACACAGAGGAATATGTATTACCCTTTATTTGAAGCATATATGAATGGTCATGCATAGAAACAAAATTCTAACAACGTTATCGCAAAACAAAAATTAAATTACATCCCCAGGGAAAATGGAGCCACTGGCACATCAGAGGAATAAGCTTTCCCTCGATCCTGAACGGAAAAAAAACACACACATACACACATGTAGGAACATGTATTACCCTTTATTCAATGCACCTCTGAAAGGTCATGAATAAAAATGTTTTTATAACAAAGTTCTTGGAGAACAAAAATCAGACCGGGTCAATATGACCCACATCTGCATCATCGGGTCATGATTCAGTAAAACAGAATTATCTATTATCTTATTTCGCTTATTAATACATTAAGGGACCCTCATATATAAATAATTATATGCTGGCATGTGAAAGTCTGGCTGGAAGCTGGAGTGTTGCATCAGTGGAATACGTGCAGATACAATGCCCATATGTCTGCTTGAATTCTTATCACCTTCTGATTGTAAATTTTTTTTCTCCAGCCTTTGAATTCAATCTGACCTCTGAATAACCACTGCCAAAAGGCTTTTGAGTGATCTCTTCCCCAACCCCAAAAATTCAAGCCTCACAGCTACCTTGTCTTGAAATTTACCAGATATCATCCCATATTTCCACCCTCCCCACTTCTGCTTATTATTAAAAAAAACTCAAGATCCTTGTACTGGTGGGATCAGAGGATAAGCATTTTGCTTGCTTGTGTTATTGAATTTCCTCTGATTCTTCCATCATGATGCATATGTTTTAAATAAATGGTTCAACTGTACAAGAGGAATTTAATTATTCGACAACACCCTAACACAGCTTTTGCTCAAGGCGGAAAAGCCCCTTGGGGAGGGAGAGGGGTGAAATTAAGTCGGTACAATTTCTCTCATGTGACCCTTAGTCCTTATGTCAAGTTTGGTTGAGATTGTAGAAGTAACCGAATTTATCGTGGTCAAAACAACAACAAAAAAAACAGTCAGACAAACACCAAATTGTGTATTTTAGTATGAATTAGTCATTTTACAATGTGCTATTTCATCACCATTTTGTTTTTCCTATTGCATTCCTTGTTTTAGGAAATATACATAATTAAAGTTTGTAGAGTGTTGTATCGTAGAACGTGAAGGAAGCTGATGTTATCAGCGGAGATGGGGTGTGCGTATGTATGAATAAAGGAACGTGGTTATGGCTTCCATTCTTCTGGGCCGTGTTTGATCTACTTGGTGATGTAGATTGGAAAATTCAGTGTATTCACTTGTCCAGAATACCACAGAGAGGTTTTCGTAAGGACGATCTTAGTGTGCCATTACTTAAACCAAATGAAGAAATGGGTTTCCAAAACTTATATGACATTTTTGATTGATGGTAAATGAACAATTTTGTTATTCTTTTATCAAAGCATTATATGATATAAATACACAAACGAAATCTTGTTTTTATCAGATGAATGAAGCATCACAGAAACTCGGAATCCCTCTGAACTGTGTCTTCCCTGTGGTAAATTATTCCACTGAAGTGGAGACAACGACCAACATGGACATCCTGATGCTGTCTCCTTTCAAGCACATGATCAACTACGCTGGGGACTTCATTAGCGAGACAATAAACAGTGAGACATGCATCATTTTCTTTTTAATGAAATCATTTTATGAAATAAATGTTTTCAACATAATAGTTGCATACTCTGGATTACTTCATATAAGCCTGTATTACATCATTCTGTCCAAGTCTGTACGTGTGAAAGTTTATGGAAAGTTTATGGATGTATGTTGATAAATAAATAATGAAGGTGAAATAACATCACGTTAAAACTGTGCAATGTGCTGAGTTCTGGAAACTCGAGCTGAATGACCGAAATCAAAATCATCAAAAGATTACTTTTCAGAGTTGAATAGGAATGTCGAAGTTATCTCAGGTTATTCTGGGGCCAGAGGAAGAATAAACCAAAACATTAATAAACAAAACTTCATATGTAAATACATGTTGACAGGTGATCATTTATTTTTGAAATTCAGTTTATTGTATATTTTGTTGGGGCTGCTTGTGGAAGAGGGGCTTTGGATTGTTCCTGGTCCCTAATTGGAGTAAGCCCGAGGTCAGCGATTGGTCAGCTGTTCCTGGTGCGGAGAGACCGCCTGTGGCCAGGGATTGGTTAATGTTGGGAAGGGGAGGGTGGGGGTGCAGAGAATGGCTGGTTATTCTTTTGTTTTTTTTGTATACATGGTCGAGGCTCGTATGAGAGCTTAGGTTCTGGATGGGAACGGTGAATTTTGACTGCTATCAGTCGGCAGAGAGGGGGAATCTGGCAATAAAAGCACGTGCTTGCCTTTTGCTCTCTCCTCTTACACCGACCGGGGATGGAGCTATTGGACTCTGAAAAGGCTCTTGCTGGTGGGCCAACTCCAAACTCCACTCCTTGCAGCTTCGCTGTGACTCTTGGAACTGATATGTGGACCTACCCACTATACCAGCACATACAAGTTACACAACTTACACTTATATGTCTAGTTCTTTACTCTTTCACTTGCTTGGGTCGAGTGCATCACTATTGTGTGCCGTTGGTGACATCTTGCCAGGGGTGACTTCATCCATGTTTGTAATAAGTATTGTACCTTTATTAATTGTTGTGGTATCTTTTTTGTGAGGGATTCGATGTACTCTCTTCCATGTCTATAATATTGCTATGTGGAAGGGAGGTGGGCATAGCTAGATTGTCTTCAGAATAGCATAGATCATGTGATCAAGTCGTTTAGATTTTTCCCTTGAATCAGGATATTTGTTAGAGATAATTTGGCTTGTAAAACGTGCACTGAGGAGGCAGTAAGCATCCATTATGGAGCAGAATAGATTAACGTTGTACCGTGTGCAACCTCCTGTAATAGATGAGGCCTGACGAGGACTTGTGGCACCCAGCAAGGTACATGGAAAGCGTTTTGAATAAAAACATCACGAGCTCTATAGCAGCACACCACAAGCCATTGTGGCATGGTATGCTATAGAGCTCTGGGTGTGGGCAGAGCACTTTTGTTCAGGGCCCTCACACTGGGCGGTGTGGCCCGGAAGATGTTGACATCCACAGTCAGTCATCCACACGGGACTTGCCTCTCATGAAGTTGGTCCCAGAGTTTACAAAGGCAGTGAATGTGCTTGAGCATGCAGTTCAGCCTTTGTCCTTGATGAGGTAGCACCTTTCTTCACTCTCTCTTTGTTTTGTCGCTGAAGAAGAATGGCGTGCAGTATCAGGGACCGAGGACGCCATCACCTTGGCATCACAACTTGTCCTCGTTGCGATTTGTCACGACATGCCCCATCATCTTGCGGTGACCTGCACGCTGCAAATAGGTTGGGGCTGCCACAAGCCCTCACTTGCCCCTTTGTTCTTCATTCTGAGAATCCGATCATTGGTGCCATTGTGTATTTTTATTCCTTCTTGTATACAAGTCTGCTTTTCATGTCTTACCTTCCCCATTTATTTGTCCTCGTTTGCCAGATCAATGCAGGTATTGTTGTGTCGACCCATGTCTCATTTCTTTCAATAATCCATTTATAATTATAAGAAATTATCTTTTTTGACTCTCTTGCGTTTCACTGCCAGATTTGGCTTTTATTTGTGTGGTCCTTGCGGAATAGTAAATGCAACACTGAACTATAAATTTTAGCACCGTTGTGGGATCGGCAGAGGCCTTTATAAGACCACTGGCTCATTCAGTTCCAATCAATGCTCCGTTTGATGCGACAATATATTGTTTTTATTTATTGACGAGACGGTGTGTTCCTCATGATCCCGTCATGTGTTCCACACTGACGTTTAGATTTATTTGGTATCCCAGGAGAGGTTAATTGGTAGTAATCCTGATTTTCACCAATGTGGTGATGTCATGAAACTGCAGCAAAAAGGAAAACATGATTGCTTGCATAAAATCGATGATGTTTGTGATTAGTCTTTTTCGATAATTTGTTGAAGCAAAACCTTTTGGTGAAACATTTTCTTCTGTATTTTACAGGTGAGACGAAGACCAATCGTTGTCAGATCTCTTGAATCGAGCAAACCTTCAACGTCGTAGTACTCTCCATTCTTCTTTTCCTTAATTTTTTTTCCAAGAATATTAACAACTCTTTCTTTTGTAAACAATAGAAAAACATTCATTTCTGAAAATGTAATTTGGGCTTTAACTTTAGTTTGGGTTTTTTTTTTAAACAACATACTTTTTCAATCTGAATTGTTCTTCATAGTTTATGATTTTACTAATCACTCCAAATAGTTCATAATCCTGACTATAATTCACGGACTGGTGTTTGTTTATGTGTTTGTTTGTTTGTTTGTCGCGCTCGGGAAAGGGTATTCCCTCCACCTCTAGGTGGGGGAGGGTATTTCAAGTCTCCACCATTTTCAGTGCAGGGTTCCTGTCCTCACATTTTCCAGGGCAGTGAGGTGGTTTGCATTATAAATAGTAGGTATATTTTTGCTTCATGCACATAACCCAGTTTTTTTTTTTTTTTGTGAGTACAGAGCTGTCAGTTGCCTATACACCACCCAAATTAAGGTCTGCATCAGAAGAACGTGTTGCATTCTTAGAACACGACTGCTCTTCGGGCAGGCACTCTGCTTGTAAAATTAATTATCTCAAGTAATGAAAATGTAACTTGGTGTGCAAAAAAGAAAAGTAAAAATACAGGAGTGGGGTCGTGGAAGACTGACAGTGGGACAAATATCAAGGGAATCAAGAAACAGGAAAAGAGGAGGGAGGAGGGGAGTATAGATGTGTTTGAGAGTAATAAAACAAATAATAAAATATTGAAGTTTGAAATTAAAATAAATGTTAAACCTGAAATAAAAATGTACTCAAATATATGATTCTTTGAAGTATGTATCCATTTGGAAATAGCATAATTATATTTTTCCTTTGTGTGGAAAGATCACCCCTATATTAAAATGGTAAACAGGTTGAGCTTTGCCAGTAAGTTTGAATATAAAAAGAATTGCCTATCATTTTAAAGCTATCTAAAGGAATTTTTATAAAAGACACAAACAAGTTGGAATGTGGATTTAAGGAGGTGTCCAGATGTATTCACTAAGCTCCAGTCACTTCAAAATAATATATCTTCCCAGTTTTGGGAGAAGCAGACTGACTTTTAACCTACATACGATGGAAACTTATTTTTAATGTCCATTAGAGTTGGCGTTTGATGTCATTCTCGCATTCTGTGCGTTTTTTCTGTACTGGGAGAGGATTAAAATGTCTGGATTTGAAATATGTGTTACAACCATTCAACCATGTCAGACTGAAGTTGTCTAAGAAGACTGAAGATAAGCTCCACCTGGAAGATGTCAAGACCAGACAAGCTGACGCCAGTGCGAGAAATGATTAAAAAAAAACTGTGTCGTACTGAAAACTATATGAAGACGAAGATTCTCCATTTGTAGTTGAGAGATCTGGAATGAGTTTGTATGTTCAGAATCTCCCCAAGCACATAACAAAGTGTTTGTTTGTTGAATAAATGTTCTAATTGTACTGAAGGTTCAGAGATTGCTTCTACAGGAGTAAACACTGAAATGAGCAAGAAAGATGCTTAATTTTGGAAAGGTTAATGGGGGTAAAAAGATGAGGTTTCAGAATTGAGGATGACCGATGGCAGAGCACTGCTTGCTTGAAGTCCGATCGGAAAAAGAGTGAGACAGAACAGCATCTAGAAGGTGATACCTGAGGGTAGTTATTGGTCTCCAGATGAAAATTGTTTGGCTGTTTGTTTTGTTTGTCCATCCAGAACGTTATTGTTTTTCTCTGCAACCACTTGTCAGATTGAGACAAAATTTTCACCATCGGAGCGACGACTCCTGTAGAATGTTTTAATGATAATTATGATGTCATAGGTTACGTGGTGTGGCAGACATATTAGAAAAAAGGAAAAACTTTGGACTTCTGTATCTGTGAAACCACAACAAGAAGAAATTGAAGCTTGGCACATGCCAAGTACTCCACATGCGGAATAAGTGTGATTTGTTTGTGATGTCAATGGGTGCCTTCGTTATGACATTATAATTGCATACATAGAACGCTACATCCGATCAGTATGAAAATTATTGAGGGTCATCGAGTTATAAATTGGTCCACAGAAAATAAAAAAAAATTGATGACATCATCGGTCATGTAGTTTGGTAGCCATGTTCTTTGGTTTTTTTACCTTCAAAAATCTTCTCTGAAACAGCTGAACAGATCGAGGTGAAACTGTAAAGGTATGATCGCCTATCCTTGAGGAATAAAATGTTCACCCATATAAATTCATAGGTCACATGGTTTGACAGCCATATTGGATTTACCCTAAAACCGGTCCAGACGGCATCAGCCCACGTGTCCTAAAAACCTGCTCTTCTGCTCTTGCTCACCCTCTCTCTCTTCTATTCACCCTCTCATTTGCCGAAGGTCATCTGCCATCTGCTTGGAAATCTGCTAACATCACTGCCCTGCATAAAAAGGTGCAAAAACAGATCCCTGTAACTACAGACCAATCAGCCTTCTCCCAATCATCAGCAAGGTGATGGAATCCATCATCGCCTCAGATATGAAATCCTTCCTCTTCTCCAATGGCTTGATTTCCAATCATCAATTTGGTTTCAGACCAGGTCACTCTACCACATATCATGTGCTTTTGACACAGTCTGGCACCCTGCACTACTCACCAAACTCTCTTCCCATGGTATTCAAGGCCATCTCCACTCATGGCTCGCAGACTTCCTCTCCTGTCGCAGTCAACGTGTGGCCCTAAATGGAGTTCTTTCATCCCCTCTTCCTGTGCAGGCTGGAGTTCCTCAAGGTAGCGTTCTGGGCTCTGTTCTTTTTCTGGTTTTCATCAATGATCTCTTCAACTCTCTGGAAAATCCTCTATTTCTCTTTGCCGACGACTCCACCCTCTGCCGTACCATCTGTCATCCCTCAGACTGGCAAGCAGCAGCTTCTTCGCTCACTGCAGATCTGGATAAAATCACAAACTGGTCCAACACATGGAACATGTCTTTCAATCCAGACAAATCTCACACTCTCACTATGTCTCTTCAAAAGGACCATTTAGAACCCCCCCCCCCATCCACTTTCTCAACAATCCTCTGGAAGAAGTCTTTTCTTTCAAGCTTCTGGGTCTCACTATCTGCCATGACCTTTCCTGGGAAAGTCACATTTCCAACCTCGCCTCAAAAGCCAGTCGCAGACTGGGAATCCTCCATCGTGCAAAGTCCTTCCTCGGCCCTCTTGAGCTCCTGTCCACTTACAAAGCTTTTGTCCGTAGCCTGATGGAGTACTGCTCTCCCCTCTGGGCTGGTGCTCCTGCCTCCCACCTTTCTCAGCTTCACGCTGTCGAAACCAGGGCATTTAGGATCATTGGCATCTCCCGCAATGAAGCTGAGTCTTTGGGCCTCTCACTAAATCACCGCAGGTTGGTTGGTGGTCTTTCTGTCTTCTACCGACTCCTCTCCAGCCTTGCCCCCCCTGCTCTCTCTGCGATTTGTCCCCACCACATTTCCACAGGGCGCTCAAGGTCCGCCAACAACCCCCTTCTGGTAAAACTACCAAAATCACGAATCACTGCTCATCTTCACTCTTTCATTCCTCTTTTTTCCCGCCTTTGGAATAAACTTCCTCAGTCTATTCTTTCCCATTCTTCCCTCCAGGCTTTCAAAACAGCTGTTCAGCACCACCTCTTATCATCCCCCATCCAAATCCTCGATCTTTTCTACCCCCGATAATCCACCCAAGCCCACTTCCATCAATTCCCCTGCTTTCCTTCCTGAAAGTCCCTGTAATGTCCATCTTCTCTTCGCCATGTTCCCCGTCCCATCCCCATCCCTCTCCCTTCCACAGTTCACCTAATTGTCCTAATGTGTCTGTTCCCCACTGTTTTGTCCCTCCCACTCCCGCCCCTCTTCTCTCATGCCCCCTTGCTGTAAGTTTGTGTTAGCTCTCATACGAGCCTCGACAAGGTATACAAAAAAAAAAACCAATAAAAATTTTCTTCTCCAGAATCGGTGGACAGATCGAGGGGAAACTTCATGCAAATGTTGCCCAAGCCTTGCAGATCCCAGGGTATTCAAGAATAATTGATAGGTTACATGATCTGGCAGCTATATTGGATTGAGCAAAAATCTTTAAAAATTCTTTCTCTTGAACCGCTTCATTGATCAACATGAAACCTGACAATCATGATCTCATAGCGATTGGGGAATACAGTGTAGGTTTTACATTTCAACCTGATCGGACGCATGGTCTGGCAACCAGAGTTATTTAATTTTTTTTAATCTGGGTTATTTTTTTATTTTTTTTGAGTAAGGCTCACTTGGCTGCACCTGGAATGGTTTTACGCCATGGGCCAGATATGGCCACAGTGCACCCCCCCCCCCACCTCCCAGCAGACCTATGTTTGTCTGAATCCCCTGGATATACTGAACACGAATATGAATGTTAACATTGAAAATTTTGGGATGCACTACCTGTTTTGACCTTTTGAATAGGGGTACCCTAAAATGATACTTTTATCGATTTGCGTCGAATTCAATTTACGGATGGAATCAAAATGGCATGTAGAAGGCCCAAATCATATCCAATATACATGTATGATGCATCAAAAAGAAGATAATTGCATTCTGATCATCTGTGTATGTCTAACGGTGTTGTACATTAAATCTAAATGAAATTAGATACATTTAAATATATATTCCCTTTTGAATAAACACAAAATCAACACTCCGTATTCCTCAATGAATATATTTGACATTGTATGAATTTTATTGCAGGTACAGACTATTCAATGATAGTGAGAAACGGTATTAATTACCTTTTATTTTTCGAAAATATCAAGCAACTATTATGAAAATATACAACGTTGTCACACAATAAGCATCAAACTGGCATTCAGACAAATAATGTTTTCAATCAACCACATTTTGACGAAATACAGATTTGTAGTCACTTTTATGGAACATTACTTGACAAACTATTGCCATGATTACAGAGAATTAGTTATAATACTAAACAAAATATTATTTAATAGTATAGTTTGAAAGCAACCAAAAAATCCAAGATGGCCACCATCAGCATCACCAAACTACAAGATATTTCATTGCACATAAACATTTCCAGTTTACATCTCCATAATCCAGATCATGTCAGTTCCCTATAATACAAGAATATTTTACGTGCATTATTTCATTATCCTTCATATTTCTTCCCATATTCATCCATTATATTTCCAAACATACATCTACAACTTACAGTGCCAATGCAGCCTGCAGAAAGCATACGTTTCAGAGTGAATAAAATAGTGTTTATATTTGCATTATATCCGCATCATATTGAATACAATATTCACAGAACTAAATAACAGAACCAAATCTCAAACATGGTATGTATTTAAATACAACATATATTCTAAACAATTCAAAACAGAAGTATACTCCAATAGAAATGAATGTTCCTGTCGTTAATGTGAATTACAACTAAGCCTACTCATTGTCAGACTCAGAGCTATCTCCATTAAGATAGTCCGATTCGTCTGGAATGTCCGAGTCAGAGTCATTGATGTTCGCTGAATCTTCAGCGATGTCTGCCAACTGCTGTGGCAGGACCCCTCCCTCGTACGAATGAGGCTCCAGCTTCCCCTCAACTAAAATCCACCCATGTCCATCACTTGGCTCAGGGATCTCAAGATTTGCAACATGGGCTCTTTTCCGAATGCCAACTTGGAAGTTGACTCTCCGGATGTGTTGCTCCAGGCTCTTCTTGCATGGAGGGAGAGTGCCCATGTCAACTGCATTCAAACGGGAGAGACGGTCATCATCTTTCGCATACAGCTCATTCATTTTCATGAACTGCAACTCATCGACGCTCCGAGTACGAGGTATTCCATATAACACAGGTGAACTCATCCAGGTCATCCATCAGGTCGTCGGGTACTTCCCACGTGTCTCCTAATCTAGCTTGAACTGGTACAAACTTGGGCAGCCTAGAAAGGGTCTTCAGTGTCAAGGATCATTCGATGCAGATATCTACCAGATTCTTGTAACGTATTGTTGTGGATCTCCACCACGCCGGCATGCGGGCGACCGCTTTTAGCTAATCGCAGCCGTGCACCCACCGGACGGGCAATCCTAGTCGCAGCTTTCAGATCAATGCCGAAATCCAGCTACGGGTGTGTTTTTAACCACCGTAAATCAGCCAACTCTTCTGTCCACGCGCGACAGGGTCCGCTCACTGAATTGTCGATTTACCTAAGTATGCGCGCAGACAGAAATGCTGGGGATTTACACCTCAACGGAGCCTGCACGAAAACGAGCCGTTCTTAAGCAGCTCGTTCTGTTTGCGATTTACCGAGCGGTTTTATATCGCCAAGCCCCGTCGGATCCGATTACTTATCGGTATTAACAACCAGCTATTATTCAGTTCAATGGAGGAAGAGGACGCAACGAGCTGGTGAACATTCAACCAATGACATTTATTTGTCACGTATGCAGTCAATGAAGCAATGCAGATATACAAGCACGTATGCAATGCAATGAATACAACGAATGGGGGTAGAGACATGACACGAGCAAACCAAAGACCTGCAGCCGTATCTATTTATTTTGTTCACAATCACTGAACCACAATTCTACTTATGGACAAGGCGCCACCACTTTCATGCAAAGAAAACCCCAGGAAAGGAAAGGGGAAGAACAGGGCCCGTAGGCCTTTAATGTTTTCACGGAGCTGTGGAGACCGCAGAAGCTCCGTGAGACCACGCAGGTTACCTGCTACCCTCGTGGTGACTCGCTGGACGACCCTCGATGTCTCGCCGTCAACACGGCTGCTGGTGTGATGGCGACTCAGTTGGTCCGGGCCTTGCCGTGTGGCCTGGTCGATCGGGCCGATCCGACGACGCCTCAGAGGAAAGAACGGGCCTTTGCACTTTCAAGAGTTGATGCTCTTTTTACGAGCCCGCCCGTTCCTCGGCGTTTGCTCGGACCGTTCTGTCGCTGGCTGGCGACTTCTCTCCGGCCGTCTCCACCGACCCGCAGTTCGGCACGGTACTGCAGGCTTGGCTGCGCTCCTGGCTTCGCTGTGCTCCGATGACCCCGACTGCCCTCCACTGGACTCGAACCTTGGCGCTCTCCACCCTGACTCCAGCTCGACTCCAGACAGACTGCTTGCTTGGCATTCCAGCGTGCCTTTTTATGGAGTCCAGGGGGTGAGTTTGATCTTCCACATTCAACCTTTCACCCCCCGCTGGTTCCGCCCCTTTTGGCATTTTGATCTGATCTCGTCGTGAAACGTGAACATGCGTGGACGTTGTAGGAATTATCCTTACCACGCGCAGACATTGTGGAAATCATCGGCTCCCGCCCCAACGAGGGAGTCCCCACGTCTGCCGCGGAGATGGTGTTCGTTGGGATTCGTCATGGCTGGCGAAAAGATGGTGGCGCAATGGAGATGAAGGTGAGACGATGTTGTTCGTTTGTGGAGATGTTGTTGAGGAGATGGTGAGGAGATGTCGTGGTTGGCGCTGTGGTGGGGATGGTGTGGTTGTTGAGATGCGGTTGTGGTTGTTGAGATGCGGTTGTTCCAAAATAAAGATAGCAAAAGAATAATACTACCTCAAAGATCACAGCCTGGTTACACGAATAAAGCCCTTTAGACATCGGTGGGGAAATCTAATCTGAACACACACTTATCGACATAACTGATCTCTGGGAAACCTGAATGGTGTTCTGTGAATTTCCACAGCCGTAACAATATCAAGAGAACAAAGTTCATATGCACATCTTACCGCATCGATAGTGCCACTGTCTGCATTGTCGACTATGTAAGTTTGGAAGATTCCTGTGCGGTGTAATCTACAGAACGCAAATGAGTCCTTGTACGTCTCATGTTTCTCTAACTTAGCTTTAAGGTTTTCCCCACGGAAGTTGGGATTGTCAAAATCCATATGCTGTAGGCTGCCGATATAAATGCTGGAAAGCTCTCACAGTTTGATCATGTGTTTGCCTCTAATAATATATCTTTCTATGACTTTCTGAACTTCTGCAAAGGCCTGACTGTGTGCTTGTACCAAGTTTATTTGTCTCTCCTTGTTCTCTGTGCTTGTACTCCTCCATTTTCTCTGGATTCTGTGTGTAGATAACCCGGCAGGATTTGTGATACTTCGCTTCTGGAGCAAACAAATCATGATCACTTATCCGTGTGAGTAATTTCTCATCACATTTGTTTTCAGCAACTTCGAGAACTGTTCGCCATCTGTCACACTCAAACTGGCTTCAGCCTTTTGTGGTGTGTGTCCTTTGATCTTGACCTTTCATCTCCCCTTTGAGTTACAGAAGATGCAATCAGATGAAAACAGTACCTTGTCCCCTGATGAATCCCTCCGACTTAAATTGGAGCATGATGGAGTCTGAAGGAGTGGAGAGGCGACTGAGGTTCATGGTAAATCGTTGATAGCATTCTCTGTGATATCCATGACACTCAGTGAGGGAATCTGGGATTAGGTCACAGGGACTCGTCATATGTTGGACTGATCCATGTGGTTGCGCCAGTCTCTTGTCTCGGATGTCCTTCAACCTTGCGAGTCGGGCTGTGGAATCCTTGGTTGTGGATAATAGCACCATAGGGCCATATTGTAACCCAGGGATGTGCACAATGCATTCGGGCTCCAATCGGGACTTCGGGCCTCCATGACTATCATCTTTCTGATGCTTGGGTTGTGCGTCTTCTCACTCCTGGCCGCCTTCTGCTGCTTGCTGGTCAGACATCAGTTGACTATGTTGTGCACAGCTCGTATGAACCTGAAAATAGAAGGAAACAGGACTTGAAACTTCATATTTTCATTCGGTGTTAATTATTGCAATGTTGTATCACATTCTTAAATATTTCTAATTTGGACTGGAATATATAACTTAATTACCTTAATTAACTTAATTACCATTAATTAAAAGTTATCATTAGTCGTACCATGATAAAAAAAATACATCTTAACTAACCTGTTATCTTCAGTTGAACATTCAACATGAATGTTTTGGAAATAAATCTTAAATAATATGAAAACAAATATTGACTGTGACGACTCGCTTTCCGTTCAGGATACGGCCCATTCCAACACCGACACCATTCCTGAATGTCTCATATTTCAAGAAATATAAGGTAATTAAAACCGTTTCTCACTATCATTAAATAGTCTGTACCTGTCATAAAATTCATATAATGTCAAATATGTTGTTTCAGATCTCCGCCCGCCGGCGTGTGAACGACCGCGTCTAACCAATAGCGGTCGCTTCACCCACCGAACGGACAATCCAGTCGCGGCTTTCCGGATCAACGCCGAAAACCACCACGGTGTGTTTTTAACCACACCACAACCTTGTCCGCACTCTACCTGCGCTACAGGATCCGATCGCCAAATCTTCGATTTACCTAATTATTCGCGTGGGTAGATTACCGAGAGATTGTACCTCAACGGGGCCGCTTGGAAACGAGCCGCTGAAGCGGCTCGCTTCCTTTTGGGATAACCGAGCGGGGTATTATCGCGCAGTCCCGTTGGACCCTATCACTTTACCGGCTATTTAAAAACCAACTCTATTCCGAGTGCAAGATGGCAGCTCAATTAAGGGAAGAGGATGCAACGAACGGGTTAACATTTGAACAAGCACATTTATTTACAAATCACATGTAAACAATGATGCAGTCATGCAGGTATGTAATTATGCAAGGCCGAACACGCAAAACAGTATACAATCAACAAAAGCAACCAACAAAAGTACAGTCACATACAGTTCTACTTGCGGATATGGCGCCACAACATTCATTCAAAAGCAAGGAAAACCCCCAGGAAAGACAAGGGGTGGACTGGACCTCTTTGGGTCTTTATTGCATGGAGCCGTGTAGACCGCAGAGGCTCCGCGAGGCCGCGCTGGTTACCTTCACCTCGCTGGGGCGACCCGCGACGTCCCGTCCCGACGGCAGCTGTCGTGACCGCGGTCCGGCCCAGGCCTCGTCTGACGGCCTGGTGATTCGGGCCCAGTCGGCAACGCCTCAGAGGAACGAACGGCTCTTATGCTCTTTCAGAGTTGATGCTCTCTTTAAGAGCCCGTCCGTCCCTCAGCGCTGCTCGGACTGTCCTGAAGCCCGATCACCTCGGACCGTTCGTTCCTGGCTGGCAACCTCTCTCCGGGTCTCCCCACATCCCACACAAATGCGCAGTTCGGTGTGGCACGGCCGGCCTGCTGTGCTCCCCGCTCCGTCTCCTCGGCGAACCCGGACTTTCACTGCCCTCCCCTGGACTCGAGCTCCACTCCTCACACCACTCCAAACCCTGACCGACTCGACTGCCTTGGCGCCCTGCGTGCCTTTTTATAGGGTTCGTGAGGTGAGATCTGATCTCTGCACTTTCACCTCTGACCCCCACTGGCTCCGCCCCTCTCGATCTCCTGATCTGAATTCCGAGGCAAAGCTCGGTGCGAGCCGACGTGGTGGAGATCATCGATGCTGAAGGAAGAGCGGACATGGTAGAAATCACCAACGCTAACAACGAGGAGACCCCCACGTCTGTTTGCAACGATCTCACCATTGCCGGCGCAAAGATGGCGGCACCCGCGGAGCTGAAGGTGAAACGATGTTGTTCCGTTGTTGGGTATTGGGGGAGATGCGGTTTAGGAGATGGTGGCTGTATGAGGGCAGTTGTGGAGGACGTGTTTGTGTGAAGGCGGTTGTGAGAGCGATGGTGGTGGAGGTGGTTGTTGTGAAGCGGTTGATGAGAGCGATGTTGGTGTTGGAGGTGGTTGTTGTGAAGCGGTTGGTCCAAAATAACGATAGTAAAAGAAAAACGGCTAACTCAAAGATCACAGCCCTGATCACACGAATAATACCCATTAGGCAACGGTGGGGAAATCTATCTGAACACAGACTTATCGGCATAACTGATCTAAGGACCTATATGGTGCTCTGCGAATTTCCACAGCCGTAATACTATCCCCTCCCCTTTTTACAGAATCGTCCCGAGTCGTCGAATTTTCGCGTGCCTTCATGTGCAAGTTTCCCCTTGTACATTTTATCTTTGGATCCCTGAGTGCGACATTTAGTGTATTCGTGTCCCAAAAATAAATAACCTAAGGGCTGAGTAACTAACTAAACAAACCCACTCATGCAGATGACTTAAATAAATTGCCGGTGCTAAGACACACATGCAGGGGTAGCAACTCATTTACAATTTACCCTTAACTTAACCTTAGCCTTATAAATTTACACTCACCATGGCCCAGGACTGATGGGCTCTGTGGGGAAAAAGGGCACATAGCAATGTCATGGTATTTTGAGGGTGAGCGCCCCCGCAGCTGAAGGTCGGATGTCTTCGGGCCTGTTCAAAAGGCCCCGTTGTCTGTCACAAAACCTTTTTATGTCTTCAGCTGCTGAAGGCAACTCACCCCAACCCGGCGGATATGCGCCATCCCACAGGCCATTCTTCAAGCAGGGAGCCAGGCTGCTCACACGCAGTCTCTGGCTAATGAAACAAATGCAGGTGACAGGGAATATGGCCGGCTGCACCAATGCAGTCCTCGGCCTCCCCCTTGAATTGAGCGCAGTGAACACAAACGGTGCACGGGCTGCACCAATGCAGTCCCCGTGTGCGGCTGCCTGCAAGGCAGTCCCTGCAGAACACTGGATGGTACTGGGGCACATGGTGATGGATGGACATGGGGTAAATGCAAAGAACAAGGGCTCGCAGGCATGGGGTCAAGGCAGAGACAGGCAGACAAGGCATGGCAAGGCCGGCACAGGCCGTTGTAGCAAAAACAGGCCTGCAGGTGAAGCTGGCCGGCACAGGCCTTGTTGTAAAAAACAGGCCGGCAGGTGAAGCTGGCTGGCACAGGCCTTGGAGTAAAACAGGCCTGCAGGTGAAGCTGACCGGCACAGGCCTTGTAGTAAAAACAGGTCGGCAGGTGAAGCTGACTGGCACAGGCCTTGTAGCAGGTGTGTGGAGGAAGTGCGGTGGTGCTGGCCACTCGGAAGGCGGGCTCGGGCCTACCCTACTGTCTCCCTCCCAAGCTATTGCCTGTCTCTGTCCATACCCACTCCCTTAATTTGTAAAAAATCCAATTTAGCCCCAACTTTTTTGTTTGTTTGTTTCCCCCATTATAATTCGTCTCCCTAACCCCCTTTATAGACTCTGTCCGGCTAACCTACCTGTCCTAGCCTACTCCTAACCCCTACATTCCCTACCTGGACGGGAATAAAGGAGAGCAAGTGTCCTGTGTCGAGGCCCAATGAAGCCTCAGAATGGCCCCCTCATATTTCAGCGATCTTCTTAGCACGGTGAGTCCAGTGGCCCACTACGAGAGCGAAGGTATGGATGGTGTGGAGGTGTGGAGGGGTACATCTAACTACCCTCACATTTATCAACCTTAAACTACCCCGGGGCTTTCCAAAAGCGCCTCTCACTTAATCTATTGGTTCTATCAACCAGGATTCCCATCGCCTGTGTTGGTGTCCTCACAATTTTGGGCCATGCCCTCCAATTTCTCCTCGTGCCCTCGCACGGTTTAGTGGCTGGGACGCGTGGCTCCCTTGGCAGGAACTACCCTCGGCCGATTCTCAAACTATGGCACCCCCGGGCCCTGCAACTGTCTCCGAGCCTACCAGCTCCCTAAAAACTGGGGAGTGGCCTCCTCGGCTACTCCCCCTCGATGCTCACTGAAATAAATGCGAGGGAAAAACCTTTGGTGACCGTGACATTGTCCACGTAAACAAAAGTGTCTTTGAGGTTTTCATCCGAGATGATGTCGTCCATAACTCGTTGGAAGCAAGCTACTCCATTTGTGACACCAAACGGAATCCTCCTGAATTGATAGAGGCGTCGACCTGCCTCAAAGGCGGTGTAAGGTTTGTCTTCCTCTCGAATGGGAATTTGATGATAGGCACTTCGCAAATCGATGGTGCTGAATATTTTGTAATTGGCCACGCGTTCGACCATCTCGTCTATGCGCGGCAAAGGGTAGGCATCGAGTTGGGTGAAGCGATTGACCGTTTGAGAGTAATCGACAACCATTCGTTTCTTATGGTTCTGGTTGGCGGTCAACAACACCTGCGCGTGCCATGGCGAATCGCTCGGTTCTATAATACCTTCTTCCAGTAATTGCTTGGTCTCAGAAGTGATGAAGTTCATATCGGCAGTGGTATATCGTCGCGATTTGATCGCTATCGGTTTACAGTCCGGCGACAAGTTAGCAAACAGCAGGGGGGACGATACCTCTGCGGTGGTCAGAGCATTTAGAATTAGACGAGGTTTGCTTCCTCCAAAGGGTATTTCGATGCTCGCGTGCTGCTTGAGGACATTATGACCCAGAATTACATCAGCGCATAAATCACGAAGCACCAGTACCCTTACATCCCGATGCGTGTACCCTTTTACGTCCAACTCAACATTGCAGTACCCTTGTACGCGGGACTGTAGTGATGTGGAGGCCATGCATACCATATTGTCTGTCGGGTGGATCTTCCATTTCCTGCCCTTCACTAGCGAGCTGTTGACGAAACTTTCAGAGCTACCGGTATCAATCAGAGCCTCAGCCACATACCCGTTAATTCGTACGTTGATGATAACTTTGGATAGATTCCCCGGTGAAGCTGCTGTTACTTTCTTTTGTGAGTAGAGAGCCGCAGAAGTGGGTTTATTTCTTCTAAGAGTAGATTTGCATACCCTGGCATAATGCCCTTTCTTGTCACAATTCATGTATGTGCCCTGGCGGGGCAATTGTTGCGGAGGTGTCTTTTATACTCACAAAAGAAGCATTTACCAACCGAAGTAGTTGCTGAGGAGTTTGACGAGGTCTGGGTATCCGATTCCTCGGATTTATCTCCATCCTCAGTGTCGGAGGTGTCCCGGGGGGTTCCTTGAGTTTCCGCCGTAGCAGCATTCATTAGAAACACCGGTGTCCCATATGACTCAGATTGCTGCTGAGCCGTATCCATAGCTCGGACCTGGTCAGCTACCATTTCAAGAGTGGGTTGTGCTTTCTCTAGTAAGCGTTGCCGAATGGGGGCTGACCTGAGCCCTTGAATGAACTCCTCTCTGGTCGCTTCATCTCGGTGTTCCTCGGCGGTTACAGCCCGGAAACTGCAGTCTTTGCCCAACTGCCTCAGAGCTTGCAGGAACTGATCAATTGTCTCCCCGGCTGCTTCCCTGCGTGTGTTGAGAAAATGTCGTATGTATACCTCGTTCTTGCGCTTCACATAGAGCGCCCGCAGCATGTCGATCGCTGCGTCGTAGGTGTCACACTCCGAGAAGAGCCTGAATACACTGGGCGAGACATGGTTTACAAGTGCGGCCAATTTGTCGGCTCCCTCTTCAATAATGGTCAGATAGTGTGTGAAGGAACGGAACCAATGCGACCACTTCATTTCCGAGTCAGTGGCGTTTGGGTCTGCATCAAACCTCTCCGGCTTGTAGATCTTGTCTATCGTCGGTTGAGGGAGCCGAAGGGATCAAGTGAAATAAATTGAAATGAATGTGAGGGAAAAACCTTCGGAGTGTAGGCATAAATTCACTTGATTGAAGCCGCTTCTACAGACACATCAAGGAATACATGTGCAGCAAGAAATACATGTGCAGCAAGGAGTACATGTGCAGCAAGGTATACACGTGCAGTTGATCACCGCAAAATAAATCAGCAATTAGCACGGAGTCCAGTATACTCTCAATTCTTACCATTCAACGAGCACCAAGTGAACCACCGCCGTAAATGACAATGCCCCAGGGACAATCCCACTGACCGCGCGGAATCTCGGTTTTATCTGTCCCGTGTGCGAGCCGCGCGACATGTGATCACGCCTCACATCTTTCAATTCATCACACTCACGTGGCAGGCTGGCACTCTGGGTCCCTTCCCTGGGTGCCCGTGCCCAATGCACTGCCCACGCGGCCAATGGCGCCCCAGGCCCCGCATCATGCGGGCCCACCCGTACCCTCAACACTATCCCGGCCCCCTATGGGCCCTTGGCCTACCGCCGCTGACTAGCCCGCTGCCCGGGGTACCCACTAAGCGATACTCACCGTTCGCAGCCATGCTCCCAGCCCGTCAACAGGGCTCCTGCACCCTCCAAACGGGTTTCGAGCCTACATTCGCACCAACAGCAAAACGACCTCCATTTTGTCAGTTTAACTGACCCACAACTCACTTTACACTGACCCCGGTGTCCCTTGGGTGGGAATCACTCCTCCCCCCAATCAGTCAACGCACCATGCATACCACATTCGCTCCATACACACAGGCTCGCTGGTCCTCACTCACTCAACATGTTTGTTTTCATTCAATTTCCCCACTTACATCGCTGAACACTGCCATTCTTCTTCACTAAAACCCTCAACTAACTCGTGCTCCCTCATCATCCCTTACAATATAGCACGTTCCTTTTACTCTACGGAGCAAAGCTACCTCCCCTCTACACATCCACAGTCTGTCCATGTCCTCAAAATAATCATTTCCCATATCCCATCCTAAATCTCAACTAATATCCCTCCAACTATTCCATTCCACCGGCTCCATGAGGACTTATCCCTGCCCCATGGAACCGGTCTAACTAAGCTAACCCATCCCCCTAACTCGTGGTGTCCTGTGCCCAGGACAGGGGGATCTTCCACCCCTGCCCAGGAATCCTGTTCACCCGAACCGAGGCTTGCTTTTTTTTTCCTTATGCGCACACCAGCACGGCAACTCGCAACCTGCGCTCTACTCTCCGTGACATCATGGCAGCTGTTCGCGCTTCGTGCACCTTGTCCCTTCTTGGACGGTACCATCCGGCAGGGATTTTCCTTCTGCCAGATTCCAACCATGCAGCCACGACGTCACCCTGTGCATTAAAAGCAAGCCTCGCGTTTCGAGGGGTTCCCCACGCGAACACATATGCTCTACTCGTCGGAGTTTTACAAACACGCTCGCGTGGAGAACCCATCCGGTCCAAATTCGTCTATCTAAGCCTACCTTCTGTCCGTCCGCGGGTTCGGCTCATCCACCGCTTGCGTTTCCGGACCGGGTTTCACTCGCGCAAGCACGCTCGTGGCGGCCTCGTGCGTAGCACAGCACGGACCCCACGCGCGCTGCTGTGCAAACCCGGCGCGGTTCCCAAAACAGCTACGGCCGCTACTCGGCCCATGTCCACCGTCAGGCACCGTCGTCGTCGCACTCTCGCGCACAAACTTCCACATGCCACGACGCTCACACACCTCGAGATGACATTCATGTTCGCGCATGCCAACCGCCATCTCCCTCACATACAGCGACCTCACATGTGCAGTTCCTCTCACACAGCCGTTTACTCACGCATGCCATTTCCCTCACACACGTGGTTCCACTCACACACGGTGCTTCATCCACACACGGTGTTTCATCCACACACGGCGTGCTGGGAAGCACGCGTTTCGGCACACTCACAACCTCGCACACCATATTACTCACACACGTGGTCAATTTCACAAAACGCCTTTCACCCATGCCATGCACGCGTTTCAGCACACATTTCGCCACACTAGTGAACACACATACCGGGACAATCACACTGGGGATTTGTTCTACCACAAGGGGTCCTGGGGCCTTCACACCCCCCCCCCCCAAGCTCTGTGTGTACCCGTTTACAGCACTCACCTCCTCTACCTCGCAAAGCTCGACCGGACCCACCTGGTCGAGATCCGCTTCAAGGGAGCATAGCGTCTCCCTCCATTCCTGAAGGAGGCTATCCGGCTGCTTGCACCGGGTCAAGCCACATTCCCCGAGCTCCCCCTCATTGTCCCTCAATAACTCCATGCGTGTGTGTGTTCGTCTTTCACCCCGTCCTTATCGTGCAGTCTCGCCTCTACTTTTTCTATCTCCCGCGTCTCTATACATTTTATTTCTGTTGTCTCTTCGTGTCTATTAGTTTCTTCCTGGATCCTCGTCTCTTTTGATTTTCTGGACGTCGTCACCTCGTGTCTCGTCTTACACATTTCAGTCACCCGGGCTCCCGTTATTATTTCTACAGTCTCCATTCTCAGGGTTTT
Source organism: Eptatretus burgeri (assembly GCF_056783735.1). Classification (NCBI taxonomy): domain Eukaryota; kingdom Metazoa; phylum Chordata; class Myxini; order Myxiniformes; family Myxinidae; genus Eptatretus; species Eptatretus burgeri. The sequence continues at coordinate 100,098,415 of NC_140966.1, read as the reverse complement.
CCCTAATTGTTGTTTCATCCGACGAGTGATGTCAATCAAGTCCCGCACCACTAACGTTCCTCCCTGTGGTGATGTCACACATCCCATCTTGTTGTGCTGTTCTACTTCCTGGCTCTTTTTGAGTCGTTCTTCCTCTCTGAGCCCCCTTCGCTGTTCGTTATCTTTCCAGAGTTTTTCCATCTCTGTGGATTCCAACTTTGCTCTTTCCTCGAGTTGGTTAATTTCAAATTCATATCGTTTTTGTTTTCTCTCCCACTGTTCCTCATGTTCTTCATTCTCCAATCTCATCATTTCCTTCAATTGGCTGATTTCCTTTTCCTGTCTCATTCCTTGCTCTTTCCCTATCTCCTCGTACTCCAACCTTTCATTTTCTTTCAATTGGTCAACCTCAAATTCATGTTCTTTTTGTTTTCTATCCCACTGTCTCCCATGTTCTTCCTTCTCCAATCTCATAATTTCCCTCATTATTCTTTCTTGCGTCTCATTCTTTAATCTGGCCTTGGCTTCCAGCTATTCGATCTGCACCATTTGGTTCCTTAACGTTTCATTCTCCGTTCTCGTTCCTTCCTCTCTTCTCATCCTCAGTTCGTTTTGTAATTCTCTCTCTCTGCTTTGGTGTTTCTGTAACTCAGAAGCTTTTCCCCATAATTCCTCTCTGGCCTCCTCACCTCTTTTACATGCATCCTTCTACAATTCGTCCATTTTCTTACCGTATTCCTGATATTTCTCTTTTCTTTTTATCGTCTCTTCCAGTCCTCTTTTCCAATTGCCTTATCTTACCTCTCCCTGCAGCTGTCTCAATTCCACGTCGTGTTCCTTTTTTTCCTTTCCTTTTTTTCCTTTTTTCCTTTCCTTTTGTTTTTTTACTTTTAGCTTTGTTTTCCATTCTTCTTCCAAGTTTTCTCTATTCCGGGAGTTACTAATTCGCTCTTCCTCTATTCTTTCGTTCAGTTCGCTCTTCTCATGTTCCAACTCATGGGTACTCCCCTCTACTTCCCTCATTTCTCCCTGTAGTTCTTTGAACTGTCTTGACTTTTCCAACAATTCTTCCTTCCTTTCCTCCAGATGTTCCTCTCCTCTTTTTATCTTCCATTCTCGGCTTTCTCTTTCCTGATTGCCTGATCTTACCTCTTCCTTCAGATGTTTCAATTCCAAATCGTGTTCACATTTTTCCTTTTCTAGCTTCCGAATTAGTTCCTGTGCATTGGCCAAATGTTGTGACTCCACGCACACATACTTTTTCTGAAGCTCGTCCGCGCGCCGCTGTGCCTCGTCCAATCCAATTTGCACCTTCTCGATATAATCTTCATAACGCTCCACCTTTGTCCCGACATCCCCCAATTGTGCCCGAAGTTTGCCAATATTCGTCTGCCATGACCACGTGGTTTGAATCGTTGGTTGGGAGCCTACACCTCATGTTGTGCCGTTCGCTGTGCTATTAATAGCAACCCGCTCCGTGTTGCGCTGAGGTGCGATCGCGCCACTATTTTGCGACTTCAAGTCCGTTTGCCGGCAAAGTTCATGCTCAGTGTATGAGGGTGAGCACCCCCACTGATTATAATTGGTGATCGGGTTATAAAAAGAACCGTCCCGGCCATGGATTCTACGAAAATACACATTCCTAATCCACCCTGCTCCCGCTCGCCTTGAAATGCCATCTTGCGTATCGGAATAAATTTAGAAGCTCATAATTTTATGGAACCGGAAGGTCGCCTCGCACACCCTTGATCCGGTTCCGCTAATTTGGTTTGGTGTGAAGGCGGGAGAGTTTGCACCCCACTCCTCGACACCAGTGTTACAGATCTCCGCCCGCCAACGTGCGAACGACCGCGTTTTACCAATAGCGGCCGCTTCACCCACCGAACGGACAATCCAGTCGCGGCTTTCCGGATCAACGCCGAAAACCAGCCACGGGTGTGTTTTTAACCACACCACAACTTGTCCGCACTCTACCCACACGCTTCAGGGTCCGATCACCAAATCTTCGATTTACCTAATAATTTGTGCGGGTAGATAATCAAGAGATTGTACCTCAACGGGGCCGCTTGGAAACGAGCCACTTAAGCAGCTCGCTTCCTTTTGGGATAACCGAGCGGGGTATTATCGCGCAGTCCCGTTGGAGCCGATCACTTTACCGGCTATTTAAAAACCAACTCTATTCCGAATGCAAGATGGCAGCTCAATTAAGGGAAGAGGACGCAACGAACGGGTTAACATTTGAACAAGCACATTTATTTACAAAGCACATGTAAACAATGATGCAGTCATGCAGGTATGTAATTATGCAAGGCCGAACACGCACACAAGTATACAACCAACAAAAGTAATGCAAAAGAGCTACTACCATCTATCTATTATGTACAGTCACTTATACAGTTCTACTTGCAGCCATGGCGCCACAACATTCATTCAAAAGCAAGGAAAAACCCCAGGAAAGACGAGGGGTAGACTGGACCTCTTTGGGTCTTTATTGCACGGAGCTGTGTAGACCACAGAGGTTCCGCGATGCCATGCTGGTTACCTTTACCTCGCTGGGGCGACCCGCGACGTCCTGTCCCTACGGCAGCTGTCGTGACGGCGGTCCGGCCCAGGCCTCGTCTGATGGCCTGGTGATTCGGGCCCAGCCAGCAATGCCTCAGAGGAACGGATGGGTCTTATGCTCTTTCAGAGTTGATGCCCTCTTTAAGAGCCCGTCCGTCCCTCAGCGCCACTCGGACTGTCCCGAAGCCCGATCACCTCGGACCGTTCGATCCTGGCTGGCAACCTCTCTCCGGGTCTCCCCACGTCCCATACAAACGCGCAGTTCGACGTGGCATGGCTGGCCTGCTGTGCTCCCCGCTCCGTCTCCTCAGCGAACCAGGCCTTCCACTGCCCTCCCCTGGACTCGAGCTCCGCTCCTCACACCGCTCAAAACCCCGACCGACTCGACTGCCTTGGCACCCTGCGCGCCTTATTATAGGGTTCGTGAGGCGAGATATGATCTCCGCACTTTCTCCTCTGACCCCCACTGGCTCCGCCCCTCTCGCTCTCCTGATCCGAATTCCGAGGTGAATCTCGGAGCGAGCCGACGTGGAAGAGATCATCGATGCTGAAGGAAGAGCGGACGTGGTAGAAATCACCGTCGCTAACAACGAGGAAACCCCCAAGTCTGTTTGCAGCGATCTCGCCGTTGCCGGTGCAAAGATGGCGGTGCCCGCGGAGCTGAAGGTGAAGCGATGTTCCGTTGTTGGGTATTTGGGGAGATGCGGTTTAGGAGATGGTGGCTGTGTGAGGGCGGTTGTGGAGGAGGTGGTTGTGTGAAGGCAGTTGTGAGAGCGATGTTGGTGGTGGAGGTGGTTGTTGTTAAGCGGTTGATGAGAGCGATGTTGGTTGGGGAGGTGGTTGGTGTGAAGCGGTTGGTCCAAAATAACGATAGTAAAAGAAAAACGGCTAACTCAAAGATGACAGCCCTGATCACATGAATAATACTCAATCGACAACTGTGGGGAAATCTATCTGAACACAGACTTATCGACATAACTGATCTAAGGACCTATATGGTGATCTGCGAATTTCAACAGCCGTAACAATATTCATTGAGGAATACGAAGTGTTGATTTTGTGTTTATTCGAAAGATCGGGAATATGTATTCAAATGTATACAATTTCATTTATATTTAATGTACAACACTGTTAGACATATACAGATGATCAGAATGCAATTATCTTCAATTTGATGCATCATGCATGTATATTGGATATGATTTGGGCCTTCTGCACGCCATTTTGATTCCATCCATAAATTTAATTTGACGCAAATCGATAAAAGTATCATTTTCGGGTACCTCTATTCAAAAGGTCAAAACAGGTAGTGTCTCCCAAAATTTTCAATGTTTACATTCGTATTCCTGTTCAGTATATCCAGGGGATTCAGAAAAACATAGGTTTGCTGGGAGGTGGGGGGGGGGGTGCACGGTGGCCATATCTGGCCCATGGCCTATTTCAGGGTGGAGTAGCAGCTTTTCCCCAAATCCTATCCTGGTTCCTCTTGATGACGTCATCTTTATTTTTTGCTTGTTCAAGTTCCTTCTGATGACTCCAGTGCAGGACAGTACCTATTTGGTCCTCCATTTGATTTGAATTTATTTTAATCCCATTTTAAATTTTATTGAATACTAATAAATGTCATGGATCAGGGTCAAGTATCCCATCAAAGCAGGGTTGCATCAAATTGGGACGTCTGGGTATGTGGTCATCACTGCCAGCATTAATTCAGTGGCAGTTCTAGTTGTGTATTGTTAATTATGTAACACACCAACACAAACACCACACAAAAACACCACGCAAAATTTTATGGATTTTGCAAGTATCCTGCTCTGCCTAACGTCTTCATCTTGTTTGTTTGTTTGTTTGCTTGAAGCATATCTCAAAAATTGGTGGACGGATTCGGATGAAACTTAGTGGACAGGTTGCGTGTGTGACAAGGAAGAATTGATTCGATTTTGGTGAAGCTCCAAATCCGGATCCGACTACTAGAATTTTTAAAGCGATTCTTCACCATTGAGAGGGGCTCAAAAACGATGTATATAGCATGACATTTCAAAAATTGTATTGGGCCAGATATGTTCTCGTAGATCAGGCATTACGGGGCAGAGGTATGCGCTCTACCGAGTGTACTTCTCGTTTACAACTGAATTAATTCCCTGAGCTTGAACAGCCTCCACTGTGAGAAAGAAACTTTAGGGAAGTGAAACAATGATGTCACATCTCAGAAATGACCATCAGTTGTGGAAAGTAAGTGTACGCATCACTAATCAGAAAGTGCACCGCAAAATAAACCCCGAAACTCAGTCATCTCACTCCAGCTCTGCTCAATATCGGTGAATATTTGTTAAGGTTTTATTTCTCAACTTCGTTATCAAAAAGAGCTCGGTCTCAACGTGTGTCCGTCCTTCCCTCTATCCGTCCGTCCGTCCGTCCAGCCGTGTGACTATATCTCCATTATTTAAGTACTTTTGGAATGTACCTTTAGACTGCTGAGACCCCTTCGACTTTCGAAGACCCTCTAAGACCCTGAGGACTCTTTAGATGCAAAAGACCCCCAAGACCTCGAAGACCCAAACACCCCTGAGATCTTTAAGACCCTCAAGACCCCTGAAGATCCAGAAGACCCAAAAGACCCCAAAGTCTGTAAAAACAACAAACACCCCCAAGACCCCGACAACCTCCAAGACCCCAAACACCCACATGACACCAACCCCCCTCCCCTGAAGACCCCAAACACCCTCAAGACCCTGATGACCTCCAAGACCCCAAAGACACCCAAGACCATGAAGACCCAGAAAACCCCAAATACCCAAAAGTCAGTGAAAACCCAAAAAGACCATGAAGACCCAAAAGACCCGAAGACCAAAAAAAAAACCCGATGACCCAAAAGTCACCAAAGACTCCAAAAGACCCTTCAGACTCAAAAGTCAGCAAAGACCCTGAAGACTCTGAAGTCCCAAAAGACCCTGAAGACACCCAGGACCCAAAAGACCCCTAAGATTCTTCAGACCTGTTTGCCCTTCACACCATTTAGACCTCTTATACCCCTTATACAGATTAGACAGCTTGGACCCTTGGCCATTTAGACCAATTGGACCTTCTTATATCACAAATTAAATTTGAAATAAATATAATATCACTACCATTACGAACAAATTTGTGGAAAACAAGTGTTTCTATGATGATTGGTGTAAATCATGCCAACACAGCAAATACATGACGTCAATCACTGAAACAACGTGTGGAGAGGTGAGCGCAGCGAGTACTTATTACTTGGCAAAAAAATAAAATAAAATTTGACAATTGTGTTGATCGCCTTTGTTTGTTTGTTTGTTTGTTTGTGTGTGTCTATTTGTCTGTCTGCTTGCCTCCGGCCCAAACCGCTCAACCGATCATCCTGAAATTTTCAGAGGTTAATGTCAGCGCCCCTGCGATGGTCCCGCTTTGAAGTTTCATAAAATTTGGCTGACTGAAAGGATCTACATAGGCCAATAGGCCATTTGAGCCGAATTTTATAAAATCATCAAATTTCATCCGAATGACTTGAAATTTGAACAGGATTTGCACATCAAGTCAGTGAAGTCAACCACCTATTACGTTTAAGGTTATCTTTGGTCACAAGGTTAATACAGACCAAAAGGTCAACTCAAAACAGGCTGAATTTTAAAATTGTTTCTAAAATTGTCAATTTTCATCCGATTCACTCGAAATTTGAAGACCATTTGCAAAAAAGGTCGATGAATTCAACTGCCTCGCATTTTATTTGGGATCAAAATCGGCCGAAAGGACAAATTGGGCCAGATTTTCTAAAATGCTCAATCTTCATCCGATAGACTTGAAACTTGAAGACCATTTGCATATGAGGTCGCTGACTTCAACCACCTATTAATTTTGAGGTCAACAGAGACCAAAAGATCAACATTGGCCGAATTTCTAAAATCCTCAATTTTCATCCAATTCACTTTAAATTTGAAGAGCATTTGCATATCAGGTCACAAAAATCAACCACCTATTAATTTTGAGGTCAACATAGGCCAAAAGTTCAACACAGACCAAAAGATCAACATAGGCCAAATTTCTAAAATCCTCAATTTTCATCCAATGACTTGAAAGTTGAAGATCATTTACATAACCGGTTGCTGAATTCAACCACCTATTCATTTTTAGATCAACGTCAGCCAATTTTGGCCAAAGTGGGCCAAATTTTCTAAGACCCTCAATTTTCATCTGATTGATTGGAAATTTGAAGACTATTTGCATATGAGGTTGCTAAACTCAACAACTGATTAATTTTGACGTCAATATAGACCAAAGGGTCAACATAGGCCGAATTTCTGAAATCCTCAATTTTCATCCAATTGACTTGAAATTTGAAGAACATTTGCACATCAGATCACTGAGTTCAACCACCTCTTAATTTTGAGGTAACCATAGGCCAAAAGGTCCTCATAGGCCAATTTGGGCTAAATTTTCTGTAATCCTCAATTTTCATCTGATTGACTTGAAATGTAAAGAGCATTTTCATGTCATGTCGCTGAATTAAAACACCTCTTCAAGTTGAGGTAGACATAGGCCAAAAGGTCAATTTTGGCCAAATTTTCTAAATCCTTGATTTTCATCCTATTGAGTTAAAATTTGAAAAGGATTTACATATCAGGTCACTGAATTCAACCACTGATTGCCAGAGGTGAAAAGGTCAACATAGACCAAAACATCAACACAGGCCAAATTTCTAAAATCCTCAATCTTAATCCAATTTAACTTGAAATTTGAAGAGCATTTGCATATCAGGTCAATGAATTCAACCACCTAATAATTTTGCAGTAAACCGGCTAAAAGGTCGACATCTGCCAAAAGGCCAATTTGGGCCAAATTTTCTGAAATCCTCAATTTTCATCCAATTGACTTGAAATTTGAATAACATTTGCACATCAGATCACTGAGTTCAACCACCTATTAATTTTGAGGTAACCATAGGCCAAAAGGTCCACATAGGCCAATTTGGGCAAAATTTTCTGTAATCCTCAATTTTCATCTGATTGACTTGAAATGTAAAGAGCATTTTCATGTCATGTCGCTGAATTAAAACACCTCTTCAAGTTGAGGTAGACATAGGCCAAAAGGTCAATTTTGGCCAAATTTTCTAAATCCTCGATTTTCATCCTATTGAGTTAAAATTTGAAAAGGATTTACATATCAGGTCACTGAATTCAACCACTGATTACCAGAGGTGAAAAGGTCAACATAGACCAAAACATCAACACAGGCCAAATTTCTAAAATCCTCAATCTTAATCCAATTTAACTTGAAATTTGAAGAGCATTTGCATATCAGGTCAATGAATTCAACCACCTAATAATTTTGCAGTAAACCGGCTAAAAGGTCGACATCTGCCAAAAGGCCAATTTGAGCCAAATTTTCTGAAATCCTCAATTTTCATCCGATTGACTTGAAATTTGAACAGGATTTGCATATCAGGTCAATTAATTCAGCCACCCATTAATATTGTGGTAAACATAGGCCAAAATGTCAAAATAGACCAAAGGTCAACACAGGCCAAATTTCTAAAAGCCTCAATTTTAATCCAATTGTGTTGAAATTTGAACAGGATTTTCATATCAGTTCACTGAATTCAACCAGCAAATATTTTTGAGGTCAACATAGGCCCGAATTTCTAAAATTGTCAATTTTCATCCGATTGACTTGAAAATGTGGAGAATTATCGGGAAAAATGCCAGGCGCATAGAAAAGACCTCTTTATTGTATACGATGTGCTCTGTGGCAAACTATGGAAAAGGGGACGTTCTTGAGAAAAATTCCAGGGACATAAACAAGATCCCTTTATTGTATCTGGTAAGTGCTTTATGGCAAACTATGGAAAAGAAGGGACGTTCTTCAGAAAAATGCCAGGGGCAAAAACAAGACCCCTTTATTGTATATGGTAAGTGCTCTGTGGCAAACTATGGAAAAGAAGGGACGTTCTTGAGAAAAATGCCAGGGGCATAAACAAGACCCCTTTATTGTATATGGTAAGTGCTTTGTGGTAAACTATGGAAAAGGGGACATTCTTCAGAAAAATGCCAGGGGCATAAACAAGACCCCTTTATTGTATATGGTAAGTGCTTTGTGGCAAACTATGGAAAAGGGGACATTCTTCAGAAAAATGCCAGGGGCATAAACAAGACCCCTTTATTGTATATGGTAAGTGCTTTGTGGTAAACTATGGAAAAGGGGACATTCTTCAGAAAAATGCCAGGGGCATAAACAAGACCCCTTTATTGTATATGGTAAGTGCTTTGTGGAAAACTATGGAAAAGAAGGGACGTTCTTCAGAAAAATGCCAGGGGCATAAACAAGACCCCTTTATTGTATATGGTAAGCGCTTTGTGGTAAACTATGGAAAAGGGGACGTTCTTGAGAAAAATTCCAGGGGCATAAACAAGACCCCTTTATTGTATCTGGTAAGTGCTTTATGGCAAACTATGGAAAAGAAGGGACGTTCTTCAGAAAATGCCAGGGGCATAAACAAGACCCCTTTATTGTATATGGTAAGCACTTTGTGGTAAACTATGGAAAAGGGGACGTTCTTGAGAAAAATGCCAGGGGCAAAAACAAGACCCCTTTATTGTATATGGTAAGTGCTCTGTGGCAAACTATGGAAAAGAAGGGACGTTCTTGAGAAAAATGCCAGGGGCATAAACAAGACCCCTTTATTGTATATGGTAAGTGCTTTGTGGTAAACTATGGAAAAGGGGACATTCTTCAGAAAAATGCCAGGGGCATAAACAAGACCCCTTTATTGTATATGGTAAGTGCTTTGTGGCAAACTATGGAAAAGAAGGGACGTTCTTCAGAAAAATGCCAGGGGCATAAACAAGACCCCTTTATTGTATATGGTAAGCGCTTTGTGGTAAACTATGGAAAAGGGGACGTTCTTGAGAAAAATTCCAGGGGCATAAACAAGACCCCTTTATTGTATCTGGTAAGTGCTTTATGGCAAACTATGGAAAAGAAGGGACGTTCTTCAGAAAAATGCCAGGGGCATGAAAAAGGCCCTTTTATATGGTATGTGCTATGTTTCAAACTATTGAAAAGAAGGGACATTGCATGGCTTGTAGAAAATGCCAGACGATAGAACATAAGGCACAGTCAAAAAAAAAAGTGTACATGCTGCCAACATAGGCCAATTTTGGCCAATTTACATAACGATGCCAAGTACTTGTACGCCCTCCAGCGTGAGAGCTAACCTGGTGTTGGCTTAGTGGTAAGGGTGATGGCTTGGGATCCTAGGGTCCTGAATTCGAGCCCCGTTGGCCGCTGAATTAAAATACACCAGGAGGTTGACTTAGCCCGTCATCCTTCTGAGGTCGGCAAAATCAGCAGCAGTGCACTGGTAAGGGGGACACTGCATCAGCGGCATAGCTGCGTCCCAACCAATGATGCAACCAGCAGCCACAGGCTGCACTCGATAGAGTGAGCGAGAGGGAGGGAGGGGTTGGGGAGAGAGGGTGGGGGAGAGAGGATGGTGGGGGAGAGAGGATGGTGGGGGAGAGAGGATGGTGGGGGAGAGAGGATG
>NC_140966.1:100080813-100083313 GCF_056783735.1 Eptatretus burgeri | reverse complement strand
GGAGAGAGGGAGAGAGAGGGAGAGGGTGGGAGAGAGCGAGAGAGAGAGGGAGATGGTGGGAGAGGGAGATGGTGGGAGAGGGTGGGAGATAGGGAGAGAGAGGGAGAGGATGGGAGAGAGAGGGGAGAGGTTGGGAGAGAGAGGAGAGGGTGGGAGAGAGCGGGGGAGAGGGCGGGCGGGAGAGAGGGAGAGAGAGAGGGAGAGGGTGGGAGAGAGCGAGAGAGAGAGTGTTCGAGAGAGAGAGAGAGAGAGAGAGAGAGAGAGAGAGAGAGAGAGAGAGAGAGAGAGAGAGAGAGAGAGAGAGAGAGAGAGAGAGAGAGAGAGAGAGAGTGTGTTCGAGAGAGCGAGAGAGAGAGAGAGACGGGAAAGAGGGAGAGGTTGGGAGAGAGCGAGAGAAAGGGAGAGGGTGGGAGAGAGGGAGATGGTGGGAGAGAGCGAGAGAAAGGGAGAAGGTGGGAGAGAGAGGGAGATGGTGGGAGAGGGAGAGGGTGGGAGATAGTGAGAGAGAGGGAGAGGATGGGAGAGAGAGAGGGAGAGGATGGGAGAAGGTGGGAGAGAGAGGGAGATGGTGGGAGAGGGAGAGGGTGGGAGATAGGGAGAGGATGGGAGAGAGAGGGAGAGGGTGGGAGAGAGCGGGGGAGAGGGCGGGAGAGAGGGAGAGGGTGGGAGAGAGAGGGAGAGGGTGGGAGAGAGCGAGAGAGAGAAAGACGGGAAAGAGGGGGAGGTTGGGAGAGAGCGAGAGAGAGAGAGTGTTTGAGAGAGCGAGAGAGAGAAAGCCGGGAAAGAGGTAGAGGTTGGGGGAGAGCGAGAGCTTGAGAGAGAGGGAGAGGATGGGAGAGAGCGAGAGATAGGGTGGGAGAGAGCAAGAGAGAGTGGGTGGGAGAGAGAGAGGGAGAGAAGGTGGGAGAGCGAGAGAGAAGGTGGGGGGAGTGCGAGAGAGACGGTGGGAGAGAGAAGAAGAGAGAGAGAGTCTTTGGGACAGAGAAAGAATGTGGACGAGCGAGATAGAGGATGGGTCGTGGGAGACAAAGAAAGGGTGGGAGAGAGAGGGGGAGTGAGAGAGACAGAGGGAGTGGGAGAGAGCGACAGAGAGAGAGGGTGGGAGAAAGCGAGAGAGAGAGGGTGGGAGAGAGTGGGTGGGAGAAAGCGAGAGAGAGAGAGAGGGAGAGGGCGGGAGAGAGAGAGGGAAAGGTTGGGAGAGAGGGAGAGAGCGGGAAAGAGAGAGAGAGCGTGGAAGAGAGCGACAGAGAGAAAGAGAGAGTGAGAGAGAGGGAGAGGATGGGAGAGAGCGAGAGAAAGGGAGAGGTTGGGAGAGAGGGAGAGGATGGGAGAAGGTGGGAGAGAGAGGGAGATGGTGGGAGAGGGAGAGGGTGGGAGATAGGGAGAGAGAGGGAGAGGATGGGAGAGATAGAGAGGGAGAGGATGGGAGAAGGTGGGAGAGAGAGGGACATGGTCGCAGAGGGAGAGGCTGGGAGATAGGGAGAGAGAGGGAGAGGATGGGAGAGAGAGAGAGAGGGAGAGGTTGGGAGAGAGAGGGAGAGGGTGGGAGGGAGCGGGGGAGAGGGCGCGAGAGAGGGGAGAGGGTGGGAGAGAGAGGGAGAGGGTGGGAGAGAGCGAGAGCGAGAAAGACGGGAAAGAGGGAGAGGTTGGGAGAGAGCGAGAGAGAGAGAGAGTGTTCGAGAGAGCGAGAGAGAGAAAGACGGGAAAGAGGGAGAGGTTGGGAGAGAGCGAGAGCTTGGGAGAGAGTGAGAGAGAGGGAGAGGATGGGAGAGAGCAAGAGATAGGGTGGGAGAGAGCAAGAGAGAGAGGGTGGGAGAGAGCAAGAGAGAGTGGGTGGGAGAGAGAGGGAGAGAGGGTGGGTGAGCGAGAGAGAGGGTGGGTGAGCGAGAGAGACGGTGGGAGAGAGCGAGAGAGAGGGTGGGAGAGAGAAGAAGAGAGAGAGTCTTTGGGACAGAGAAAGAATGTGGACGAGCGAGATAGAGGGTGGGTGGTGGGAGACAAAGAAAGGGTAGGAGAGAGAGGGGGAGTGAGAGAGACAGAGGGGGTGGGAGAGAGCGACAGAGAGAGAGGGTGGGAGAAAGCGAGAGAGAGAGGGTGGGAGAGAGTGGGTGGGAGAAAGCGAGAGAGAGAGAGGGAGAGGGCAGGAGAGAGAGAGGGAAAGGTTGGGAGAGAGGGAGAGAGCGCGAAAGAGAGAGAGGGTGGAAGAGAGCGACAGAGAGAAAGAGAGAGAGAGAGTGGGAGAGAGCGAGAGATGGGGTGAGGGTGGAAGAGAGAGAGAGAGAGAGAGAGAGAGAGAGAGAGAGAGAGAGAGAGAGAGAGAGAGAGAGAGAGAGAGAGAGAGAGAGAGAGAGAGTGTTCGAGAGAGCGAGAGAGAGAAAGACGGGAAAGAGGGAGAGGTTGGGAGAGAGCGAGAGAAAGGGAGAGGGGAGAGAGAGAGAGAGAGAGAGAGAGAGAGAGAGAGAGAGAGAGAGAGAGAGAGAGAGAGAGAGAGAGAGAGAGA
>NC_140966.1:99975813-100078313 GCF_056783735.1 Eptatretus burgeri | reverse complement strand
TCGGCATCTTGTGAGCTGACAGAGGGATGTGGAAGATGGTGTGCCGCCATCTTGGTTAGGCTTTTTTGGGTTTTTTGTGATGAGCACCCCCTAAATTATCTTCAAAAGGGGTGTATAAATTAACCCAAACACTCAGTTTTCATTCATGCACCACCTTCGAGTTCCCTTGGTATGCATGCAAAGTTTAGGGCCACTAGGATTCATGGTTTTGGAGTTATGGAGGAGACAGACAGACGGACAGACACACACTGACATTTAATGTTTCAGATTATACATTTTTAGTAACACGTACATATTATGCATATTATATACACATATTAAATGTGATTATACATATTATGTAGACACACACACAGTTTTTGATGGGTTGGGGGACTGCGCAAGTGGCGTTCAGAGTTGAAGTCGATTGATGTGCATATAGGTCAGGGCCGGATTAAGACTTTTCGAGGCCTTAAGCACTGAAAAGATTATGGTACCCCCATATATATGTAATCCAAAATAAAAACAATACTAAACCGTAAAATGAAATTTTATTTTTCGAAATGCAACAAAACTTTCAGCAAGGTTTATTTACAGTTCACGCTACGGCATCAGTATTACATTGCATAAAAAAATGTGTAAAAAAATAATATCCTTGTATATGTATTTTTTTTCATTTATTGTGGGGCCCCCTTTTTGTGGGCCCTGGTTCAGCTGCAACATTTGCACCATGGTCCATTGTAAATCTGGTACTGGAAAAAAACTGTGGGACCCCTCTTCCCTTGAGGCCCTAAGCACGTGCTTAGGGTTAATCCAGAGCTGAAATAGGTCACTGTCTGGCATCCTCGCCTTGCCTCGCGGCGTGTTGGGTTTTGCCCCTTCTGTCCCATCAAGGAGTGAGACCGAGGAAGGATGGGACCAAGAGAGAAGAAGCCGACACCGGGCGTACACTGGAGGCCACACGGGAGGTTGATCTACATATACATCCTTGGGAAGGTCACACGGATCTACATCATTGTCACTTTGAGGATGGAGAAGGGGAGAGGGGAGGAGGTGGAGCATGGATGGGGGGGGGGGGACAGCCTGGCCCATGTGTCCTGGTTCTTTGCTGTGGTTAAGCTGGATGCTTCAAGACTGGGTAGGACTCCATTGATGGCAGCACGGATAAGGAGACATCTTGGGCTATGGGTCGAGGCTCCTTGCTGTGGTGAAGCTGGATGCTTCAAGACCAGAGAGGGCTCTGTTTGGTCTTTTGGGGACTCGTGGGTGGTGGTGGTGGTGGTGGTGGTGTTTGGTGAGCAAGTGGGGGAGAGGGGTGTGCACGCATGTGCATGGGTCGTGGTTTGCTCATGCACATGCACGATTGTGATTTGTGCACATGTGCATGTTGTGAACACGTGTGCATTGCGTGTTGCACTTGTGTGCACATGTTATGCGTGACATATCACACATAATACTAGCAGGGATCCATGGAAATTCCACGGAATGCAAAATGTGACTTCAAGCCCTCAACTCCCCCCTCACAAACCCCAAGTTCTCAATGTCGACCTCCAAAACCAAGTCTTCATCTCCCACCTCTCAACCCGAAGGCGTCAATCCTCTTCAAGCCTTCAAACAAACTCTGCACCCGTCATGGTCGACTGTCTTGCTTATACATCACCAATTAATAATACATGCATCTCTAAAATCGGCATCCTCTCTGTTCAGCTCAAATGTCCTGAAGCTGTTCTTTGCTCATTTCCCCTCGGCGGTGTGTGTATATATATATATATATATATATATATATATATATATATATATATATATATATATATATCTTTCTCTTTCTCTTTCTCTTTCTCTTTCTCTTTCTCTTTCTCTTTCTCTTTCTCTTTCTCTTTCTCGTTATTTTTGCCTCTTGTGTCTTCCTGAAGCACACAGGTTGCCACTACACATGCTCTCTATTTGCTGCTTAGGCAACCTCACTTTCTTCCTCTTTCATGGTACACTGCTGTGGTGGAGTCAACTTCAATTTACACTCAGGTTCAGCATACAAGGGAGAATCCTTAATACGTCACGTGCGTATGGGAGAAATCTCCATCAATGAAGCTCTCAAATTAATGCCCAAATCCAAGCCATATATGTCGAAGCAGGGACGAGTGGGGGAAATGACTGAACAAGCAGGATAAAAGAGAAATAGCCTTTCATTTGGGAAGGAGTAACTTTTCTCAAAGTTTTAAATCAAAAAAACTGCTTTCTGCTACTGGTAAAGGAGTGAAACAGAGTCTCAACAATGTTGGTTCCGGTAGGCAAGGCCCAACTAGCCCATTATAAAAGAGCACAACAGCCCCTCAAGTTCTCACAGGGTTTGGAGGTACAGACAGTTACACAGATCAAGGGAGTGAATCATTACTTTGGCATGTTCTCAGCAATGACAAAGAAAAACATTACATTCTGACATTCTGACATTCTGACATTCTGACTGGTGCTGCTGACACAAGCCATGCATGATATTCATTAAATTTGTAAGAAATATTTAAAGTTATATTTCATCATGTACTAATTGATATACTCAAGTCTTACTGGAACGTATCCAACACTTCCATGTTGTCAAATAGTTTTAATCAATGTAAATGACAAATGACAAATTAATATCACAAATCAATGTAACTGAAGGCAGATGTATGTTTTACAGAAAGCAAATGTAATGGAATACATGGATAATCATGTTTACAATTGAATCCTTTCAGCTGCAGCATTTCACTTGAGTTCAATTAATATTTTGTGAGTGGTGGAACAACGTCTTTATTCATTCATACCAATTACAAATGCTGAAAGAGGGAATCAACTTCAACACCGCCAATGCTGATGATCTGTCCTCGCAGGTCTGATTGCGCTTCGTTGTGGCTGGGTGTCTCCCTCCATGCTCATGTTGTGGGTAATTCCACTGAAAATATAAATAAAAACTGGTAAATTGTTGGTCCAACAAGAATCAAAGCAGTGAGGATCCCCCGATATTCCGTCATCAATATCATGATCTGGCAATTCTCATGACATGCCCTGGTGTGTTAAACAAACACACACACACACACACACACACACACACACACACACACACACACACACACACACACACAAACACACACACACACACGAACAAGCGTATTATTATATAAAATATAAAAATATAAATAAGTTGGACGAAGATCCGTTTTGCTAACGGCTCTCGTGTAGTTGAGAGAAGGAGTTCAAAATGGTAATTCTGAAGTTCTATAGTATTCTAAAGTGTAATTATAAAGGGTTCCTGAATTGGTGGCCATAGTATCGAAATTGTTGGGGGAGTCAGGCGAACTAGCCAACCAATGGGTGAAACACACACGCATGGATGCACACATAGCTTCCTTTATTTGGATGAGCATGTGTCCCTCCAAAGTGTTCTTTGAGCTCCTCGTCTGTTCTGAACTTATTCATTGGTGTCTTGTCTCCCCTCTCCAATATTCGTTTATTAAACCATTCTCATTGTAATGAGAATGTTTTCCCATTTTTTCTGCCTTCCTGCACAAGCAGGGCCAGTTTCGGCTCTGTTTGGATTCCCACCCTTGGGGAATCTTAGTAATTTTTAAACGCAGTATCTATAAATGCTGTTTTGGGATCTGTGGAGGCATTTCTTAGACCTCCGTCCAGATTCCTGACCCCTCTGACGCGGCAGTATATCATCTATCCCAAAAATATCTCAATAAATTAGACATTATGGGGCATCCTTAATGCAAAATTAAATATTCCTCCATTAGATGGTACAGAGGCTACTTTCTCTGTACATCTGTTGGTTTATTTTTTTCCAAGTTCATGTATAGAAAGTTGCATAAACTGTGCTATTAGTTATTCGCTTCCTTGGGCTCATTTATTTGGAATGGCAGCATGAGTGAAAATTCAGACCATGGTGGGTGGATATCATTTGGCTTTACTAGATCTACTACCCATTCTTATATTTTGGTATATATCTCGTTTCCATTTCTTAATGGGAGTATTGGTATATATCTCATGAAAGAATGCATGTCTTCACCTTTTCAACACTTATTAGGTGGGTTGTGTGCAACTAACCCACCATTGATCAGATTCATGTGTCCGTCTGTCTGTCTGTCAACATTTTGGTGAGCTGATGTAACTTGAGAACTCCTTGGCTGATTCACTTCAAATTTAACATGGTGGTCGAACATCACATGAGCTTGATTCCTTTCAAAATCGGGATCAGGATTCTGCAATGGAATGTCTCATCTGTGTTTATTTTTCAATAGAAATATCTCCCACCAAAAGGTAAACTTTTATTTCATGTCTCCCACCAAAAGGTAAACACATTTTAAAAACCTTTTAAAGTTAAAAAAAAATCCCCAACATAATACATTTACGTGTGTACTAGTATCTTTCTATAAATTACGATTTAAAATATTCAATAACTTGACCCCCAGGGACAAGATCCCAAGTCGGGCTTGCTTTTATATGATTCCCCATACAAAATTATATAAACCTATCAGGTTTCATGATTTGTTCCAAATTTGAACGATTTTTAGCTTCATCGCTGGACGCGTCTGTCTGCGAATCACCAGAATGACTCCAGTATTACTCAAACTTCCTTCTTCATAGATTATTATGTCAATATACTGAAGAGTGCTTCTCGATAATTTTGCTTTATTCACTTGGTAGTTTTCGGAGAGAGGTTTATGAAGATCCGTTTGGGAAATGAAACATTTTTTATTGTTGTTTTATAACTTTTGAGTCGTGAAAGGGAGGGCTGTAATTTTCCAATGTTGTAATTTTCTGAGTGTGGAATATTGCTATTCTGATAACTGAAAAAATATTTGTGGACTCTTTTAATTCAAAAAAAAATGTTTTTCTCTCTGCACTGAATATTAATGCAATGTTGTCAGCTCGCAGATAGTAATGAAATATTAATGAGTAATGATCTGAGCTGTTTATGCAATCTCTGAGCTTTTGTTGTCAATTACTCTATGGTGACATGAAACATGACATTATTAATTAAATTAATTTATCTTCTTTCTTTTTTTTGACAGGTTTTGATATTGAATCTTCATTTTATTGTTGGTGAAGTTGTTTCCAGCGCAACCATGAAAAATGGAGGTGAGTTTGAAGTTACAAATATTAAATGTTCAGAAAAAATAAAACATGCAGAAAACACCTTATTGCCTCATTTTTATTTACTGGAACCACCTGGTCCCTAAAATAATGGCCATGGGTGTGTGAGTTCTAATTATTGCCAGTTATTATTAGGGTTCCAAGCCTTCCAGGCTGGGAAAACTATTGTTATTGTTCGGATTAGTTATTATTTTTTCCGCATGGGTTTCGCAGGTTTATTCGCTTTTAAATTCATTTTATCGGCAACCGTTGGCCCAATTAACACAAAGTTTACAACATAGTATGCGTCTACTCATGCAGAATTTTTAGTGATAATTATGACGTCATAGGTCATCTCGTGTGGCAGCCATGTTGGAAAAAAGGAACAACTTTGCACCACTGTATCTCTGAAACTCCACCACGGCAAAATTGAAACTTTGGACGTGACAAGTACTCCGCATGGCAAATAAGTGATTTTATTGTTTTTGTTTTGATAATGATGGAATAGGTGCCTTCGTTATGATGTCATAATTGCATATGTAGAATGCTACATACAATCAGTATGAAATTTTTTGAGAATCATCAAGGTATAAACTGGTTTGTCAGGAAAAAAAAATGATGATGTCATTGGTCACATGGTTCAACAGCCATATGTATATTTTTTATAACCTTTCAAAAATCTTCATCTCAGAAAAGGCTGAACAGATTGAGGTGATACTTCACTTGTATGACCACCTAGCCATGAGGGACAAAACATTCCCACACAATGATGTCATAGGTCACATGATTTGCCTGCCATATTGGATTTACCGTAACACCTTCAAAAAAAAATCTTCTCCAGAACAGCTGAACAAATTGAGGGGAAACTTCACACACATGTTCAACAAACCTTGGGGATATGATGGTGTTCACGAATAATTGAGAGGTCACATGGTTTGGCAGCCATACTGGATTGAACAAAAATATATATATATATATATATATATTTTTTATTTCTCTTGAACAGCTTCATCGATCGATGTGAAACTTAACAATTATGATCTAGTAGTGATGCAGAAGATATGTTTTAAATTCCAACCTAATTGGATGCATGTTTTGGCAGCGATAATTATTTAATTTTTGAACTGGGTTCCTTTTTTAGGGTACCAAGCCTCCAAGGCTGGTTAACCTATTGTTTTTATTCTGTTTATTATTCGGGTACCAAGCCTACAAAGCTGGGTAACCTATTGTATTTCTTCTGTTTATTATTCTTTATTATTATTTTTGTAATTCCGCTGGCAATTTTCGGTTTTTTTTCGCTTTAAAATTCATTTTCAAGTTAATTTTCTCGGCAACCGTAAGGCCGATCGACAAAAAAATCTTCACCATAGTATGTATATTTTTAGTAGCATACTAAATTGATAATTATGACGTCATAGGTCACGTGGTACGGGCGCCATATTTGAAAAACCAAAAAAAAAATGGACCTCTATATCCCCAAAACTGCACAATGGAAAAAATTTAAACTTTGCAGTTAGCAAGAGCTACCCATGGGGGAAGAAGTGCGATTTTTCATGATGTCATCAAAGTAGTGGTATCCCAGTGAAAATTCGAAAGGGAGAACGCTACATCGGAAAAATTTGAAATCTCTTGAGCATCATCTACACAACAACTCATTTTTAGAAAAATAAAATTTTGACATAACATTTATTAATTTGTGTTCAGGTAATTTAAATGCCATTTCAATTGATATTGACGATGTCCCCAGGAAAAAGGGCTAACTGGATAAAAAGATTGAATACTTTGTGTTAATCAGTCCATAACTCGTCAATCCCATGTTGTATCAAAGCAGGGTGGTATTTTTATCGAAGCCGGACATCTTGGAACCCGATCATCACTGCCAGCAGTTATAAAGTCGCAGTACTAATTATTTTTATTTTTTGAACAAGGCTCACTTGGCTGCGCCTGGATGGGATTGAGGGTATTGGAGTAGCAACTGAAACCTGAATCCTGTCCAGGTTCCTTCTGGTGACTCCAATGCAGTACTGTACTTATTTAGTCTTCCATTTGAATGGAATTTAATTTATTTTAATCATATTCTGAATTCAATAGAACAATAACAAGAAAAAGAGCAAACAGAGATTGCACACCCTTGCCAGGACTTGTTTTTTGTGGTGTTTGTGTCGTTTCCTGTCGTGTATTTTGCGTGGTATTTGTATACACTCATGGGGCGAGAAGGGGGAGAGTGTTAATGGGATAGTCATCACAGCCTTTTTAGATCCTGAATTCCAAATAATATACAACAATACACCAAGAGGAAAATCTAAATAAAAAAAATTCTCACCCTCCTCCTCCCTCTCTTCCTTCTTTTGATCAAACTGTCTGGGGTACGTTTTAGATTCAGGCCATGCCAGGAAACAAACTCTCCTCATGTGTGTATGTGCAGCACCTTATATGCTGTGTGTATTGCGATGCTGTGCTGCCGATTGTGTATGGGGTACCGTTATTGTTTGATTAGTGGTATCCCCAATTGGACAATTGTTGATGGACGCATGTATGCACGCCGACACCGAGCTCCTTTTATACATTGTATTTTAATATTGTTTTGTAATATTGAAACTATTTTGAAATATATGTTGAAAATGAATACAGATGAAACAAAATAATGTCTGAAATCCATTTTCTTCCGGTCGTACTAGAAATACCGCCCGAAGACAAACACCACCCGGACACGTCCGCAGCCAAACCTTCCAGAGACAAACGCTGCCCGGACACGTTTGGAGACAAACTCCCATCCAGACATAAACGCCACCTGGACACGTCCGGAAACAAACACCGGACAGAGATAAACACCAACCAGACACATCCGGAGACAAGCGCGGACATGTCTGGAGACATACAAACACCGCTCGGACAGGTCTAGAGACAAACGCTGTCCAGAGATAAACAATGCCTGGACATGTTCAAAGACAAATGCTGCATGGAGACAAACATCAACTGGGCATGTACAACTCAAGACATTGTTGAGCAGGCCGAACAAAATGGTGAATTAAGACCCCAGTGAGAGAGAGAAAGGTGACTGCCATGCAAGCACCTCAACACCCCATGGGGGGAGAGCGAGGTGTCTGAGGATGCACCTGATAAGGATATAATTAAATAAGGCCGTTAATTATCTTTTAAAGGGGTGTCTTAATTAACCAAAACACGCAATTTTCCCTCGTGCACTCCCTTGAAGTTCCTTTAGGATGGATACAAAGATTCAGGCTGCTCGGTTTCATGGTTTTGGAGATATGGAGGAGACACACACACTGACTGACACACTGATGCACATTCACATATATTTATATTATTATAAAAAAAAAAAATGACCGTTTTTACAGCCATTTTTCCCTGCTGTGCAGGGGTTTGGCTTTTTCTTGAGGCAATGTTTTATGGCCGGATGCCCTTCCTGACGCCAACCCTGGTCGCCTCTTACCACACACAGGGATATGGTACACCTATTCTAACCGGGGCATACACCGGGACCAGAACACTGGCACTCATTTTGACGACCTCGGAAGGATGACAGGCTGAATCAACCCCCTGGTGTTAATTCAGCAGCTAACGTGGCTTGAACTCAGGACACTGGGATCCCAAGCCGCCATCCTAACCACTAAGCCAACACCAGGCTTATTTATATTATTATAGACGAGCAAATACAACCTGTCGCTTCACTGACAGGACCAAAGGGGGGGGGAAGAAAAATAGAGGGAGAGAGAGAAAGAGGTATCGAGAGAGAGAGAGAGAGAGAGAGAGAGAGAGAGAGAGAGAGAGAGAGAGAGAGAGAGAGAGAGAGAGAGAGAGAGAGAGAGAGAGAGAGAGAGAGAGAGAGAGAGAGAGAGAGAGAGAGAGAGAGAGGAGAGAGAGAGAGAGAGAGAGAGAGAGAGAGAGAGAGAGAGAGAGAGAGAGAGAGAGAGGAGAGAGAGAGAGGGAGAGGAGGGAGAGAGAGAGAGGAGGGAGAAGGAGAGGGGGAAAGGGAGAGGAGGGAGAGGGAGAAGGGGAGAGAGACGAGAGGGAGAGAGAGAGGAGGGAGAGTAGGGAAAGAGGGAGGAGGAAGAGAGAGTGAGGGGAAAGAAGAGGTGGGAGAGAGAGACAGAAGAGAGAGGGAGGAGGGAGGAGGGAGAGAGATGGAGGAGGGGGAGAGAGAGAGGGGGAGGAGGGAGAGAGGGAGGAGGGAGAGAGGGAGGAGGGAGGGGTGAAGAGAGAGGGAGAGGGAGGGGTGGAGAGAGGGGGAGGAGGGGTGGAAAGAGGGGGAGGAGGGGAGAGAGAGGGGAGGGAGAGGAAGGAGGGAGGGGAGAGAGGAGGGGGGAGAGGAGGGAGGGGGAGAGAGAGAGGAGGAAAGGGAATGAGGGAGGTGAGGAAGGGAAGAGGGAGGAGGGAGGAAGAAAGAGAGAGAGGAGAGAGAGGAGAGGTGGGAGGGGAGGGAGAGAGAGAGGAGGGAGGGAGGGGAATGAGAGAGGAGGGAGGGGAATGAGGGAGGTGAGGAAGAAAGAGAGGAGGGTGGGGAGAACGAGAGAGAGGAAGGGGAGAAAGAGAGAGAGAGAGAGAGAGAGAGAGAGAGAGAGAGAGAGAGAGAGAGAGAGAGAGAGAGAGAGAGAGAGAGAGAGAGAGAGAGAGAGAGAGAGAGAGAGAGAGAGAGAGAGAGAGAGAGAGAGAGAGAGAGAGAGAGAGAGAGAGAGAGAGAGAGAGAGAGAGAGAGAGAGAGAGAGAGAGAGAGAGAGAGAGAGAGAGAGAGAGAGAGAGAGAGAGAGAGAGAGAGAGAGAGAGAGAGAGAGAGAGAGAGAGAGAGAGAGAGAGAGAGAGAGAGAGAGAGAGAGAGAGAGAGAGAGAGAGAGAGAGAGAGAGAGAGAGAGAGAGAGAGAGAGAGAGAGAGAGAGAGAGAGAGAGAGAGAGAGAGAGAGAGAGAGAGAGAGAGAGAGAGAGAGAGAGAGAGAGAGAGAGAGAGAGAGAGAGAGAGAGAGAAGGAAGGAGGCGGGAAGTGAAATGAGTGAGGAGGAAGAGAAGAGGGGTGGATGCGGAGGTAAAACACTTAAACAGCACATTAATACAGGCTGCAGAGACCGCTTGGAGGTGCCCACGGGGGATGCAGTGAGCAGGTGGTTTGGGAAGAGGTGGACTTGAGGGGAGAGGAGGGAAAGCAGCATGAGTGGAAGGGAAGGGAAGGCAGCATGAGGAGAAGGGAAGGAGGTGTGAGGGGATGGGAAGGGAAGTTCAGTGTGAGGGGAGGGGATGGGAAGGCAACGTGAATTGAAGGGAAGGTGGCATGAGGGGTGGGGAAGGGAAGGCGTTTGAGGGTAGGAGAAGGTAAGGGCAATAAAATGCATCCAAGCAGCAACATTTTCTTTTAAACTGCTGGGTTCTACATAAAACCGGGCAGGAGAACTTATAACCCACGCTATCTACCTGGCAAAGGCCTACCTGCCTGCATGTATGCGCGCACATGTAGAGACCTTTGCACCCCTCCAGTCGGCTCACTCCGAATCTGATTTGTACACACTATACTCTGGGGAAGCCATTTTAAATTCAAAACTAAACTGTCACTCCTTAACAGTCCCCTTAACAGAGGGGGATGGGTGGGGTGAGAGGGGAGAGAGGAGCGAGAGGAAGTAGAGACGAAGGAGGGTGGGAGAGAGACGGAGGGGGAGATGGAGGATGGAGGAGGGAGAGGGGAGTGATGGGTTGGGCATTGAAAAGGGGGGAGTAAGAAGAGGTAGGGTGGGTAGGAGGGGTGAAGAAGGGGGGAGATAGAGAGGTGGATCGGAGGGAGAGAGGGTTGGGAGAGAGAGAGAGAGAGAGAGAGAGAGAGAGAGAGAGAGAGAGAGAGAGAGAGAGAGAGAGAGAGAGAGAGAGAGAGAGAGAGAGGAGAGGGGTGGGGGAGAGAGAGGGGAAAGAGAGGGGAGGGAGGAGAGGGAGGGAATCCAGCAGATGTGACGTTCACTTTCATGTCCATCTGACAGACACGCACACATGCGACACACGGGGATGGTTTTGGAGAGAGAAAGAAAGTTGGAGAGAAAGAAAGGAGAGAGAAATCACCATGCCTGTGACACACCGGGATGACAGTTTATAGCTGGGTTAGGATGCAAACCCAGGCTAGATAGCTTAGAACGAGCATGCATACCTTTTGGCTATCCTGCTGTGATGTGGCGATTCATTGCTTTGTAACAACTGAAAACATTTTTTGACTCATTGTAATAATCTAATTTATTTTGCCTTCCAAACTCCAGAGATGTCCCCACAAAGAACCACGCTGTGGTATTGCTATCAAAGCTTGAAGAGTGCTCGCCAAGTGGCTAAAGCACCCAAGCAAGCACTCCAACAAAATGTTTGATAAGGAACAGCTGGCTTGACAAGCGATTATCGATTGCCGATTGGTCATACAAACACGATGAACCCGGAGACGTCCGAATTGGACAAATGAACACTTTTTTTTCTTTTTTTTAGCAGTCGGAACTGGTGGTGAAGTCAAATATGAAGTTTAAATTTTGAAATGTGGCTGAGATGAAGATTATAGAGGTTATGGCATGTGCGGAAATTAAATATAGCCACAAACGCAGTCGTCTCTTCATGCTTATAAGCATTGCAATGGATCCAGTGATTTGAAGGTATGATGATGAGATATTCAATGATATTCGAGACGAAAGTGAACAAAAAACTTTATCGTTAAGAAACTGTTGTGGCCAGTTCCAAATCAAGGTATTGTTGAGCAGAACAAAAAAAATGTGAATTAAGATTGCAGCAAGGTGACCAAAGATGAGCCTTGATGATGGATAATTAAATAAGGCTGTTAATTATCTTCAAAAGGGGTATTTACAGCAATGCATTCTCCCATTCTTCCTTGCATATTTGCTCAAGCTCTGTCAAGTTTGATGGAGAGTATCAGTGACCATCAATCTTCGGCTTTCCACACATTCTCAATGGAATTCAAGTCTGGGCTTTGGCTTGGTCACTCAAGGACTTTTACATTCTTGTTCTGAAGCCATTCCATTGTTGCTTTGGCTGTATGCTTGGGGTCATTGTCCTGTTGGAATGTAAATCTTTACCGCAGACCAAGGTCTCCTGCACTCTGAAGCAGGTTCTCCTCAAGGATTTGCCTATATTTGGCTCCATTCATTGTTCCCTCTATCCTTGCACATCTCTCAGTCCTGGCCACTGAAAAGCATCCCCATAGCATGATTCTGCCACCACCATGCTTCACGGTAGGGATGGTGTTAAATGGGTGGTGGGCTGTGCTCAGTTTCTGCCAGACATAACGCTTTGTATTCAGGCCAAAGAGTTCAATTTTCGTTTCAGCAGACCACAGATTCTTTTGCCTCATACTCTCACCTTTTCACGTGCCTTGTTATAAACTCTAGGTGTGCTGTCATTTGCATTTTTCTTAGGTCATGTGCATGACAACTCTCCCATAAAGGCTAGATTTGTTAAGTGCTGCAGAGACGGTTCTCCTTCCGGCAGGTTCTCCCATCTCAGCCAAGGAACTCTGTAGTTCTGTCAGAGTGGTCATTGGGTTCTTGGTAACCTCCATGACCAAGGTCTTTCTTGCCCGGTTGCTCAGTTTGGTTGGATGGCCATCTCTAGAAAGAGTCTGAGAAGTTTCATATTCTTTCCATTTCCTAGTGATGGAGCTCACTGTGCTCTTGGGAACTTTCAACAATTTAGAAATTGTTTTTTACCCTTCCCCAGATCTATGCCTCCTCACAATTCTACGTAACTGTTAAAATATGTTCAACTGGACTGGGATCCTCAGCAGAATTGCTATCCATGTGAGTGACATGTAAATCCTTGTTGTGCACACATCCAGACTGAACTGAAATGGGTCAACATGGAGCAATTGCCACAACACTGTCCATACGCTGGACAATAGCGTGGCCCACGAAGATGTACCTAACCATAAAACACGCATGCATCCCACATATATGGAGCCTACTTTTGCTTTGTTGATGTGGTCGGTGTTGAAGTCAAACATTTTCAAACCTGGTTTATCAAACATCTTCCGATCAGGTCTATACACCATTGTCCTCAGTCTGGCATCTTGCTGTGTGTTGAACTGCATGCACTGTTGATGTAGGTGAGACTTCAATAGCTCAAATGCATTCCTTTGACAATTCTGTTGCTCGACAGAGCTGCATGAACTTTGCCAACTCAAGTCTGCCTCTCAGAGTAAACATTCACGCTGCATAGAATCATAAATGCCACAGATGATGTGATCATGAATCATTGATTCCCGAATTGTTCCAAAATTCCAGGTGGCTGCCCGGAACCACTCTCTTTGTCTCTAGTGAAGAAACGAATAGCACTCAACCATCTCATTGACACATGGGTGGCAATGGGCATCAAACACTTGCAGGAGATCAATCACAGTGTGCTCACCTTCAGCTATGTCAAATGATATGGAGCGAGAGATGTCCCTACCTTCTGTGCCAATCAAATGGAGAATCAACTTTACCTTCGCCTCTCCTGAATGGTCGTTCATTGCAAGGTCCAAGTACAGTTCCAACTCCTCCTTCCAGCATCTCCACATATATGGCAAGTTTGCTGAATGGACATCAAGGTTGCTGGGTGGCTGTATATTCATCGTCATTGACATTGCTGCTCGTGCACTTGTGGCTGATCCAATTCTTGGTGTCGCCTCAGTCGGCCCCATTACCATGACTGGCTCGTCAAACATCTTCTGCAAACTAACTTCGGCAGTTGAGGATCAAAAATAAGTCCCAAGTAAGGATCAAGCTCATGGCAGAGTCGATGGAAGCAGCGAGCGAGATGGAACAATCCACTCACGTTCGTTCACAATTCTCAGCACTCTTTGCACTGGATACGTTCATCGTCCATCTTTCCATCCTTCACAACACCCTCTGCAGAAGGATGCGCTCACTTTGAAGCCCATGTTTAAAGCAATGTGAAGAACTCAAAGAACGGTTGATCCATCAGGCTTTATTCACGCAGCACCCAAGGTTCTGCCGTCAACAAACAAGGACAGTCTTTCCCGCCTCACCACGGCTGAACACGTGCACAACCTCTGAGGCCTTATCACAATGGTGGAGATGGTAAAGTGTATAAATAAATAAATAAATAAATAAATAGATAAATAAATAAGGTGGTATGTAGTTAGCTGTGATGGTTAAGTGTCTGTAAACAATAACTCAGCGTTGTGTGTTGAGAGTGGAGATTATAAAGTGTAAATATACAGTATTTAGCTTTTGTGCTCATGTCAGGAATTTTAAAGGAAAAAAAACTTACATCAAAAGGCATTTTCAAAATTCGTTGATTATTGTGTCATTAAGGCAAAGGTGCATGCGTGTTGCTTTAACAATGTTACATTGGGTCTGGAGGACGACACACTCAGTTGAAAGAAAGTGAAAGTTGACAAAAAGTCTCTCGCGTTTTTTGTTGCCAAATTTAACAAATGGGTTTTCAACTCGGTTGAGGTCATCATCTCGAAAAGGCATGTTCTTGGGGAAATCTTAAATAGGTAATCACCCACCATTCTTCACCTTAGGGCCCTGTCACACCTTGACGTTCTGGCCAGCGTATGGCAAGGTATCAAAATGTATGTAAAACGCTGAACTATTGATGATTTTTTTTCCAGTTTTGGACGTATTCATAACGTATTAGTAATGTACACAGAACGTTTTGATAACATATAGATAACTTGTATCAACGAATGCTGAGCGTGTTGTCGGCGTTCACAACCTATGCCCAACGATAGTCTAACTTATGCATAGCGCGCGTTAGCGTTTCGCCAACGATCACGTGGCGTAGGCTATTAATAGGCTGTGGCTCGACGATTCAAATCATAACCGCACTAGACATCGAAGTGTGAAGCCGCTGTCACCCCTTGACGTTTTAGCCAGCGTATGCCGACGTATGAAAAATTTGCCGAATACGCTGGCACACGTCGAATACGTTATGGGTAAGTTTTGTTTTCGTTAATAGCACGCTGAAGCATGCTGGCATACGTCGTAGTACACCGAGCTCATCGCCAAATTTTCAGCATGTTGAAAATTTTTCGACGTACTCGGCGTATGACACACGTTCCGCATACACTGGCCATAAGTTGTAGGCACGTTATGCGATCGTTGACACACGTCGACATACGTTACTTGTAAGTTACTCATAAGTCGAAACACGTCGAGGTAATGGTTCGCGTCAGTGTTCCAGACTCCCTGTTTTTTTTTTTCTTTTTTTCTTCGGCATGACGGTGATGTTGACACTTCGATTTCTAGTGTGGTTTTGATTTAAATCGTTGAGCGGCAGCCTATTAATTATATTATATTATAACCACACTAGAAATCGAAGTGTCAACATCACCGTCATACCCAAGAAAAAAAGAAAAAAAAACCAGGGAGTCTGGAACACTGACGCTAACCATTACCTCGACGTGTTTAGACTTATGAGTAACTTACAAGTAACGTGTGTCAACGTGTGTCAACGATCGTGTGACGTGCCTACAACTTATGGCCAGCGTTATGCGGAACGTGTGAGCCATACACTGGCATACGTTGAAAAATTTCAAGCATGGAAAATTTGTCTAACAGCTCGGCGTGCTATGACGTATGCCAGCGTACTCTTAACGTATACAAAACTTACCCATAACGTATTCGACGTGTGCCAGCGTTTTAGTCAAAATTTTCATACGTCAGGTATACGCTGGCTAAATCCTCAAGGTGTGACAGGGCCTTTAATAAGGCCATGCTATCGTTATTACAATTGTTTCTGCATACTTCCATATACTTTCTATTACCCAATGAAAAATTATTTTTAAATCATGATGTCAAATTACTTCTGTCATGTCTCTGTAAATAAATAGTGGTTCCTGAAAGCAGAAACAATCCTTCAATATTCTCTTAAGACAAAAAAATGCGAAAATCCATCAATAAAATCGTGTCCCATGACATTTGCCTCCGATCCCAAAATCATTTGACATGCCTGATGTCCAGATGTTATTGCATAGTTGCACTGAACATGAAAGAAATGTGTCTGGTCATTTTCGAGTGGAGGCTCCGGACGGACGAATTGGTATCAAAGTACGGACTGACAGCACCCAAATTATAAGCCCCAGCCGAGCTAACGCTGTTGGGGGCCAATAACTAGTCTTGCTGGTGAAGACTATTTTCTGTATTCGTGGAATATAGAAAAATGGATGAAATCAACAGGATATTGATTGAAATCAGAAGAGGAAGAAGGAGCAGTACATGAAGAATTTAGAAGGGCATGTGGTAAGGGAAGAGAATTGATTATGGGTGATTTTAACTTGCTGGAGACAAGGAAAGGGCAGAGCAGATGAGGATTTCTGAGATTTAGTCCAGGATTGCTTTTGAACCAAGTTTCAAGATGATCCCACTCAGGGGAGTGCAGTGTTAGACCTCCTTTTAAGTCACAATCACAATGTGGTGGAAGAGGTGGAGATAGGGGAGAATTTAAGATCAAGTGACCATAACATCGTGTGTGGAAGGAATCTGTTAAGGATTCGAGTTTAGGAGAGTAGAGTAAGGCTCTTAGATTTCAGGAAGGCAAACCTTGAGGATATGAGGAGAAAGGTGGGTGATGTAGATTGGGAGAAGCTAACAATAGGACAATCAACATCAGAGAAACTAATTAAAGGTAACTAAACTAATTACAGGTCGTCAGTTTTAACATTGTATAGGAATTTAGTGAGGCCACACCTCGAATATTGTGTGCAGATTTGATTACCACAGCTCAGGAAGGACATAGCTGCCATAGAGAAGGTTCAGCATAGGGCGACTACTCGGCCCCTGGAGTACCGGCGAAAAGTGGACGCAGTGACGCACTGCTCTGGCGCATGCTCCCATACCTGACCGACTGGATTGATTCTGGGTCGAGCTCGTCTCAGCTATAAGAAGCGGTTGAAGGAGACAGGGCTTCGTATACTAGAAAGGAGGCAGTTATGAGGAGATATGTTGGAGATGTTTAAGATAAGGAAGGGTGTCGACAAAATAAGTGCAGAATAATTATTCAGCAAAGTCGACAGTGACAAGATCAGGGGCTAAAGAAAAGGAGAATTCATACAGTCGTAAGGCAGGGGTCTTTCACTCGGAGTAGTCAATGCATGAAATGGTTTCCCTGGAAAGGTAGTGGCAGCCCCAGCCGAGCTAACACTGTTGGGGGCCAATAACTCATCTTGCTGGTGAAGATTATTGAGATGAGATGAGTAGTCTTTTAGAGATGAGTCGCCAATGCATGGAATGGTTTCCCTGAAAAGGTAGTGGCAGCAGAAACAGTAGATAAGTTTACATTGTAATTACATCAGTACTTGGAAGTTATGGAGATAGAGGGGTATGGGAATGTTGACAGGACTTTTAGGTAGCTTGAGCATTGATGGGTGATTGTGTGCATGTGTACGGAGTGCTGTTGGTGGGGGGTCTCATCAAGGAGTGTTGTGTGGTTGATGTGTGTTTTTCACCAAGCCCATGCCCCCTCCCTTGAGGAGTAGAAAGGGGGGGGGGGGAACTGCAGAAAACTACAGAAAAAAAACTGCAAAAAAAAAAACTCCAGAAAAAACTACAAAATTTTTTTTGTCATTTTTCTTGTTTTGGGCTGGTGTTGATGTGGCACAGGGATGATGGGCCGAGTGGCTTCCACCAGCATTTAATTTGCTTGTATGCTCACCACGGGTGTTAACCCTTCTTTGGAGCATTAACACTTTGTTGCCTTTTTTTTCTGGTCAGACGAGTTAATGCCTGAAATTCCAGGTACTCTTTACATCCCATAGCATACTTCACTTAATGTTGATTTCATCCGTTTTACAAAGATTATTTCTCTATTTTTTTTTCTTCTAAATATCAAATATAAAGTGTACAAGTCTTTTGAATTTCTTGTGTGTGATTGTGCAATATTTTGTTGTTTTCTTTTCAGAACTATTGGATCAGCCTACGAGGAAAATCATTTGGAGTACAGAGTAAGTAAACTTTTCATTAAAAAAAAAAAAATTGACAGCATGATAAAGCATTCGTTTATTCCCATCTCAACTTCTCTACAAAAAAAAAAAACTCTGGCCATCAGGAACTCTGATTACAGATCCATATTAATTGATGGTTGAACGAAAGTTCATGACAAACAGGTTTAACTTCCCAAACAACATTTGGATGCTGAATGAATGAAACTCAAACCAATAATTATCTGAACAATACAGGCTAAAGCAACATTCAAAGCACACGTTTAATACAATTTTAAGAAGGTCACAGTATTCGGAATGTTGAATGTTTTAGCAAGGATGGTAGGTTCGAGATTCAGAATATCTATGTATTTAGAAACGTCTACTTTACAACATTTTAACATTATTTTTAAAATAACTTTAAATCATGAAGCTTTTCAAACCCAGATAAACATCCAGTGAAGTCCTTCAGCCTTATTTTATCATTCTACAAATCATATTGTTCACTGTGAAGTTGTAATTTTGTATCACGTAATCTTAGAAAGAAAATGCTTTGTAAATACAATGCTTAATGCTATCTGTAACTGTAACATATTGGTCATTTAAATTTCAGGTTATGAATTTATTATGTAATGCATAAAATCCAGTTGAGTTGATGGAGCCCGAAGATATGACTGATGAAACAAGTTCGAATTGCGAACATACCACATGGGAGTCCATTCGTACAACTCTCAGGTGAGCGATAGAACGGACGACAGATAGTTTTGAAGTTTGGTGAAATTTTCATCGCATAAGAAAAAGAAACCAGAACACCTCACAAGAGTGAGGCGAGTTTCATATCATCAACTGAGACTTAATTTTGCGTTGGGCATCGCCCAGCGCATTTAATTATTTTTTTTGATAACAATTTTTATAAAATGGGCCGAAAGGGCCGTTTCTCAGTCCAAAGGGCCGGAATCGCACTTTGGGCTCAGTTAGTGCCTGGGGAATGGTCTCTAGAATATACCTGTCAAGTTTGGTTCGGTTCCATTCACTAATAACCGAGAAATAACCATTTTAAGAAAATGGGCCAAAATGGGCCGTTCCTCGGCCCGAAGGGCCACAATCGCACTTTGGGCTCAGTTACTGCCTGCACATATGTGTCTAGTGTATGCCCGTCAATTTTCATCGAACTCTGTTCACGAATAATGGAGAAATAGACGTTCAAATGAACTGTACACAAGAAAAGGGAGAACGCGAGCGGCGCTTGGACCCCGTGGGGTGAAAAAGAGGTTTGGGTTGTGGTAATTGCAGTTTCCACGTCGTTATTGCAAAATTATAGTGTTTGGAAATGCTTAAGGTGAACGCAGCAACAATTGTAACAAGGATAGCATGGACTTGCTGTGGTAACAAGATCTAAACTCCTCTGTACCAACATCACAAGTACAGACCCATTGCACAGTGCTGCGGTGAACAATGGTGGTTGATTCCCTTTTTAAGATTTCCTCAAGAACATGCTTGTTAGAGATGATGACCTCAACTGAGTTGAAAACCCATTTGTTAAATTTGGCACCAAAAGTCAAAAGACACCACAATTTGAACATTCGTTCAACTGAGTGTGGTCCTCTGGACCCAATGTCACATTGTGAAATCAACATATATGGACCTTTGCCTTAATGACACAATTATAATCAACTATTTTTGAAAATGCCTTGTGACACAAATTTTTTTTGCTGTTATTCCCGATGTGAGCACAAAAGCTAAAGATGTCCTTTTTTAATTTGGAGTCCAGGCTCATGGAAGAGTTAGAACACTGAACCCAAGAGGATGCAACAGGACAAAGGGAGCAGTAGAGAGAGGGGGGCACCAACAGAGTTGTTGAAGGATAAAATAGAGGGAGACTTGGACAAACAATCAGTGTGGACAGGAATGGTGGGCCGGAAAAGACGCATGGGGTGGACAAGATGGATAAAGAAGGAAACTCTCAGGAAGGAAAAAGGCTACGAGGGGAGAAAAGATCATTGTTTTGGATTGGGGATGATCTGAGATGGTGGTGAACAGCTGTCTTGAAGACCTGTAGGAAAGAATGAGATTGAGGAGAATATGGAGGTTGGTTCCAGAGGTGGGAAAAGAGAGAATGAATAATTGGAGGTGAGCAGTGATCCTAAATTTTGGGGGTTTCACCAGAATGGGGTTGATGGTGAACCGTGTGCTCCTTGCAGAAATCTAGGGGTACAAAGCATGAACAGAAAGGAGGTGGTCGAAGACAGAGAGAACACCAGTTTTGCACAAATACTTAAAGATACATGGTCAAACAAATGAAAACCTTTTAAAAACAATATCCAACACCTTGGCCTGCTGACCTTGGGTCCCATCATCCCTCCATTACAACACCACATTAATCAGGTCTTTTAAAATATCGACTCCTGGGGAAATTGGGAGGCAGGGATGGTGGTGGAGTGGGGCAGACATGGGGATATCAACAGGGTGATATATTGTTACCTCCGCCACCGAAGGTGGATGGAGGTTATGTTTTCACCACTGTCTATCTGTCTGTTTGTTGCTTTCAAAGTCGAAGATTTTTCAAGTTCTGTATATTGGTCAGTCGATTTTGATATTTTGACTGTCTGTTTGTCTGTCGATCTGTCTGTTTGACTGTTTATCGCCTACAGGTCACAAATTTTAACCAATAATCATGAAACTTCACCACATGGTACAGTTTGTCATAAGGAAGAAGCCGATTGTTTTTGAGGTCAAAAGGTCAGCATAGGTCCAAGCTCAACAACTAAGTTGGTATTTCTAAAATCCTCAATTTTCATCCGATTGACTTGAAATTTGAAGAGGATTTGCGTATCCGGTCATTGAATTCAACGAGCAATTATTTTTGAGGTCAAATTTGTTTTATGGATTTTGCAAGTATCGTGATTTACACGATGTCTTCTTGTTTGTTTGTAATTTGCGAAAATCAAAGATTTTTCAAGTATATTTGTTGGTCTTATGCGTTATTCTGTCTGTCTGTCTTTCTGTCTGTTACTTGCAAAATCGAAGATTTTTCAAAAATATTGGACAGTCGATTTTGTTATTCTGTCTGAGGTTCATATGAGAGCTAACACACAGAATGTACAAGGAGAGCAGGAGATAAGAGGGGCAGGAGAAGGAAGGACAAAACAGTGGGGAACAGAGACATTAAGGAGATCTTTGGAAGGGAGAGGGATGGGGTGCAGTCCACAACATAAACAAGATGGACACCACATGGACTTTCAGAAAGGACAGCAGGGAATTTGAAGGATGTGGGTTTGGGGTGAATTAACAGGGGTAGAAAAGATCGTGGTTTTGGATTGGGGGAGATAAGAGGTGGTGGTGAACAGCTGTTTTGAAGACCTTGAGGGAAGAGTGGGATTGCAGAGAGTGTGGAAGTTTGTTCCAAAGGTGGGAAAAACGAGGAATGAAAGAGTGAAGCTGAGCAGTGATTCTTGATTTTGATATTTTTAGCAGAAGGGGGTTGCTGGTGGACCTTGAGCACCCTGCTGAAATATGGAGGGAGATATCACAGACAGAGCAGGGGATGGGGGGGGGGGAGACCAGAGAGGAGATGGTAAAAGATAGAAAGACCATCGACCTGCCTGCGGTGAGAGAGTGAGAGACCCAAAGACTCAGTCTCATCACAGGAGATACCGATGATCCTAAATGACTTGGTTTCCACAGAGTGAAGCTGAGAAAGGTGAGAGGTGGGAGCGCAAGCCCTGAGGGGAGAGCAGTACTCCATCAGGTGCAGATGAAAGCTTTATGTGTGGTCAAGAGCTCAAGGCAGGACTTTGCACGATGGACAATGCCCAATCAGCGACTGGCTTTGGAGGCCAGCTTGCAAATGTGGCTTTCCCTGGAAAGATCATGGCAGATAGTGAGACACAGAAGCTTGAATGAAAGGACTTCTTTAAGAGGATTGTTGAGAATGTAGATGCAGGGGTGGGGGGGTCTAGATGGTCCTTTCAGAGAGGCGTAGTGAGAGTGAGAGATTTGTCAGGATTGAAAGACATGTTCCACGTGTTGGATTTGCTTGTGATTTTTTTCCAGATCTGCAGAGAGTATAAAAAATCGAAGATTTTTCAAGCATATTGGTCAAGCGATTTTGTTATTCTGTCTGTCTGTCTGTCTTTCTGTGTGTCTGTTTGTCTGTCTTTCTGTTTATCGCACCCTGGTCACAATTCTAAACTTGTCTTCAGAAAACTTTGCCACATGGTAGAGTTTGTCATAAGCAAGAAGTCTATTGTTTTTCAGGTCAAAAGGTATGCAAAAAGTTAGCCAAAGGTCAACAACTTAGGTGTGTCGAAGAAATTCTCAATTCCTCCTGTACATTTGAGTCATTTATTAAAACAAACAAACATGAACATATCGATATGGAAAATTCAGAGGAAGTTAAGTAACACAATCTTCCTCCGATTTCTGCAGTACATGGAAACTTTGAATTCTTATATCGTGTTCAGTGAGACTATGTCTGTTCATCCTCCAGACAAACTGATACCACAGCTAACATGTCGACGGTTCAAGGGAGAGATCATTCACAGCTTTGTGGCAGCAGCCATCTGGAGGTCAACTTAATTTTGAAAGGCGAAGGAATATTTATGATCAAAAAGTTGATCGGAGATCTGGTCATTATTTTCACACACGTTCCATTTAAGCTGGACTCTTGTTTCCAGCCAGACTTTCAGGCTCCAGTATTTAATTGTTTATAACTAAGAATCCCTTAATAAGCGATATAAAATAATAAGTGATTCTATTGTGCTAATTTTTTTTTTGAATACCTTGTCGAGGCTCATATGAGAGCTAACACACAATGCACAGCGAGGGGGGGGAGCATGAAACAAGAGGGGTGGGAGAGGGAAGGACAAAACAGTGGGGAACAGAGACATGAGATCTGTGGAAGAGAAAGTAATGGGGTGGGGAACATGGGGTATACAAGATAGAATTATTCGCATAGATACGAGCAAAGATGGGGGCATGGTGGGACAATGAACGGTACATGTTATCTTCGCAAAACTACATTTCACTCAATGTTCCTCAGTCTCTTAATTAGCAGAACACCATATACAGTTTGTGTGCAAGCATCGGAATTCATATCCCACTAATTACAAGCGAGCAGTTCGATTCACAGCACAAAGGGCTCTTTTATCCTTAGGGCAGTATATGTGGGCTGTTTCCTTCCTTCAAAGGCAAAAAAAAAACAAATTTCGTTTTTAATACAAAAGCACCTTCATTTGCCTCAACTCTGGGTCAGATTATATTTTACCCATGATCCTACTTGGTGAACAACTCCATATATGGCAACAAACCAACTTGAGTTAATTACAAGGCTTTGCAATACACTTTATACCTTTACAATCATTTCAAATCATAAGGATGTTGTTCAAGTAGCAATGAGAATACAGAGCTGTATCAATTATATGTCCCCATGGACTTTTACATGCATGTCCATGGGGCTCATGTATGTAATCACACAAGCTTTAATCAAGTCAGTTAATATAAATACATTGGTATTAATTAATACCGAACACAGATACATACTCATAAAAAGAATGTAATAATCATGTTTCTAAATGAGCTTTTAAATCAACCGTTGTCTATCATCTCGGTTTTCGCTAATATATATTATATCGGCGATAAGCCTTTATTCACGAAGTTAAATCAATCATTAGGCTTAATTGGGCCACAGCCAAACATGAAGCTAATATTTTAAAATAAGTTTTCCACCACATTGGTATAATAGACATTGTGTCAGTGGCATTAAAATGGTGGTAAATCCCAGAATTTATTTATTTATACGACTTTTACAATCTTTATTTTATTCAAATTGAATTCTATGCTTGAACACTGTAGAACACAAATTGCCTTCTTTGCACTTCCATGAACCTCCAGTTCTGCACTACCTTACTTGGACATGTTAAATAAGATGGTGTATTAGATTGCTTCAATAGCGCTAAACTTCCAGAGTTTTTCTTAAATTATCTTTAAAATCATTATTTTATTAAAATTGAAGCATACACTTATCACCGTGTGGGGTATCGTGTTCGATGCACTCTCTAGTTTCATTTTGAGGCAGGTAAATCATCAAATCGATCTCTCCTTTTTTAATAGGACAAGAGATGAACTTTTTAAAGAAATTCAAGATTTCAAACCAGAAGGTGAAAATGTAAAAGCTGCCAAAATCCTTATGCTTGGCCATGTGGGATCGGGGAAATCCAGCTTTGTGAACTCCATCAACTCAGTTTTTGCTGGACGGCTTTGCCAGACTGCCATAGCTGGTAATGCAGGAACAAGTTTCACTTTGCAGGTAAAGTTATGATTCGATTCAATGTGTGTTAATATCCTATCTCAGAATACAATGTACCATGAAGCAATTTGTCTTCCCATTGTCATTCTCCGATTGTTGATAACATTTTATAATGTGCCAAGAAATAACTCAATGTATTTATATTATACAAATGTGTGATGATGATGGTGATTGGAGAATGTTGATTGTTCTTCACGTGTACTCTCGATTCAAACTCTGGGAAACAACAATATCTTTAACATTTAACCGAATCTCATAGGAACTTAAATATACTCAGGTCAGGTCAGGTATGGGAGCATGTGCCAGAACAGCACGTCGCTGCGTCCACTTTCCGCCGGTACTCCAGGGGTACTCCAGGAGTACCGGTACGCCGGTACTCCGTCTGGCCATCCCCCAGGCAGATGCCAGGCCCATCCCCATCTCCTTGAGATGATGCTCAACCTGTTGCAACCATGAGGCACGTGGTCGACCCACTGGCCTCCTCCACTCATGAGACTCCCTCGCTGAGAGAATCTGGTGAGCAGGATCAGAGTCAGGAAAACGAGCCACATGTCCATACAGCCGCAACTGACGCTCACGGACTATGCAGGTAACAAATCTCATCCGAGTCTCTCTCAGCAACCGCTCGTTGGACACAAAATCCGACCAGCGATAGCCAAGGATTCTCCGAAGAGACCTGGTACCAAAGGAATTAAGTCTCCGTCTCAGATCCTTGGTCAGAGTCCAAGTCTCGCACCCATAGAGCAAGACTGGAAGTACCAAGGACCTGAAGACTCGGACTTTCGTCCTCCCGCACAGGTACCGGCAGCGCCACACCCCATGATCCAGTGAATCCATGACTCCCCAGGCCCGACCCAGACGTCTATTGACCTCTGACTCGCAGCCAGCAGAGACATGAATATCACTGCCAAGGTAAGTGAATCTCTCCACGACCTCAACATCCTCACCACAAACAGACACAGACAGGACAGCAGCATCCAAGATGTCACCGAAAGCCTGGGTCTTAGTTTTGATCCAAGAAACCCGTAATCCAAGCGGCTCCGACTCCTCATTCAGCACCTCGAGGGCCCCCAAGAGGATGTCTAAAGTCTCCGCAAAGATGACTGCATCATCTGCAAAGTCAAGGTCCGAGATCTTGACATTCCCAAATGACGCACCGCAACTTGATCTCTCCGACATCCTCCCTAGAATCCAGTCCATACAAGTGCTGAAAAGTGTGGGGGCAAGTAAATATACTCGATTTTGTTTTTTCTTCCACCTTTCACTTTTTCAAATTGTGACTGGTACAAAGCAACTCCTTTGCCCCGTGTTTCATTTTGGGATACAGCGTAAAACTCGAATAGATTTAAAACTAATGTGATAAATTATAAATCTCCATTTTATTCAAATTCTTTGTAAGACCATTTAAAAGTCTGGCCAAGTGTTTGTGAAATTGTCGTGACATATTTCTCTTGTCCTGCTTCTTTGGATATTGCATTTGAAAAATTGATAATCAGTATATTTTATCAACTCTCATCAGATTTGTAATTTGTTCATCAGCCTTTTCTCTGTAAGTGATGATGGCTCTTGTTGAGAAGTATTCAGTTGCAATTCCACTTGAGAGTAAGATGTGAAACAGACTGACAGAAGTTTTATGCAGGATTTTGTATCTTCAGAGCAGCCATGGCATTCCTAGGCCTCATTTTTGACAGTCTTTCCATGCAAATGATAGTCTTAAAAAACTAATTACAGCCTTTCAATGCAAAACTGTCATGGAGCTCAAGTTCTCAGTCGCAGCACCTTCCCATTTAAATTGTCTTCATTTACAGATAAGAGCACCAATTCTAATCAATAATTTTTAATCGCGGGAAGATCCTTAGGAATGTCTTGTAATTTGGGGAGTGGACTGGTGTCTTTTACAGCATAGCTCTGAGTGAATAATAGCTCAAACTTTACCAGCACATATCAACCATCATACAAAGAAGTGTCACATGCAGACACAGAGATGGGGTCTTGTAACTGCTTCCTTTACTACAACTAGAAGCACCCGCTCCTTACGGGAGCAGTCAAGGGGGTCATGTTATTATATTTATGCCTATTTTACTCCAAGGAGTCCCCGGATTACACACCCAAAAAATGGTTGCGATCGGTTCAGCCGTTTTTGCGCTACCTGGGAACAGACAGACGGTCAGACGGTGAATTATAGTAAGATGGTGACTGCAAAAACAAAACAAACAAACCACTGGTTCTTTGCCAAGCCGTAATCACAATGCTATGCAGAACAGAGAAAATAACAATTCACATCGCAAAGCAATGGAGAACATTACATCCTGAGAACCGTTATGAACGTCAAATTGCATAGATTGCCCAACGGTCAGAATACGATCAAATAGAGACAATGTTGTATTATAACTCACTTGACTGATTCTGTGGAGTGTGAAAATAAGAAACGATGAACGAATATAGAGCCGCAAGGTCAAGTCACAACAGGCCCCATGATGCTCATACAAACCCTATCCTCATAAAATGTCATGTCAAATTTTGCATGACATGACATGACATGACATGACAAAGTTTGTATTTTGAGTCATGTCAATAAAATCAGTGTAAGAACCATTACACTCCCCACCTAAAAATTGACGCAGTCATTGTTTATCGAGTGACAAAGAACCTAAGTTCACACAAGGATGTGAACTACTAGTTAGAGAGTGCCAGCTTAGGGATAGGTGCTTTTTCCAGAAGTACGAGTTCTGAAATCGGTCTCTGTACATCCGACGTGTACCATCAATGCAAACTATGATATCTGCCTTGCAGACTCTTCCAGTTCCATTTGAGTAGATCTTTGTAACTCAGTCGAACGGCCAGTTGTTCCAGGGAAGTTTGTTGTGCCGAAGGAGAATTACGTCTCCCTCTGAGAAGTCGAGAGTTGTCTAGTTCCACTTTTGGCATAATTGAAGGCTCTGAAGGTACTCCTGATGCCATCGTGGCCAGAGCTGATCAGCATGTTACTGAACACATCACCAGTGTCGTCGTCCATACATGTCTTGTTTAAATGAAGTCACCAGGATCTGCTTCGAGAGGCTGGGTTTTCCGGGTCAAAAGCATGGCAGGAGTGAGAGCCCGAGGATCATTGGCATCTGAATAGATAACCGTGATGGGTCGAGAGTTTATGACAGCACTTGCTTCAGCCATAAAGGTGGTAAGTACGCCATGAGTAAGTTGATGTTTCCCCATCTGGACAAACATTGAATCGAGAATACGTCGAATAGTTCAAATGTGTCACTCCCATACACCTCCAAAGAGGGTTTACAACTCCAAAGAGGGTTGCCTTGGCTCGGTTTAAAACCTATGTACACCCCTTGACGCTGACAGGTATCTTCCTCGATGTTCTTGGTTCAGCTCACTTTGAGCTCTTACAATTTGTTCCCCAGTCACACCTTAGTCATGCGACGAGCCCACAAAGTGAAAAAAATCTCTGTAGTGCTGAGATGAAAGCAGAGGTGTCCATGGCATTGATAACCTCAATATGCATGGCTCAGGTGCACAGGTAAGAGAAGATTAACGCCCTCTTTTGCAGTCTATTGTACCACCCCGTGTTTGAATCCTGACCCAATTCTACTTGAGGGTGCTCGGATGTCATGGCCTCATGGCAAGAGTTAAGATGGTCAAAGAAAGCCATCGAGTTTGTAGAATTGGCAGAGCAGTAAGTGAAACAGAGAAAGATAGTGATGGTCGGGAGACAAATCTTAAGCCAGATGACATCAAAGTTTGGAGATTTGAGGTCCACAAGGTGAACAGCAGGCGTGTTGATGTTGGAGTACACACAGATCTCTCCTTTGAAGCGGAATCTTGAGTGAAGGTTGTTTTTCGAAATGTTATAAGAATTAACAAGAACATTATGTGATAATTGGGTCTCTGAGCGAAGCAAGATATGAGGAGAGGAGGGAGCTTGCTCGATGATGTTCAACAGAGGAAAGATTCAAAGAAAGACCGCGGATGTTGGTGAAATGAATTGAAAAAGAGTCACATTGGTTCAAAAGGCAAGGGTCTTTGGAGGGACCGATACTACTACTACTGCCTGAGACCCCCACCCCCCTTCGAGACAGGCATGTCACCAGAGATTCTTCGCACCCCATCATGCTGGAAACTAGGGGCCATTAACTTTTCGGACTTTATCATATTTAATTGGAGGCTGTCTGAGGCAAATGTGAGGAAAGAGAACTAAAAGAGAGAATGTGAAGTGAGGAGTGAAAATGAGTGAGTCAGAAAAGTGTATGATGAAAAGTATGTGATGTTTGTTTGTAAAGTATATGTTGTTTGTTTGCAAGAAAGAGAGATTAAAGCTGGCCCAGTAGTTATCGTTTGAGCGAGACAGAAAGTAAGACCAGAAATCCTGACACGGAGCATGGAAGATGGTTCCGGGCACTACTTTAACGCTCCTAAGTCAGAACGGCAGTACCACCCTGAGCGGTTGCTGTCTACAACCCACGACCTAAAAGAGTGTCACCTCTAGCTCACCTACTCTTCATGAAGGACACTGTGGAATGAAGGATACTTCATGAAGGCAGATGTGACACCAGTTTAACATCCATGCGAGAAATGGAACACATTGATGAATCGCCCTGCCTGTAAAACACCGGGATGACAGCTGGGTCAGGATTCAAACATCGGCTGGATAGCTTGGAGGAGAGTGCGCTTAGCTCGAGGCCATCCTGCCAGTCCCCGTGTTTATGTTATCATTCTGCCATTATCGTTGCACGGAATTGACTGATTAATTTGTGGTTCTATTAATTTTGACGAAAAATACAATTTGGATGATTTAGATGCTGGAGTCTGGATTGGAGGAAGATGTATCAACAACCCAAGGTATGCCGATGACACCACTGTGTGAGCAGAAAGTAAAGAGGACTCGATGAAACTGAGCTGCAGACTGAAGAATGTGTTCCACTACCAATGAGCTTGCAGAGCGCTCGCCAAGTGGCTCGCTTGATTTTTACTTGAGCAAGCACTCCAACAAAACGGTTTATAAGGAATGGCTGCCTTGGCAAGCGATGGCAAGCTGATTGGTGATGGAACACACTCACAATGGATAGGGTAAAGGCTGCAACCAAGCTGTCTCTGCTAGAGCTTTGGAAACCAGTGCAGGATCTGATCATGAATGTCACCAGAAATCAGCCACGACTTAACGGAGCTGGATAACTGGTTTTAGTAGTTCCAATAGGTGTGTGGACCAGTGACTGTTGGCTGACAAAACTGCCCATGCGTAAGTACGTAGAATATTCTCCAAATTTCTCTCAAGCGAGTATTAAACAAAGTTGACAAACTTTAGGAAAATGGTTAAGCATCAAATATAGGTCACAATTGGGCCGTAAGAGTGTCCGTCGAGCAAGAGCAAGATGACACTCGAAACCATGGCTGGGAGAGGCCCCAGGATATGTTAACATAAACAATCCATGCACAGACCACATATAATGTGATCGTGGCTCGAAACATCGAACAAGCAATGTGATTCATCATTCATGCGTAAAGTCTCATGCAAGCAGCTTTGTTAGCTAAAGATCATTGTTGCTTACCTGGAGGCTTAGCAAGTCAAGATGGCTCTGATCTGTTTTATGTCTGGAAGGAATGCCCCATGAAAGGCATGATAACCTCGTGATACAACTCAACATGGTGTTCGTGCAAGGCGAATTCCCCCTTGGGGAGGGGGGGCAACTGAAATCACTACAACTTCTGTCACGTGACCCTGTCAACTCAAATTTCAGCTCAGCAGATTCTTCAGTCACGTTGGTCAAATAACTCGTTATTTCACCACTGTGGGCACAAGAGCAGCATTCGTCCTCTTCATCTGCTTGGTCCATTCAAATATATACATTTCATACAATTAGCATGTTCCTAGTATTTGATTTGTGCTTTATTTTGCAGTAATATGTTATAAATGTTTGTGCAATGTAAGGAAGTCTTTGTATCATTGTAATAATTGTCCTCGAGAAGATAGTGTGTAATTGTATCACTGCTAATTCAGTGCAATTTCAATGCTTGTAAATGTTTCCACCTTTTATCAGAACATAGTACAAAACTAACAATTGTTCAGGTCATTAATTGATGATACAATCCAAACAAAAGCACTGGATATGCAACCTTTTCTCAACAATATTACTTTTTGTTCCACAGTTTCGCTTCTGGAATATTAAACCGGTTCAAGGCAAGTCTATACCCGTGCAACTTTGTGATACCATGGGGTTAGAAGACACGGACAATGGGATTTCTGAAGAGGACCTCATCAGCACCATCATGGGACATGTTCAAAAGAATTATACGGTATGTTTAGTGTCATGTCATGTTTTGCTTGTTGAAGCGTTACGACTCAACAAACCTTTCCAAATTTCAAACAATACATTTCGAAGACAATGCGACAGTTTCCAATAAGATACAGTGCCAAAAGAAAGTCTGCACCACCTTTCAAAATTTTCACCTGTTGTTGCCTTATAGCCTGGAATTATATTTCATTAAATTAAACTTTTTCCACCTTTATTTACACATCGTAACCCACAACTTCCAAGTGAAAAGCAAATTCGACGAATTTCATAAAATTCAATACAAATACAAAACTAGAATATCTTAGTTGGAGAAGTGTGTCCCCCCCCCCCCTGAAAATCAATTGTAAATTAGCTCGTGGATAAACAATCACCTTCAGAATAACACACCCCTGCAGTGGTCAGAGCACCCTGCAGAAAAATGGTGGGGACAAATCGCAGACAGAGCGGGGGGGGGCAAGACTGGAGAGGAGACAGTTGAAGACAAAAAGACCACCTTCCTGCCTGTGGTGAGACAGTGAGAGGCCCAAAGACTCAGCTTCATCCCGGGAGATACCAATGATCTGAAATGCCTTGGTTTCCACAGCGTGAAGCCGGGAAAGGTGACGGGCAGGAGCACCAGCCCAGAGGGGAGAGCAGTACTCCATCAGGCTGTGGCCGAAAGCTTTGTTTGTGGTCAGGAGCTCAGGTGGGCTGAGGAAGGACTTTGTACAATGGAGGATTCCCAGTCAGCCATTGGCTTTGGAGGCCAGGTTGGAAATGTGGCTTTCTCAGGAAACATCATGGCAGACAGTGAGACCCAGAACCTTGAAAGAAAGGACTTCTTCCAGAGGATTGTTGAGAAAGTAGATGGGGGGTTTCCCAATGGTCCTTTCGGGGAGACAGAGTGAGAGTGTGAGATTTGCTCGGATTGAAAGACATGTTCCACATGTTGGACCAGTTTGTGATTTTATCCAGATCTGCAGAGAGTGAAGAAGCTGCTGCTTGC
Organism: Eptatretus burgeri; assembly: GCF_056783735.1. NCBI lineage: Eukaryota > Metazoa > Chordata > Myxini > Myxiniformes > Myxinidae > Eptatretus > Eptatretus burgeri. Next base: position 100,046,727 of record NC_140966.1, on the reverse strand, counting down.
CGGTCTGAGGGATGACTGATGGTACGGCAGAGGGTGGAGTTATCGGCAAAGAGATATAGAGGATTTTCCAGAGTCGGAAAGATCATTGATGAAAATCAGAAAAAGAACAGGGCCCAGAACTCTGCCTTGAGGAACTCCAGCCTGGACAGGAAGAGGGGATGAAATAACTCCATTTAGGGCCACTCATTGGCTGCGACAGGAGAGGAAGTCTGCGAGCCATGATTGGAGATGGCCTTGGATACCATAGGAAGAGTGTTTGGTGAGCAGGGTAGGGTGCCAGACCATGTCAAAAGCATGCAATATGTCGTGGGATACGGCTCGGATTTCATGTCCGGCATTGAGGACCTCCATCCATTGTTGGGAGAGCAGAAGCAGCATATCCAGGGTAGAGTGACCTGGTCTGAAATCAAATTGATGATCGGAAATCAAGCCATTGGAGAAGAGGAAGGTTTAATGTCTGAAGTGATGATTGGTTCCATAATCTTACTGATGATTGCGAGAAGACTGATTGGTCTGTAGTTGCAGGGATCTGTTTTTGCACCTTTTTTATGCAGGGCAGTAATGTTTGCTGATTTCCAAGCAGATGGCAGATGACCTTGAGCAAATGAGAGGGTGAATAGAACAGAGAGAGGGTGAGCAAGAGCAGAGGTGCAGGTTTTTAGGACACGTGGGCTGATGCCGTCTGGACCGGTTGCAGAATCCGAGTCAAGGTTTGGCAGAAAGCTTTCTACTTTGTCAGAAGAAAAAGAACAGAGTCCAGGGACAGTTGGGTACGACTGAGTAAGGTAGGTACAGAAAGCGATGGGTTTCTGACACAATATTTATATGCAAACACTGAGTTTAGGCATTCAGCCTTTTCATATGTGGTACCAGCAGTGGGGCCATTTGAGGTGAGGGAGGGGATGGTTGGGGAACATACACCAGAAACAGATTTGATTAGACGCCACCAGGATTTGGAGGAGGGAGAGAGGTTTGAGAGTTCAGACTTCAGCTTAGAAAGATGTTGTTTTCTGGCTCTCCTAAGAGTAGATATGCACTTGTTCCGAGCTTTCTGGAAGGAACTGAGATTACCCTCAGTTGGGTTTGCTTTCCATGAGGCAAAGGCAAGTTGTGTCAGGGCAACTGCCTCACTCAAGCTTCAGTGAACCAAGGGCGGGAGGAAGGGTCGGACAACTGAAGACGAGAGGGGATACATCTGTGCATGAGGGAGAGCAAGTTTCTTTGAAAGAATTCCCAGGATGAGTTGATGTTGGAGAAAGTAGCGAAGGGAGACTAGTCTGGAAGTTTTATGGCTGCTTGGAGACCCTGCCAGTCGGCCTGAGTGAAATGCCAGACTCGACGGCGCTGATGTGGTTCTCTGATAACAGGCAGAGAGATGTCCAGCTTGACAAGGACGTGGTCAGAAGAACCGATTGGAGCGGAAGAAGAGCAGCAAGTATTTTCAAGGAAATTTGTCAAAATAAGATCCAGAAGAGATCCAGAAGAGATCATGATTCATCTGGATCCAGGCAACTTTGAGAAGGGTGAGTGAGGAGGGTGAATGGTGGGAGAAGGGTGAGTGGGGAGAGTTGAGGGAGAAAGGTGAGCGGGTAGTTTTTGAGAAAGGTGAGAGGGAAGCTTGGAGGGTGAAGAGTGGGATGGTTGCTTTGAGTGGGAGGGGTGAAAGGGGTGAGTTGGCACTAAAGTTGGAAAGAAGGAATGGTTGATGGAATGTGAACATTCATAGCAAACTGTTTTTTTATTTTATTTTTCGGTCAGAAATGCGATTAAAGACATTTCTTGATGAATGCAATAAAGGCGATTTACGAGAATGGAGAGAAGAAATGCTGTAACAGTTGGATTTTTTTTGGTAAGGTATGAAGGAGAGGTCGAATTGAGAGCAGTCTGTTGAAATCGAAAAAGAGTCGTGAATTATGAAACAGTAATGAGAACCACACATGTGAAAGATGAAGATGAAGCATTATAAGAGATCGTTTTTATTATTATTATCATTATTTTTTTTTTGAGAGAGTTTTCATTAGATTAGGTAATGGAAATGTTGTAGAAAAATCGTGAGGTGAATGGTGAATTTGGATCGGTAAACACAGAGGGTGGAAACAGATCACATGGTTCATGGAGAAGCAAGTGGCTATGATAGGTGTATAGTCAAAAGTGAATGTATTTATTTATTTATTTTAAATAAGGATTGCGTAAGATTCGGAAAAGGGAAGGTTGAAGTAAAATCGTGGAGGTGTATGGTGAATTTGGAACGGTAAACGCAGAGTGGAGCTGCTGGCTCGATGAAAAGTATCAGGAAGAGTGTAGAAAGACACGTGGTTACAGGAGATGTATAGATGGAAAGGATACAAGGAAAATTATTATTTTTTGATGAATTTTTGAAGATTAGGTAATATTCGGGAATGGAAGGTTATAGGAAGAAATTGTGAAGGCAATGGTGAGAGTGGGTCAGCTCAAGTAGAAGAAAGATGGTGTGCCGGCAGGAGGAAGAAGAAGATTAAGAATAATAAGAAGATTAAGAAGAAGAGGAGGAAGGATCGGGACTCATGGGTATTCAGGGAGAAAGGTAGTTTTTTCTCTCTTTTTTTTCTTTTAAATTTAAGACAAGAAACAGTGTGTTTAGTTGGGAGGGATGGTTCATTGCGAAAGTTGGGAAAATAGGAATTGAAGGTAAGAGGGAGAGAATACAAATAAAAATGATCATACACCTTGAGGGGAAGGACGGAGAGGCCTCAAGGAACCTGGTATAGTAAGACAAGGTTGACAAAAACTCACAAAATAGCACGATTTTTGAAGCAAAACCGAACTAGGTACACACAGTAACGTGTTGGTGAGAAAAGAAACAATTAAAACGGGACAAATAATGACCGGAAACTGAACTTTGAGAAAGATTCAGATCATTTTATAATAAAAGCAGCTTTTCTTGGATATTTCCTCTGTTAGTGCATTTCACAGCAACTACTCAACCATGAGAATTAAGGAGCTTTCAAAAGATCTCTGGGATAAAGGTGTGGAAAGGCACACATCAGGGCATGGGTATAAAAAATATTTCAAAGGCCTTGAATATCCCTTGGAGCACAGTCAAAACAATCATTAAGAAGTGGAAGGCATATGGTACCACCAACACTCCACCGAGATCAGGCCGTCGCTCCAAACTGGATGACCATGCAAGGAGGAGACTGATCAGAGAAGCCACCAAGAGACCAATGGAAACTTTGAAAGAGCTACAGGACTTTATGGCAAAGACTGGTCACTGTGTGCATGTGGCAACAATATCCCAAGCACTCCACAATTCTGGCTTGCACGGTAGGGAGGAAAGAAGGATGCCATTGCTCAAAAAAGTACACCTTGAGTCCTGCTTGAGGAATGCAAAAAACACTCCAGAGATTCTGAAGCCATGTGGCAAAAAGCTTTGTGGTTTGAGGAAACCAAGATGGAACATTTTGGCCTCAATGCAAAATGTTACGTTTTCTGCAAACCCAACACAGTACATCACCCAAGGAACACCATCCCTACTGTGAAGCATGGTGGTGGCAGCATCATGTTATCGGAATGTTTCTCATCAGCAGGGACTGGGGTACTTGTCAGAATGGAAGGAAATGGATGGAGTAAAATACAGAAACATCCCAGAGGAAAACCTGCTACCCACTGCAAGAAAGCTGAAATTGGGACAGAAGTTCACCTTTCAGCATGACAACGACCCGAATCACACAGCCAAAGTTACACTGGAGTCACTCAGGAACAAAACGATAAATGTCCTCAAGTGGCCCAGTCAGAGCCCCGACATAAATCAAATCGAAAATCTGTAGCATGACTTGAAGATTGCTCTCCATCATTGCCCCCCATGCAACTTGATTGAGCTTGAACAGTTTTGTACAGAAGAATGGGCAAATATTGCTCAATCAAGGTGTGCAAAGTTGGGAGAGACCTATCCCAACAGACTCGCAGCTGTAATTACTAGTCAAGATGCTTCCACAAAGTATTAACTCAGGGGGGGGGGGGTGGACACTTCTCCAACCAAGATATTCTAGTTCGTTATTTTTCATTAATTTTCTGAAATTGGTAAAATTTGTTTTTCACTTGGAAGTTGTGGGTTGCGATGTGTAAATAAAGGTGGAAAAAAAATCTGATTTGATGCAATTTAATTCTAGGCTTGAAGGCAACAAAAGATCAAATTTTTGAAATGGGGTTTAGACTTTCCAGGGGCAATGTAAAATATAAAAAATTGGAACAATACCCCTGGGTGCTCACCTGGTATAATAAGGAAACTGAGGAGGATGTCAACATGTGCCAGAATCAGCAAAATGTACCAATGAACCAATGTTATTGCAATACCTATTTTATATTGGGGGGCAACCTCCTCCCTCCCCATGCCTATTTTCATTGAAATTGTGTGTGATTTTGGAGAAGAAAGCAAAACATATTTTGGGGGGTGACATCCCCCCCCCACCATCCCCCATAAACCCTGATTTTTAGCTCACCTGGAACATAGTTGTGGGGAGCTGATGGGATGGCGCGTCGTCCGTCCTTCCGACTGTCCACAAATACTTGCAACTTCTTCTCTGAAACTATGCATACAATTTCGATGAAACTTTACCCAACATTCATCACCATGTATGTACCAAAGTTTGTTCATGGCATTAAAAAAAAAATCGGGCCCAAAGGAGATCTTCAGGGGGATGCCCCCCAAAATAGGCATTTGCTTTTTTCTCAGAAACTAGACATGCAATTCTGATGAAAGTTGAACACAACCTTCATCACCCATGGTGTACCAAAGTTTATTCACTGCATTAGACTGAGAGGGGTCTGAGGGGGACTTACAGGGGTGTTGACCCCTAAAATAGGTATTCACTTTCTCCTCAGAAATTACACACACAATTGCGATGAACCTTCACCACAACCTTCATCACCCATGATTTACAAAAGCTTGTTCACAACATTAAAAAAAGAATTGAGGTCTTAGGGGGTCTACAAGGGAGGGCTTCCCCCCAAAATTTGTGTTTGCTTACTTCTCAAAAATTACACACACAATTCCGATGAAACTTCACCATAACCTTCATCACCCGGGATGCATCAAAGGTTGTTCATCACATTAGAAAAATCAGGGTCGAAGGGCATGACTTGACAATGATGTGGGGGGGGGTGTGCCCCCCCCAAAATGGATTTGCTTTCTTCTCAGAAACTACACACACAACTCCGATGAATCTTGACCACCACCTTCATCACCCGTGATGTGCCAAAGTTTGTTCATGGCATAAAAAAAAATCAGGTCCGAAGGGGATCTCTGGGGGGTTGCCCCCCAATATATGTATTTGCTTTCTTCTCAAAAACTACACACACAATTCTGATGAAACTTGACGACAACCTTCATCACCCTTGATGTGCCAAAGTTTGGTCACGGCAATAAAAAAAATAAAAATAAAAATGGGGTCTGTGGTGGTCTATGGAGGGATTTTATGGCAGGGGGTTGCTCCCCCAAAAAGGCAAATTACTTTCTCTTTGGAAACTACACACACAATACTGCCTGTATATCAGAAGGATGAGCAATGTGATGGCAGAGAGTGGAGTCAGCAAAGAGATAAAGAGGACTTTCCAGAGTCAGTGAGATCATCGATGAAGATTAGCAATAATATGGGGCCTCGAACACTATGTTGGGGTACTCCAGCCTTGACATGGAGAGGAGATGAGATGGTTCCATTGAGAGCCACACGTTGGCTATGAAAGTAGAGGAAGTCAGCAATCCAAGAGTGGAGTTCGTCTTGGAGTCCATAGGCAGACAGTTTGGAGAGCAGGGTAGGATGTCAGACTGTATCAAAAGCTTTGAGATATATCCAGAGAGATGGCCCTTATCTCTTGTCTGATATTGAGGGCCTCCATCATTGTTGGGAAAGTAGAATCAGCATGTCCAAGGTAGAGTGACCAGGTCTGAATCCAAATTGATGATCTGAGATGAGGCTGATGGAGAAAAGGAATGATTTTATGTCAACTGCGATGATTGATTCCATGAACTTGCTGATGATTGGAAGTGGAGTAAGCTAATTGGGCTGTAGTTAAGGTGATCCTTTTTTAGCTCACCTGGAATGTAGTTCCAGGGAGCTAATTGGATGGCCCGTCTGTCCATCCACAAATACTTTCAACTTCTTCTCTGAAACTACACATACGATTTTGATGACCCATTACCATAACTATCAACACTGGGTATGTACCAAAGTTTGTTCATGGCATTAAAAACAAAAAAAATCAAAATAGAATAAAATCGGACCCTAAGGGGGTCTCTGGGGTTTGCCCCCAGGAATAGGTGTTTGCTTTCTTCTCAAAAACTACACATGCAATTCTGACGCAACTTGACCACAACCTTCCAGCCACTACCAGGTGAGTGCCCATGGGTATTGCTCATGTTTTTGTAATGCTGTGATGTTGGCTGATTTCCAATGTCCCAGGTGGATATGGGAGACCAGTCCTGAACTGTAAAAAAAAAACCCCAAAAAACCCCACAAATGTCGAAACGGGTTGCATTAAAAAAACACAGGTGAATAACGGTGTCCAACAGTACATACTTTTATTAGTCCGTGAGAGGAAATCGTGTTTCCAAATCAAGGCATGTTTGAATAGGCCAAACAAAATGGTGAATTAAGACCCCAATAAGCTGAAAAAGGACTGACCAAGGATGAGCCTTGATAAAGGATAATTAAATTGGGCCATTAATTATCTCAAAAGGAGTGTTTAATTAACCCAAACAACCACTTTTCATGAATGCACTACATTGGATTCCCCTTCGTATGCATGCAAAGTTTTAGATCCCTAGGTTTCATGGTTTTAGAGTTATGAAAGACACACACACACACACACACACACACACACACACACACACACACACACACACACACTGACATTTGTTATATTATAAATGAGTAGGCTAATGGGGAGAAAGGTGGACAGAACGTTGAAAATGGAACATACCATGTGAATCAACAGACACAATGATATGAAACTTATCGGACACGCAAACTTATCTACAAGGATGAGTAAATAACCATCCTAACCACACCAGGTGCCACAGGCAACATACTTACAAAGCAATGTGGTAAGCAGGCAAGGACTTCCCCATGGCATGAGTGGTGTGTAGCATGATTGTGCAGCTCAGGAATAGGAAAGTTGCAGAAGAAAGACTGTGGAAGTGAATGATTATGAAGCAATGTCCACGTCTCCAGAGAGCAGTCCTCCCTGAGCAGGAGATGAGGATAGTGGGAGATGGAGAGCTAGAGACGAAGAGCAAGAGAAAACGGAAAACTTATTTTCCAACATATCCCAATTTTCTGCCTGGCGGGTACTCTGGCCCGCCCTCCGTACTCTTGGACCGCCTTCGCCTGTGGTGAGTCCCATCATTGGCTGCCCACTGCTTGTGAGAGGTGCCATCCTCCGAGCCATCCCACCCTAGGGGTTGCTGCAATAAAATAGTCTTCACCACTTCCGGGATCCACAGCAGACTGCCAGACAGTGGTGCAACTGCCGGACAGATCATGATCTCTTCTTTTAGAGCATGAAATGTTCTCGTTGCACATTTTTAGTGCTGGAAGTCCTCACCTGGCCACACTCACAGACGAGAGGTTTTTACGCATACAATCTTACCCTGGCTATACTTCGATAAATTACATATGCTGCCTTCTCAGTATCACATTTTACAAGACGACTTACTCTGACATTGTCCACATTTACAAGAGCAAATATATGCTACATGAATCACAGTCACCATACTATTCTTCCAAAAATGTAGCGATAGATTCCGCCCCCCCCTCCCCAACCCCTTCCCCCACAAACCTTTCCATGTAACTATATTGATGATTTCTGGCTAACATTCAAGTTGTATTTCTGTGTGTCATATTTTGGAATGAAAGCTACATTGACATGACATATTCGGGCCATGCATAACTTGATTTTATATTCCTTGTTTTTGTATTTCTTCTGCAGTACAATCAAACATGTCCCATTCAAAAGAAGGATCCAAGCTACAGAAAATATCCACTCTTGGGAGATCAAGTGCATTGTGTTGTTTATGTGATCAACTGTCGTCAACTCTCTCTTCTGGAGGAACATCTTTTGATGAAATATAGAAACGTCCGTGCACACATCAGCACAAAAAGTAGGAAATTTATTTTTCAAACTGAAACACTCATGGAAAATGCCGAATAGAAAATATCTTGAAGGCATTTTTGGATTAGTAATTGCCGAGTTATGAGGATACTTTACAAGTATCCCAAAGTGATTATAGGTTGAAAATTTTTATTGTTAGCATTTGTATTAATGGTTTGCAATTGAGGATTCTGGAAAGAGAGATAATCGCAGAGGATTTCGCATGTTGCTGTTGATAATTGTTGGTAAAACATTATCAGGCTCATTAATGATCTCTAAGAATGGAGTCATTTGCTTTCCTTATGTGATATACATATCCGCATTTAAAGGGGGGTCCTGAGTGTCTGGAGACCCCCCCCACCTTCCCCCACATTCCACATCACAGTATTTTTACTTTCCTTTCCTGCACATAACTCAAGCAGATATGATGCTCTTCGAATGACATGAAAGTAACAGTTGTTATCTTTGTCTTACAGGCATTCCACAGGTTGCCATTCTTACCCACTGTGATGAGGCGTGCGAAGAAGTTGAAAAAGATCTGAAAAATGTTTTCAGGAGCAAATACATCAACAAAATGGTAATGCCTCCATGAATACTGTTACGCTTGATTTGCAGATCCCTTTTGTCATTGTGATGAATTGGAGAAGAGGTAGTATTCTAACCTCCACATTCTAATTTCAGCTGAAGAATGCATTGTGATTAAACTAACCTTGTGTATTTTCATGTAGTCATTTCTCCATTTGTTTTCTGATCATATTGTTGTGTCCATGTCAATTAAGCCCGACGCTGGACGGATTGACCAAAACTGGCTATTCCTCCCTTGGACACGTCGATTTAATAGAGGCCTTGCACGTGTGAATCACAGAAACACACGAGGGTCTCAACTCTGATTTACAGGGTTTTATTTCCCAACCAAATAACAGGGGAAGATTGCACCAGGTTAACCAGATGGTCCTTTTCGAGACATTATGAGAGTGTGAGATTTGTCAGAATTGAAAGACATGTTCCAAGTGTTTGACCAGCTTGTGATTTTATTCAGGTCTGCAGAGAGTGAAGAGGCTGCAGCCTTCCAATCTGAGGGATGAGAGATGGTTTGGCAAAGGGTGAAGTCGTTAGCAAAGAGATAGAGGATTTTCCAGAGAGTCAGAGTGATAACTGATGAAAACCAGAAAAAGCACAAGGCCCAGAACAATGCCTTGACCAACTCCAGCCTGGACACACAGAGATTTCCGTTAAGAGCCACATGTTAACTGTGACAGGAGAGGAAGCCCGTGAGCCATGAGTGAAGATTACCTTGGATATCATAAGAAGAGAGTTTGGTGAGCAGGGCAGGGTGCCAGACCATATCAAAAGCTTGCTATATGTCTTGGGAGATGGCTCTGATCTCATGTTTGGCATTGAGGACCTCCATCCATTGTTGGGAGAGCAGAAGCAGTATATCCAGTCTTGAGTGACCTGGTCTGAATCCAAATTTATGATTGGAAATCAAGCCATTGGTGAAGAGGAAGGATGTAATTTGTAGTGATATTCCCAGGAATGTTTTTTTTTAATATCTCTGTGAGGTTCTTCTTCTTCATCATTCCCATGAGGTTCTTCGACATCACTTTTACAACTTTGGCATTCTTCAGCTTCCAGGATCTTTTCACTTCATACTTGAGTTCTTGGTATGTGGTCATCTTACTGATTTCTGCATCGTTTTCCCAAAATCACTGGTATTAACACCTCAACTAGCAATGCCTTCTTCTCTTTTTTTTTTTTTGCACCTGAGTATGATATCTGGTCGCAATGCTTTGTTTTCGATGTTCGAGCCCAATGGGATCATGATATCGTACGTGAGCGGTACTTCAATGTTTTCAGTGATTGCTTTTGGTTCATTTTCACACAAATTTTCTGGAACTGGAATATCAACGTTTATGCAGATGTGCCAGTGGATTCCTTTACAAACTCTGTTGTGTCGTTGGATACACAGCTGTTCTGACACTTTTTTTGGTTTTTCTTCATGTTCGGTCATTTAGCGTCACATTGGCTAACCCCACCTCCACCCGTCACATGCCTTCTTTGTTTTTTTTCCTCCTCTTCCCCACGTTTTCTCACTCACTCTGTCCCTCCTCATAAAATGCAGCACTCTCCTCCCACACCTCTGTTGGTGTGTGTGTGTGTGTGTGTGTGTGTGTGTGTGTGTGTGTGTGTGTGTGTGTGTGTGTGTGTGTGTGTGTGTCATGCACCCCTCCCTCCCACAGTGAATAGCAACATTTGGTGAGGTGTTGCTCTCCCCACCTCCCCCCTAACTCACCCAATGCCCTCTCACCCCACACCTGCTCCCTCGTCCTCCTCCCTTTCTCTTTCTCTCTCTCTCTTCCTCTCTCTCCCCCCCTCCCACTTTATTGACCCATCAGCAACATCATGATCCATATTGTCCCCCACTTTATTGACGGGTTGTATTTGCGAGTAACATTAATATTATGCTATTTCCATTTGTGTTTTTACTTTTGTTTTTGGAAGTGGCCTTGGACAAATTCCACGATGAGCGATCTTAATAGGGATATACACCCAACATGGATGTTCCTCAAGGCGGAAAAGCCCCTTCAGGAAGGAGAGGGGTGAAATTTATTCACTACAACTTCCACCATGTGACCCTTAGTCCTTTATGTTAAGTTTGGTTGAGATTGTAGAAGTGACGACCGAATGTATCGTGGTCTAAAAAACAGGCACACAAATCATGGACCCACCCACGATACCAAATTGTGTATTTTAGTATGAATCATTTTACAAGGTGCTATTCCATCACCATTTTGTTTTCCTTATCATTACATTCCTTGTTTTAGGAAATATACATAATTAAAGTTTGTGGAGTGTTGTTTCGTAGAATGTGAAGGAAACTGATGTCATCAGCGGAGATGGGGTGTGCGTATGTATGAATAAAGGAACGTGGTTATGGCTTCCATTCTTCTGGGCCGTGTTTGATCTACTTGGTGATGTAGATTGGAAAATTCAGTGTATTCACTTGTCCAGAATACCACAAAGAGGTTTTCGTAAGGACGTTATTAATGTGCCATAACTTAAACCAAATGAAGAAATGGATTTCCATAACTTATACAACATTTTTGGTTGATGGTAAATGAACAATTTTGTTATTCTTTTATCAAAGCATTATATGATATAAATACACAAACAAAATCTTGTTTTTATCAGATGAATGAAGCATCACAGAAACTCGGAATCCCTTTGAACTGTGTCTTCCCTGTGGTAAATTATTCCACTCAAGTGGATACAACGACCAACATGGACATCCTGATGCTGTCTTCTTTCAAACACATGATCAACTACGCTGGGGACTTCATTAGCGAGACAATAAACAGTGAGATATACTTTTTTTTTAAAGAAATCTGCCACAACATGATAGTTGCATACTCTGGATTACTTCATAGAAGCCCGTATTACCACATTCTCTCCAAGTCTGTACGTGAAAGTTTATGGATGTATGTTCATAAATAAATAATGATTGTGAAATAACATCACGTTGAAACTGTGCAATGTGCTGAGTTCTGGAAACTCGAGCTGAATGACCGAAATCAAAATCATCAAAAGATAATTTATCAGAGTTGAGCTGGAATGTTGAAGTTATCTAAGGTTATTCTGGGGCCAGAGGGAGAATAAACCAAAACATTAATAAACAAAAGTTCATATGTAAATACATGTTGACAGGTGATCATTTATTTTTGAAATTCAGTTTGTTGGATATGTTGTTAGGGCTGCTTGTGGTAGAGGGGCTTTGGGCTCTTCTTGGCCCCTGATTGGAGTTAGCCTGTGATCGGTAATGGGTCAGCTGTGGATGTGGAGAGACCCCCTGCAGCTGGTCAGCCGTGCCTGATGTGGAGAGACCCCCTGTGGCTATAGATTGGCTAGTGTTGGGGGTGGGGGGGAGGGAGCAGAGAATAGCTGGTTCTGAAGGGGAACAGTGATTTTTTTGTGCTATCAGTTGGTAGAGATGAGGAATCTGGGAATAAAAGCATGTACTTCCCCTTTGCTCTCTCCTGTTAAACCGGCGATACAGCTATTGGACTGTGAAAAGGCTCTTTCTGGTGGGACAACTCTAAGCTCCACTCCTTGTAGCGTCACTATGATTCTTTGAACTGATGTGTGGACCCACCCACGATACCAGCACATACAAGTTATACAACATCTTAAGGCCCGGTCACACCTTGATGTTTTAGCCAACGTATGCCGATTTTTGAATTGTTTTTCTAAAACGCTGGCACACGTTGAATACGTTATGGGTAAGTTTTGATAACATTGAGAGCATGCTGAAAAACACTGCCATACGTCGATGTACGTTGGCTTTAAACGTTTTACTATTTGGTTGTCCTCAAATTTTTTCATGCTTGAAATTTCACGACGTATGCCGGCGTATGACTCACACATTCCGCTACGCTGGCCACAAGTTGTATGCACGGTCTGCGATCGTTGACAGACGTCAACACATGCTACTTGTAAGTTAATCATAAGTTGAGACACGCCGAGGTAATGTTTAGCGTACCCGAAACTTATTTCTAACCTCTGATTAAAGTGTTGTTGGCACGTTACGCGATCGTTGCCACACATCGACAGACGTTACTTTTAAGTTAGTCATAGGCTGAAAGACGTCAGTATAATGGATCGTCCTTGCGTCAGCGTCCACGGCCACGGCCAGGACACTTATTTGCAGCATTCTTCAAACTTTTCTTCGGCATGACGAGGATGTTCACACTTCGATGTCTAGCTTGGCTACGATTCCAATTGTCCATCGGCAGCGTCTATTTAAAATAGTCGAGTTTGAGCGTTTTAACACGTTCAGAAGAAACGCTTCAAATTTCCAAACCCCAGCGTCAAAAAACAAAGGCGAGTGACAGCAATTTAAATCGTTCATTGTAAACAATGAAAATAGCTGTTTAAAAGTGGTTGAGTGTAAAAAAAATCCAATTGTTGAGCGCAAGCGTCTACTTTTAATAGTGGAGATGCAGCCATTTAAATCGTTGAGTGGCAGCCTATGAATAGCAAACCCCACGTCACCGGCAAAGATAAACTGCCGCACGATATGGATAAGTTAGGCTATCGTTGGGCATAGTTTGCGAACGCCGGCTTCACGATAATTATTCGTTGGTATATCGTATCTATAAGTCATCAAAGCGCTCTATGCACATTATTAGTTCATTGTGCATTTGTCCAACCCGTTATGAATAGACCTAAATCGTAAAAACAAGCTATAGCTCATTGTTGAAAAAGCCCCATCAAAAATTAGCTGCGAAGAACTTCGAACAATGGTGAAAAGATGTCTCCTAGCCGTGGACACGCGGGAGCAAGGAGGATCCATCATAACCCACACCCTCCCCCTCACACTCACCTACTACTGCCAACATGAACAAACTACTACTAATACTGATACTGATACTGATACTGATACTGTTACTGCTGACATGGACATCGACTCAAAAAGGACTCGAAAACACTGTTGGGTTCCCCTTTTATGAGCAGCATTTTTTATACCAATTCCCAAAACCGCTGGGAACACGTCTTTATATGGCAGTTGTAAGTTAGAAACACGTTCATTTATTTTTTTTGTCGACCGGAAGACGTCATTGGAATACGTCTACATACGTTGATGTGTGTTGGGACTACGTAAAGAATTGGTTCAAAGCACGTCAAACATAAGTTAGAAATAAGTTTCGCGTAAAAAAGACATTACCGCGACGTGTTTCGACTTATGAGTAGCTTATAAGTAGCGTTTGTGGACGTGTGTAACCGTCCGCATATTGTGTGTACAACTTATCCCCATCGCATGCGGAACGTATGTCATACGCCGAGTACGTCGCAAAATTTTGAACATGTTTAAAATTTCTTGACGTACTCTACTTACTACGACGTATGATAGCGTACTTTAGCGTTCTACTCACGTATACCAAACTTACTCATACCGTATTTGACGTGCCCCAACGTTTTAGACACATTTTTCTTAGGTCGGCATACGCTGGCAAGATCGCCAAGGTATGACCGCGATGTTGTCACTTCCATTTCTACGGCAGTTATGATTCGAATCGTTGTGCGTCAGCCTTTTAATAGGCTACGTCACGACATCGTCGGCGATGCATGCAACGCGCTCTGCCTAAGTTAGACTATCGTTGGGCATCGGTTGTGTAGGCCGACAACAGGTTCAGCATTCGTTGGTATAAGTTATCTATAACACAACGAAACGTTCTGTGTCTGTTACCAATGCGTTATACATAAGACCAAGTCGCTATGAATACATCCGAATCTTTTAAAAAAAAACATCAAAAGTTCAACGTAAGCCAGCGTTTTACATACATTTTAATACGTTGCCATCGCTGGCTAAAACGTCAAGGTGTGACCGGGCCTTTAGCCTTCTATACCCAGTTCTTTCCTCTATTACTTGCTTGGGTCGAGTGCATCACGATTGTGTGTCTCTGCTGACATATTTCCGGGGGTTAGTTTTGTTTGTCATAAGAATTGCCCTTTATTAATTGCTGTGGTTTCTTTTGTGAGGGATTCGATGCATTCTGTTCTGTGTCTATAATGTCTTGTGGAAGAGGGTGGGCATAGCTAGATTGTCTTCAGAATAGCATCGGCCATGTGAATGTGATCAAGTAGGTTAGATTTCCCCTTGAATCAGGTTATTTCTCAAAGATAATTTGTCTTGTAAAACGTGCACTGAGGAGGCAGTGAGCATCCATTATTAGAGCAAAATATATTAACGTTGTACCATGTACAACCTCCTTTAATAGGTGAGGCCAGACGAGGAATTGTGGCATCTGGCAAGGCACACCGAAAGTGTTTTGAAGAAAAACATCATGGGTTCTTTGGCTAGCACTCCGCAAGCCATTGCGGCATAGTATGCTATTGAGCTCGAGGTGTGGGCAGAGCACTTTTGTTCAGGGGCATCCCATCGGGCGCTATAGGGGCTGTCCCACCTTGACGATTCAGCCAGCGTATGCCGATTTATGAAAAAATTTTCTAAAACGCTGGCACACGTGGAATACGTTATGGTAAAGTTGTGTATACGTTAAGAGCACGCTGAAAAACACTGCCATACGTCATAGTACGCTGGCTTTTGTCGTTGTACTTTTGTGGTTGTCCGCAAATTTTAGCATGCTTGAAATTTTACGACGTATGCCAGCGTATGGCTCACACGTTCCACATACACTGGGAATAAGTTGTAGGCACGTTATGCGATCATTGACACACGTTACTTGTAAGTTACTCATAATTCGAAACACGTCGAGGTAATGGTTAGCGTACCCGAAGCTTATTTATAACCTATGAGTAACGTGTTGTAGGCACGTTACACGATCGTTGACACACGTCGAGGCACGTTATGCGATCGTTGGCACACGTCGAGGCACGTTACTTGTAAGTTACTCATAAGTCGAAACACGTCGAGGTAATGCTTAGCGTACCCAAAACTTATTTCTAACCTGAGTAACGTGCTTTGAATCTATGTGTAACGTACCTCCAACGCATATTGACGTATGTAGACGTATTTGATTGACATCTTCCGGACGACCACAGAACTTACTGAACGTGTTTCAAATTTACAGCTCCCGTATAATGGCGTATTAGCAGTGTTTAAAAGCAAAAAAACAACAATAACTTCCGATATTTCGTCACATGCCGTTACGTCACGTCCGCTTGCCTCTTCAGTTTGCTCGTCTTATTCTTAGTTCCTCCTCTGTGAATATTTTCTGTTTGAGGATATTGTCACGTCGACATCGAAACTTAAAAGCAAATGTCCGAATATATTTTAAAATTCGTGATAGACTTAAAAAAATAAAAAAATAAAATCAATAAAAACAACAACAACAACAACTTCGGATATTTCGTCACGTGCCTTCATGGAGCCAAAGAGAAAAAAAGAAAATGTGCCTTGACGGAGAAAATAAGTTCCAGGTATGCTAAACATTAAGGCCCGGTCACGCCTTGACGTTTTAGCCAACGTATGCCGATTTTTGAATTTTTTTTCTAAAACGCTGGCACACGTTGAATACGTTATGGGTAAGTTTTGATAACATTGAGAGCACGCTGAAAAACACTGCCATACGTCGTTGTACGTTGGCTTTAAACGTTGTACTTTTTGGTTGTCCTCAAATTTTTTCATGCTTGAAATTTCACGACGTATGCCGGCGTATGACTCACACGTTCTGCTACGCTGGCCACAAGTTGTATGCACGGTCTGCGATCGTTGACAGACGTCAACACATGCTACTTGTAAGTTAATCATAAGTTGAGACACGCCGAGGTAATGTTTAGCGTACCTGAAACATATTTCTAACCTATGATTAACGTGTTGTTGGCACGTTACGCGATCGTTCTCACACGTCGACAGACGTTACTTTTAAGTTACTCATAGGCTGAAAGACGTCGGTATAATGGATCGTCCTTGCGTCAGCGTCCACGGCCAGGGCCAGGACACTTATTTGCAGCATTCTTCAAACTTTTCTTCGGCATGACGAGGATGTTCACACTTCGATGTCTAGCTTGGCTATGATTCCAATTGTCCATCGGCAGCGTCTATTTAAAATAGTCGAGTTTGAGCGTTTTAACACGTTCAGAAGAAACGCTTCAAATTTCCAAACCCCAGCGTCAAAAAACAAAGGCGAGTGACAGCAATTTAAATCGTTCATTGTAAACAATGAAAATAGCTGAGTGGTACCGTATAAAAGTCGTTGAGTGTAAAAAAAAATCCAATTGTTGAGCGCAAGCGTCTACTTTCAATAGTGGAGATGCAGCCATTTAAATCGTTGAGTTTATCATTTAAATCGTTAAATCGTTAAACGCAAGGACGATCCATCATAACCCACACCCTCCCCCTCATACTCACCTACTACTGTCAAACATGAACAAACTACGACTAATACTAATACTAATACTAATACTGATACTGATACTGATACTGATACTGATCCTGTTACTGCTGACATGGACATCGACTCAAAAAGGACTCGAAAACACAGTTGGGTTCCCCTTTTATGAGCAGCATTTTTATATACCAATTCCCAAAACCGCTGGGAACACGTCTTTATATGGCAGTTGTAAGCTAGAAACACGTTCATTTATTTTTTTTTGTCGACCGGAAGACGTCATTGGAATACGTCTACATACGTCGATGTGTGTTGGGACTACGTAAAGAATTGGTTCAAAGCACGTCAAACATAAGTTAGAAATAAGTTGCGCGTAAAAAAGACATTACCGCGACGTGTTTCGACTTATGAGTAGCTTATAAGTAGCCTTTGTGGACGTGTGTAAGCGTCCACATATCGTGTGTAAAACTTATCCCCATCGCATGCGGAAAGTGTGTCATACGCCGAGTACGTCGTAAAATTTTGAACATGTTTAAAATTTCTTGACGTACTCTACTTACTACGAGGTATGATAGCGTACTTTAGCGTTCTACTCACGTCTACCAAACTTACTCGTACCGAATTTGACGTGCCCCAACGTTTTAGACACATTTTTCTTAGGTCGGCATACGCTGGCAAGATCGCCAAGGTGTGACCGCGATGTTGACACTTCCATTTCTACGGCAGTTATGATTCGAATCGTTGTGCGTCAGCCTTTTAATAGGCTACGTCACGACATCGTCGGCGATGCGTGCAACGCGCTATGCCTAAGTTCGACTATCGTTGGGCATCGGTTGTGTAGGCCGACAACAGGTTCAGCATTCGTTAGTATAAGTTATCTATAACACAACGAAACGTTCTGTGTCTGTTACCAATGCGTTATACATAAGACCAAGTCGTTATAAATACGTCCGAATCTTTAAAAAAAAACATCAAAAGTTCAACGTAAGCCAGCGTTTTACATACATTTTAATACGTTGCCATCGATTGGCTAAAACGACAAGGTGTGACCGGGCCTTTACCTCGATGTGTTTTGACTTATGAGTAACTTACAAGGAACTTGTGTCGACGTGTGTCAACGATCGCATATCGTGCCGACAACTTATTCCCAGCGTAGCGGAATGTGTGAGCCATACGGCGAGTACGTCGTAAAAATTTTCAGCATGCTTGAAATTTCACGACGTACAAGGCGTATTACGACGTATGGCAGTTTTTCAGCGTGCTGTTAACGTATACACAACTTACCCATAACGTATTCGACATGTGCCAGCGTTTTAGACAAATTTTTCAGAGGTCGGCATACGCTGGCTAAATCGTCAAGGTGTGACTGCGATGTTGACACTTCCAATTCTCAGGTGGTTATGATTTGAATCGGCGTGCGGCAGCTTTTTAATCGGCTACGCCACGTGATCGTCGGCGATACGTGCAGCGCGCTATGCAAACGTTAGACTATGTTGGGCATAGGTTGTGAACGCCGACAACACGCTAATCATTCGTTTGTCTAAGTTATCTATATGTGATTAAAACGTTCTGTGTACATTACTAATACGTTATGCATAAGTCAAACTCGTTATGAATACGTCATAAACTTTAAAAAACATCAAAATTTCAGCGTACGCCAACGTTTTACATACATTTTTATATGTTGCCATTGCTGGCTAAAACGTCAAGGTGTGACAGGGTGCTATGGCCTTTAACATGGTGACACCCACAGGCAGCGGGCAGCCAATGATGGGACTTGCCTCCAATGAAGATGGTCCCAAAGTTTACAAAGGCAGTGAATGTGCTTGAGCATGCAGATCAGCCTTGGTCCTTGAAGAGGTCACACCTTTCTTCTCCTTCTCCTTCTCCTTCTTTTCCTTCTCCTTCTCCTTCTCCTTCTCCTTCTCCTTCTCCTTCTCCTTCTCCTTCTCCTTCTTCTTCTTCTTTTCTCTCTCTCTCCTCTGTGTTCTGTCACCGAAGAAGGACGCACAGTGTCAGGGACCGAGGACACCATCACCCTGCCATTGAAACTTCTCTTTGCCATTATTCACAACATAGATCGGGGTGCAACAAGCCCTCACTTGCCCCTTTGTTCTTCATTCTGAGAATCCGGTAGTTGGTGCCATTGTGTGATCGTTGTGATCCCTCCATTTGTTTCGCACTGACTTTTATATTTAATTGGTATCCCAGGAGGAGTTAATTGGTAGTAATCCTGATTTATAACCAATGTGATGATGTTAGACTGCTGAAGCACAGTCCAATGTTCACTGCTCGCCATCAGTTGCTGTCAAAGAAGATTCTTTGGGAGAGGTAGGGGGTCGGATGACTGATAGCTTAATCATCAGAGCATTGGCTATGGTTTGGTTGGGAACTTCCTCGATTCTGGTTTCACATAATCTGGTGAGGATGGTGCACACGACAACAGATTATAACATCATGAGACTGCAGCAAAAAGGAAAACATGATTTTATAAAATCTATGATGTTTGAGATTAGTCTTTTTTCTATAATTTTTTGAAACCAGACGTTTTTTTGAAACATTTTCTTCTGCATTTTACAGGTGAGACGAAGACCAATGGTTGTCAGATCTCTTGAATCAAGCAAACCTTCAACGTTATAGTGCTCTGCATTCTTCTTTTCCTTAACTGTTCTTTTTTTTTTACCAAGAATATGAACAACTCTTTCTTTTGTTTACACCAGAAAAAATAATCATTTCTGAAAATGTAATTTGGGCTTCAACTTTAGTTTTTTGGGTTTTTCTTAAACGGTCTGCCCTTTCAACCTGAATTGTTCTTCATACTTTATGATTTTACTCAATAGTATAAATATTTCAGAATCCTTGCTATAATTCACGGACCCATGTTTGTTTGTACATTTGTTTGTTTGCTGCACTACTCCTACAGTTCTGGGCCAATTACATCCATACTTGCTACAGAGGATCAGCATGACCTCAATTAATATTTCGGGGTGTTTTTATATTTCCAGGTGGTCCTGGGGGGCATGGGGTGGAGCTGGGAGGGGGGGGAGTGCAAATTCTCTATGTTAGGTCGAAGTCACATTTGCTCTACTGCGAGGATACGGCCGTACGCCCTCTGAATTGACAAACGTGTGGCGGCCGCAGAGTTTCTGCGGTGGCCTCAAGGTGGCCCTACGCCGTCTGGCTATCTTTTACAGGCTGTAGGGTCGCCGTGGAATTATAACGCGGAGTTATAACTTTTTTTATTTCTACTCGTTACTCTCCGTTAACCCACTCGTAACCTACTCGTTACCGTCCATCTGACCGCACGTTCGCCTTAGGGCCCCCCTGCGGTCGCCTTGCGGTCGCCTTGAGGCTACCTTGCATCTGCCTTGAAAATTATATGGCCGCCGCAGGGATGCCCTAAGGTCACCGTGCGACATCAAATCAAAGACCGTACAGCACCCCCACGTTTTCGGTCTCCACAATTTCTAAATACCCCGTGCGGCTCCCCGAAAAATAAAAACATATGTGACTGCTACATTGTGTGACCGTGGAAATACTGCGGCCGCCGTATAATTGCTAGTGGCCGTAGATTTTGTAGACCCCACGGCCGCCGTGGAAAATGTGACTTAGGCCTAAATGTGTATCGTGTCGCACCACCTCCAGGTGGGGGAGGGTATTTCAAGTGTCCACCATTTACAGTGCAGTATTCCTGTCCCCATGTTTTCCAGGGCAGTGAGGTGTTTTAAATTATAAGCAGTAGATATTTTTTGCTTTGTGCATGTAACCCAGGTTTGTTTGTTTTTTTGTGCATACAGAGCTGTCAGTTGCCTATACACTACCCAAATAAAAGCATGCATCAGAAGAACGTGTTGCATTCTTGGAACATTCTGGGGCAGGCATTCTACTCGTAAAATTATCTTCAGTGATGAAAATGTAACTTGGTGTGCAAACAAATGTTGATGATCTCAATAAATAAAGTTGAAATGAAAATTTAAGTTGGTGTGCAAAAAAGAAAAGTAAAAATTACAGTAGTGGGGTCCTGGTAGACTGACAGTGGGACAAATATCAAGGGAATCAAGAAACAAGAGAAGAGGAGGGAAGAGCGGAGTAAACACTGAAATGAGCAAGAAAGATGCTTAATTTAGGAAAGGTTAATGGGGGTAAAGAGATGATGTTTCAGAATTTAGGAAGACTGATGACAGTGCACTGCTTGCTTGAAGTCCTTGAGGGAAGAGTAAGACAGAACAGTCTCAAGAGCAGTGTTTCTCAACCTTTTTTGTCCCACGCCCCACTTTGATTTTCAAAAAAATCGTACGCCCCACCATGATTGGAGACACTACAGTATATACTACATATGTATTCAAAAGGCTTTATTAAAACTTTATTGCAAATTTTATTCAATTGCTACTCACTTCAATGGGAGCCCTGCCCTTGACGCTGGCTGCATATTTGTTTAATTCGAGGAACCAATTTTGTCAGTTTCAGCCTTAAATCACCACGTTTCGTGATTTCCAGTCGATTTCTCTTAGCTTTCTCTCTCTCTTTCTCTCGAAAGCGATCATATATTAATTAATTAATTCTGAATCCTCATGCCCCACCTTGAGAAACACTGCTCTAGAGTCTAGAAGGTGGTACCTGAGGGTTATTGGTCTCCATATGGTGCAGACTATTTAGTATGTGTTTTCCAAGAGACCCCAATAATGGGAAATTCTCACAAAACACCATATTTCTCTCCTCGTGGACTGATCAATCCATGATCAGGATCATGTAACAAGTGTGCACCCTTTTCTAGCTCATATAACATTAAGCATCAAAGAAGCACTAGAAGGGGCTATCAAGCTCATTTGACCACCAAGATAAGAGTCAATTGAATACTTGCAGCATATGAAAACCAGACATCATGTAAGTACAACATTGTGTGCTTCAAATTGGAATAGAAATTGTAAGAAAGGTATAAACATAACACTGCCACACAGGTTTAAGGACCAAACCACAAAATAATCATCGTCACAGCAAATTTGCATTCAAAATCCTTGAAATAAAGTCTCCTGCTCTAAAAAAAAATCTCTCTTTGCAGTTATGCCTGAAACTCCTTCTTGTAAGTCGAGTGTGACAATAATGAGGTGATCACCCTTGCTTGACTTGGTTTGAAAATAATAATATATCAGTTATATACAATGAAATTCATTTCTTGAACACTTCCATGCCCTGAACTCATTCAATTACCCATTATGACATGCTTCTTACCATTTCAATGACAGGTTCAGGTGTGGTGTTTTATATCTCAGAGATGAGGTTAACCTGGAGTGTGATCAAGGTATTCTTTTTTCGTACTGAAACAAAATTATTCGTTTTCATAAATGAGCGTCAATTGTGTCATTTGTTATGCACGTCAACAACCATAATTTTCACTCGTGTCTGAAGTCCAGAAGAAAAATCATCCTCTCGCATCATGGTTTGTTTGTTTGTTTGTTTTTATGTTGAAGGCTTCAGTCACGAACTAAATATTCCTCATCAAGGCCAAGCCTTAAATAACAGAACTGCATTGAGAGAAAAGTAAGGAAAGAGAGAATAGTCGAAGAGTTTTTGAGAAAGTAAAAAAATCTGTTTTTTGTGAATGGGGAAGGTCATAAGTGTTTGGGAAGACGTGAGAAGGTAAAGAGTTCCAGAGTTTGGCAGTGGAGGGGAAGAAACAAACATTGTAACTGCCCACCCTTGAGTTGCCAACGGCCACACAATAATCATGTGATGTAGCGACTTGTTGAGTATTCCTTGGTCTTGCGCTAATGGTGGAGGTACACAAGCAGCATGTTCTTGCAAGAAGAAACCAAAGTAATATCTGGAGAAAAAAAAGAGAGAGAGAGACAGAGACAGAGACAGAGACAGAGACAGAGACAGAGACAGAGACAGAGACAGAGACAGAGACTACTATGCGGTGTAATTTGAGCGGGTCGAGTTTTGAGGTCGCACTGGTAGAGTTGACAAGTCGAATAACTTTGGATTCGATTCTGTCCAGAAAGTATGTGGAGCTGGAACCTCGCCAGATGTGAGAGCAGTACTCCACACAAGGACGAATCAATCCTTTATATTGTTGGAGCGACTGTTCAGAGGAGAAAAATCTTCAACATATGAAAAGGACTCCTAATTTCTTCGAGGCAGACTTAGCTATTTGTGTAATTTGTGGATTCCAGGATAAATTTGATGTCAGAGTGATACCTAGTAGGTTTATTGTATCACATGATGTACTTTGGAGTCGAGGTGAATATTTGTTTAGTTAAGTTTCCTTCTCAAGTTTCATTCTAATTATGTTATTGTTGTATGCACTGAAGAGTTGTTCCCAATATAGTTGCTTTCAATTTGTGCTTTTACTCGTGATAAATATTGTTCAGAGGAATCGGAGGTATCTTGTGAGATGAACATTTCCTTGAGGCAATTCAAATTGAGGTTGCTGCAGTAACCAGAGTTGAAGGTCCAGCCACTTCAAATCTTCGTATTCCCCAGTGTTCAAAGGGGGCTGGGGGGTACATGAAGCTGAGGTGACAGCAGCATGCAAATCTGGTTGGGGTGATGTGTGGAGCATTGTCGGGATGTGGCTGGTGTAATGGGTGGGGGGGGGGGTTGGAATCAGAGATGTAAGGCATGGATGAGAGGTAGAATATTGGAGAAGTCTGGGTGGGTTGGGGTGCATGAAGGGGTTCATGGCCACGGACTTGCACTTGCTATACACTGGGTTTAATTTTGGGATCTTTAGTTTGTTGATACAAAGACTGCATTGTGAACAATATGGAGGGAAGGGTGATGAATATCATTTTTTTTTTAAACTAGTTCTGTATGAGTGTGAAGGGACGGGAGGAATGGGTTTGCACATGATCCAAGAATGAGCTCGAAGAATAAGCTACAGTAAGATAGGTGTTTGGGAAGGACAGTTGAGGGAGATGAAGCATTTTAAATGATCATGGAATACGCTCATACTCCAAATGTAAGGATGGCACAGGACAAAATTGGCCACCCCATCAAATGTATACAAAATGATATACCGAACTGAAAAGCTACTATGGAGTGGTCATTAGCCTTTAAAAGCCATATCTTCTATTCTCAAACATTTTCATAACTAACAAGAATGAAAAAGATGCCAGAACACATTGTTAAAGTACGAGATCGAGAGATCGCAAAATCGCCGAATTGTTCATCCACAGAATTGACAAATGTCAACCAGCCGAGCACAATAATGGCTGAAGCAATTACAATGAATCCAAGAGAAGGAAGCGACATTCTCTCTTGGGTATTGTACTCTTGGGTGAAACACTCCCATAAAACTCATGGTCTGCTGTAAAGTCTGTCATGGATTGCAAGGCCACCTGGTTTGTAAGGAATGAGAAAATGGGTAATTTACGAAGTAAAAGGGCCCAGAATGGTCTGCTGATGCTTTCATTGAGGTCCTTAGGGGGTTATATCAGTTATTGAAAAGAGCATTCTAAATTCACCTGTTCAAACACATCATGCAGTTCCTCCTCCTTTTGTGAAAAGATGTGATCACGTGACCCTTTTATATTAATAAGGCATCTATTTATTACATGTACACAGACTGGCGATGCAGGAAATTGGAAATTGGAATAACATTGAGAAAGGGAACAGAAGGGAAGAGGATAGCATCGTGTGCTGCTGTTATTTTGACAATGCAAATGGTCATGTGATTTTGGATTCCAATTCAATGGTCACCACAACCGTGGTGGGTTGTGTTGGAGCGCTCGAGCTGGGGATCCCCGTTCCTGTCCATGGACTCCGAGCTCCACAAGTGCGAGTCGGTAAAACCGCATGAGGCGGCCAGGTACCCGACCAGACTCTGACCCCCAGCTTGCCTATCCTCCGTGGCTGCAGGGTCCAATAAAGGCCAGCTGGCTCCATTTCTTTTTGGGTGTGTGTGTCTGTGTGTGGCGCCAGTCTGTAAGTAGAACTGTTAAGTCATTGCCATTGTACATTTGCCTGCATTTATATTCGTGATTAAGTCTGCTCTGTGTTTCCCTCCCTATTACCTTGTAAATAAATAACTGTTAAATGTTCCAGTTCGTTGTCTGTGTTTTCTTTCATTGACCCAGTATGGTTCGGGCTTGAGAATTAGGGAGGCTGATTGTGCCGTAAATTGTTATTTGGGCCGGCGCAGCTTTGGTCATTCCCACTCGGTTACGCCGGATCCAAGTCGGTAACAGCGACTCGGTTCGGGCAAAGCCGGCCGAGGGTGTGGCTTCCCTGGTAGCGAGACCGCGTGGATAATTAGGTAAATTGGAATCAGACAAAAAGACCCTAACCGCGCGGTCGAAATATTGGCGTCCACAGTCCATTAAGCGACCCGTCGACTTCGGAGTTATCCGGACTGACGACCTTCAATTCCGGGTGTTCAGGTGGAGACGGCCCAACTGCTCCATCTAGCGGTCGTTCCTCGGCCCAAAACCGGAACCACAACAATATTAAGGGAACTCAGGAAGGGACTTGGAAGAGATAGATCGTTGAGTGGGGTGGGGTTGGGTGATTCCCTGTGTAAACACCCTTAAAATAATTTACTTGATGTTGACATCATTGGCATCCAGATCTAGAGAAATGAGTGAAACAAGTCAGAAAAACTTTCGTTTTTTAAGGAAAAAACATACAGGTATGGAATCCCAAAAAAACAAACAAGGAAGGAAGGAATGACCACAATACAACACTACAATTCTTTTCTGATTTGCCATCATGACCTCATTTGATATTTTACCGTCTCAATCCCCCAACAAATAAAATACACAATTACACAACCCACACAACAAATCTCCAACTACCTCAAACGTAGACATCTTCATACAGTTATAGTCCTGGATCCAGCCTAAAGTGTCGCAAAAAAGTTGATGTGCAGGGATTTTCAAATAGTTTTTGTAATCTATGAACATAAAATGTCAAAATTATTTTGGTTAGATATTTGCACGATGGGACATTTTCAACACCTGAAAACACAAGACACCTGAAAAGAATCATGGTCGCCATTTTGGAAAAAGGCTGTTTCCAACACTCAAATCACCAAAATTTCAACATTTTTTTGCATGAAAAGAATTGATAAAGTGATATTTTGCCTTTTCAAGCTGCAGGACAAAGGGAATGCATAAATGATTAGACTCTCGCATTATGCAATTTCCAACATGACTGCCGCCAGTTCAGCAATGTGATGGTTTAACCAAACCGGTGCTTAAGAACTCAACAATATTTTGATTAAACAATTTGTATTGTTATCTCTGCAGAGAAGTTGTTCTCAACTTGAACTTTTCAATGTCTTTAATGTATTATCACATGAAGTAGAACATTTGCAAAATACACAACAATTGAGGTTTGCCTTTCTGCATTTACACCGTTTAGTTTTACAGTGTTTACAGCCGCAAACAGTGAGAAGGACATCTGGAAGTGGTTTGAGGTGTTTTGATGGTACAATTACTCCAACAGGTTCTTCCCAGCCATAGTCAGTAGGCTCAAGGGAAACTCTCTGGTCCAAAAGAGTAACAGCTTCACAAACAGCAAGGAATGTTCTTTGTATCTGTCCCTCTATGACACTGGATGTTGGTGGAAGAGTTGCCAGTGACTTATTTAGGTTTTTGCTATCGTCTTCATGTCGAAGTTCATCAAACATGTCAACTTGTGCCTGAGTTGACCAGATCTTAAGATATTTCTCGAGATTCTGTACATCCGTATCAGAAAGGTTATCTGTCTCACCAAAGTCGGTTAGGAATGACACCGGATCAGCAGCCAATGCTCCATGCTCCGTGAAAACTTTACTGCATTCATAAGGGATGCGGTAAATGCCTGGGTGGTTGTTAGGAGGTCTTCTGTCCGTATGTGAAGAATAGATTCGAGCTTGTGTGTCGAGCGATTGCATCCTGTTATGTTGGCAGTCTTGAGAATGTGCTGAATGTGGTGTGATGTATGTCCAATGAAGGAGAGAATAACACATGCTCAAGCTTTGGGGAGAAGATCATGAGCTTTCAAAAGGCACTTGAAGTTATTTTGCCTCGAAGTTTGAGATCAAAACCCTGACAGAGTAACAGAAGGCAGTATCTCTACAAAATACTCCAGCCAATCGTACCTTCCATACAAATCTGCGTTGAAGCATCGTCCATTGCTATCTTCAGGATAATTAGGTAACCGAGGGTGCTTCATCTCATCCTTGGCAATATCAAGAGGAAGTGAATCATACCTGATTTGTCCAGTAGAAATTGACGTAAAAATAAATTAACCGAGACATTTGTGTTCACAGGCCAATTATTGCATTTAATCATCTCTAGATGTCCACTCATCATGTACACAAAACCCAAGAAAAATCAAGAATGGGCAAATAGGTTTTAATTGATTTTTGCCTTTCTTTCCCCCCTTTGACATCTATATATTCTTGAAAGTTACCATTAGCATCAATTGCAACTCTGATTTTGGCAATCATATGAAAAACTAGATATCTTTTCATGCTCGAGTGTTGTTACTATAAATAGACTGTAGCCTTCTTAGTGCAATTTATTTAAAAAACAATTTATATAGGTGTCTATAACTTCAAATCTGGCTGTGATCAATATTGTTCATTGCTAGAATGAGGGAACACCTGAAAAGAATCACGTTGCTTACTTTACTTTCAAGGATTCCTGATTTCAGTGCTAGATTTTGAAGCATTCGGAACATCATCCTTTGACTTGTTCTGATTGCTCAGATGCTGTTTTCTTGAAAACATATTAAGATTACTATATATTTTAGAACCTTCAAATGAATTTTCTTAAAACTATCAACTATTTTGCCTGGAATTAAATACATTTAAATATATTTATAATGCTACAATGTAATTACATTGCAAATATGAAATAAAATATCTTAATTATAAGAATGTCTTAAAACAATGACATTTCTAAATATCTTAACATTTTATTGGAATTTATAACTAAGTTTTCTAATGATTTATCCTATAATTGCTAACTTTGGAATTGATTTCTCCTTTCAGGTGTGGTTGGCCCACTGGCATGACATGTGTTATATGTCACAGTAGTGAAGGAGAAGTGCAACTGAGAGAGAAAGGTGTCAACTCTCTGATCAAGGCATCTATTCAACGCAATGATTTACTTCACAACACCCTTACCTCGAATCAGAACAACTTTGCGATCATGAAGAAGTCTGTACCTGTATCTGATGGAGTAGAGCTGAGAATGTCATCGGCGGAACTTTATCAAAGACTTTTGGCAATGGCTCTTGTCAGTGGTCCTCCATTGTTAAGCGTATTTTCATTCGAATTAGCAGCAGTGTCACCAGCTATCTTCAATGATGATGGATCAATGAGGAAATGTCAAAAGTCTACACTGGCAAAGTTTCTGTTAGACACGTATCACAAAGAAGACGCACATGGACACACAACTGAAGCAGGAACAGTTATCGATGGATGTGCACTTCTACAACAGCTACCATGGCCAAAGATCGGTTCCATCCTCGATGTATGGAGAACCTATATTGACAGTGTACTAAAAAAGTCGATGCCACACTATCCACTGTGTGTTGTCTTTGATAGCTATCAAACTTCCACTACCAAGGAGCCAGAACAAAAGAGACGAAAAATGCAGAAAGTTTCTGCACCAAACTTTGCTGTGAAGAACATGACGCCAGTTCCACCAGACAAGTCTTCATTTTTGGCAAATAAGCACAACAAACAAGCGTTAATTGATCTCCTGGCGAATCACCTGGAAGCTGATGAAATAATCGTAGAGCATGCAGGGGAAGAGGGTGATGCTGATGTCATTGTTGCCAAACAAGCTATCTAAATGGCAGAGAACACAGAGCAAGTAGTTGTCATGGCAGATGACACAAATGTATTGGTGCTACTACTTCACCACAGCAAGCCAAACACCAACATTTTCATGAAGACAAAGAAACACCTGATATTCATCAATGACTGTAAACAAGCTCTGGGTGCTGAGATGTGCATGTTACTACCATTTGTGCATGCCATGTCTGGGTGTGACACAACGTCTGCAATGTTTGGTATCGGAAAAGTGAAGCACTTCAAGCTGCTACAGGCATCGGATACACTTAAAACATCTGCATCGACATTTGGAGACCTGTCAGCTTCCAAAGATACAATTGCAGCAGCGGGAGAACAGTTTGTAAGTTCTCTGTACAGCCATGTCAACGAGAAACGCCATCTTGATGAACTCAGGTATTTGTTTGCCATCTCCACAAAGTTTGTACCTGTTGAGAGGATGCCACCTACAAGTAGAGCATGCTATTTCCATTCTCTTCGAGTACACCACCAAGTATCCACATGGCTTCAGTTCAAGACTGTATTGGACAAACATGAGTATGGCTTTCAAACTGTGAACAGTATTGTTACACCTGTAATCACAGACAAGTGTGCTGCCCCAGAGAACCTCTTGAAGGAAATCAACTGTTCCTGTTCAACAAGTTCAAGACTGTGTACCAACTGTAGCTGCTCTAAGAAGAGAATTCCATGCAGTATTCATATCACTGCAAGTGCAAAGGGTTCTGTTCAAACTCTTCCCCTGTTCTCAATGCCGATATGGATGATGACGAGTAAGGGATGTGAATATGGTGAAGTGTACAAAAGTTTATTGTTTCCCTGTGTCGTTAGTTGAAGTTACACAAGATACTGATTTGCACAAGATACTGGTTGCCATATGTCTTCTATGAATAACATGAACACCTGTATTGCAAGTTTTCATGAATTAATGTATGAGGAGAGACACTTCGATTCACTATTATAATATAGGTAAGTCATGCCATAATATATCTCAGGGTATTTTGCCATAAGATATGAAATATATTTTAGAAGATGTTCATGGGACAATAAGTATTTAGAATATTGTTTTGGTATACATTATGAAAATATTGCAATAGTATGGTTACAATTGCTGTAGAGTATGAATATCTAATTATAAAGTAGAGACCAATCATATTTAAGTATTTAGACACTCTAACAGTGACTGTATTATTTCAAAACATGATATAGAAGGAAATGTGCAATTGATTATTCAAATGGTGGCCATCTTGGATTCATAATTAAATCAACAAATGAAATCATACATCTATGAAAGATAATATATTATATTTCAAAGCTAATATATTATTGAAATAAATTGATATTATTCACATTGTTCAATTTGGAAACATCTTATTTGATCACACCACATCGGACAAATCTGTATGGCGGCCATCTTGGATTTATGTAAATAAGTAAATTTATTTACCAAAGTTCATATATTTTATACTCTTTTAGTATTTGAATATCAAATTTCAATAAGACATTATAGTTGGAAGCCATTATTAGCAGAAATAATTTGATTACCAAAGTACACATGTGTAAATATGGGTTTTGCACGAAAAGACACCCTATCAATGTAATCGGTCCAAAAAAAAACAATTTGCCCAATCTTGATTTTTCTTGGGTTTTATGTAGTGACTGAATACACCCTTCTGTACTGTTTAAAACAATAATTGGCCTGTTAACAGAAATGTCTAGGTCCAATGTAATTTCTCCTGGACTAGATGTTCTGGCCCCTTGACGACATGCTCAGACATGGATTTGGGCCTAATTGCATCCTGCTTTGATCGAGTCACAAATTTATCCATGAAAATCTTCAATTCACTTCTCATTGAAAGCAGATGAACTCGGTGAAAGGTTCTACCTTCTTGCCTCTTTATCCACATGACAGTGTCTCACTCTCATTGAGATCGAGAATGTAGCCTGGGGTCCCCACTCATAAAATGGCTGGGCTCCCATGCATACATCACAACACCAAATATGAACACTTGCAAAGGAGCCAGGCAAATAAAATTCTACCCCCTTATCCCGGAGTTGATGCATTTAAGATATGTGGACATTTAAGATAAAAAAATGTGGATGGCTAGGGCCCAGCTGGAGGTCAATTGTACTCTTGCCTGGCTTACCTAATCATAATTGCATCCCTGCGAGGTTTATTGAATCATCGGGGATTCGGTCCATCGTCCCTTCAGAAAGTAATTTTGACCTCTGTGACTCTGCCGAAAGCTGATATCATGATAATAATTGTATTGCATTTACCCTGCACTCACAAAGCGAAAAGCAGAGTTAAGCGATCGCGAGCATACGTATGTATGGCGTATGTCGTGTTTGCATTTTGTTAAGAGCGTACATCGAAATCTTACATGACCATGTGGTCTCGCGGTCACTCTTTTGAGGTCAACATAGGCCAAATTTCTAAAATCCTCAATTTACATCCGATTGACTTGAAATTTGAACAGGATTTGCACAAAAATGACCATCATGTGTCACATGGTCTGGCAGCCATATTGGATCTAAAGAAAATCTTTGAAAATCTTTGTAGGAGAAACCGCTTAACCGATCAATGCAAAATTTAACAAACCGATCAACTGTCCATGGGAAATATTGTTTGATAAATATGAAGTCATCGGTCACAT
Source organism: Eptatretus burgeri (assembly GCF_056783735.1). Lineage (NCBI taxonomy): Eukaryota > Metazoa > Chordata > Myxini > Myxiniformes > Myxinidae > Eptatretus > Eptatretus burgeri. Next base: position 100,015,309 of record NC_140966.1, on the reverse strand, counting down.
GGTCTGCCAGTCAGATTGTATCAAACATTTTTTTTTAACCCTTAAAAAACAAGAGTTGACTCACACCAAGACTGCACAGGGTATGTATTCTATGAATAACATTGAGTTTTTACTGTTTCTATTGTTGAAAAAGTATTCTTGGACGATTTGGATTTCAAAAAAGTTTTTTTCCTCTTCTTCACTGAATATGAATATCATGTTATCTGAGCTGTGATATGTGCTCTTTCCACAGCAAAATATTAAATTATCGTCATTGAAATGCATTTAACTTGTATTTTTCTGACAGGTTTGAATATTGAATCTTCACTTTATCCTTCGTGAAGTTGTTTTCAGCACAAACATGAGATGTCGAGGTCAGTATTGACTTAAAATTTTGAAAGTAGAAATGCCAATGCTCAGAAAAAGAAAAAAAAAACAAGGAAGAATGTTTGGCAAAACACCATATTACTTCATTTATATATGTGGCTGGGTTACACATGTTTTTCAAGAATTATGCAGACAGATATGTGAGGATTGCCTTACCATCATTTAAGCAGGAATGGATACGATGACAGTTGGTGTCAGTCATATATACACGATGTTGACCTGTACAACAGCCTCAAGATTACATTGGAATACCTTCGAGAAGTGAAGGCTGATGGAAATCTTTTGATGCACGTATAAAGCATCATTCTCGTGTCCAGGGAATTTCCTTCTGAAAATTTAACCACTGGCTTGTGTACAGCAAATTACCCGACTTGTTTAATGAGTCACGAAGACAAGCATGAGGCAATGGTATTGATCAGGGGTCGGCAACCTTTGAGAAGTGGCGTGCCAAGAGTTAACTCATTCACTCTTGGTTACAGATCTGCATGCCATTTGTACATTTTTAACATTAAAAATAGTCCTATTTAAATTTTAGCAGCTTTATAAATAAATAAATTAAAAGGCAAATCTTGCCGTTCAGTGTGATTCTCAACCTTCCTTTCGCTTCCATGAGTTCTCCAATTTGAGGTTCTTAGTTTGACACTTTAAGCAGCACACTCGCCTCTGAGTGTTCAGTTATTAACTGGCTCCGGGAGGGACAGAGAACTGACTTGATATGTGAAAATATCTGTTCAGATCCAAATGCTAAGAGCAGTGAAAATGCCACTTTCTTCAAACAGTCAAATTTCACAGGCAGGGACTTCCAACAGGTCAGGTCCTCTCGGTGTCCTCAAGTGTGCACTGCAGATCTCTATATTTGAAGACCCATAAGCCTGAGCATTGTAACTCAATGAGCTGCATTTTGAAATCCTCAACACTCATCCACTGAAACACTGTCAAATCCATGTTGCTGGTATCAAAGTTGGCTGGTTTTATTAGAAAGGAAAACAGGCCAAAATGTTGGAAATCTTGAGATATGAAAGAAAATTCTGATGTGAATTCTTCGATGTACATTCCAATCTCGACGACACTGACGGTGCGATATGCCGATAGTTATTTAAGATGATGGAAATAGTGGAAAGTTGAGGCGTCAATGTCCTCAGAAAAAACGGCAAATTTCCCAAGAAATGCCTTCCATGTTTCAAAAAGACCCATAAGAGTTTGGTCTGCACTCTACAGACAGAGGTTGAGTTTGTTTAGATGTGTGGTGATGTCATTTAGCAACATTAGTTGCACAATCCATTTGTCATCAACCAGTTTGGGGTAGTTTTGACCTTTTTCTGACAAAAAATATCCTGATTGCATCAAGACAGTTCACAAAGCGTGCCAAAGCCTTTGCATGGCTGAGCCAACGAAAATTGCTCTGAGGCGGAATGTCCTTGTATGCACTGTACATCTCCTCAAGCATAGCATGAAACTGCCTGTGCTTCAAGGCAGATCAAGCAAACAGAAAATTCACCATCTTCAATACTGTCGTTCGTCATCACATTATTCAGCTCAGAATTATAAATCTTGGCACAGAGATTTTCTTGATGAATAATACAATGAAAATTTACTGTCGGGTGGCCAATTTGATCATCAACAATCTTTACAAATCCATTCTGTTTTCCGACCATACCAGAGCACCGTCTGTTGTCACAGAAAATATTTTTCTGATGTCAATTCCTCTTTCCTCAAAATTATTAACAAACGTCTTTGCTATATCTTCCCCTGTTGTTGTGCCATGCATGGTTTTTAGGCAGCATCAATCTTCTTGAAGTTCGTCTGAGTCACAGTATATCACAATTGCTAACCACGGTACGTCACTTGTATCCACACTCTCATCAAGCGCAATACGAAATACCACTTCATCTTTTTACGCCACCATCTGTTGTTTGTTTATATTTTCTGCCATTTTGCTTATGAGTCTCCATTGATCTGGCAGCCACAGGTAAGTCTGATTCTGGAGAGGATTGTGTCTTTATTCAGCAAACTATCGAACAAAACATCTCAACAACTGAGAAAAGTCTCTGTAGTATATTTCCCATCTTTAAATGGCTTTCCATGTTTTGCTACGTTCCCAGGCAAAAATGCAACAGTTAGAAATATAGTATATGAGAGTAGTACTCTCATATACTACAGTAGTCTGCAGAAAATTACTCCAGGAAAGGAACGTTATTTTTGTGTGTGGCCACACATTGTGTGATTTTATAACTTCCCTCTGTGGATTGATTTTTAATGACACAGACATTAGTAAGGACACTTCTTTGTTTTCCGTACCAAGCTATGACCTGTTTGATGGACTGAGCCTTGTCCGCCTCATCCTTAATGTGTTTATCATGCTTTGTCTGAAAATGTCGTTGGATAATTAGTGTGCGGAAAACAACACTCTCCCAACATAGAGTACAAACAGCATGGTCTTTATGTTGAACAAATCCGTATTCGTCTCTCCAGGAGGGCTGAAATGAACGAACATCTAACTTTGCTTTCCTTGGAATCACCATTTTGTCCAAAAAAACATGATTAGTGGCACCTATCATGAGATTTCCTGTGAATCAAGATTGGCTTGTCCCGCTAAACATAATATAGTAAATACACTAACTGAATAGTTTTTCTTTCTCCATCAAAGAGCATTCATTGGGTACCATGACGTAGATTCTAAATTATGATCCCCAATGAATACTCTTGCTTTTTTGTTTTCTGAGAGATTGACAAAGCAGTCAAGCATAGTCTTTAATTGGGTTTTTCTTCAACTTGGATTCTTCACCATTAAATTACACTTTTCTTGCGTGTGCTACTCAAAAGCATCTTGCATGCCACTCATGGCACACGTGCCATACGTTGCTGCCCCTTGGTGGACACAAATCAGGTGCGTCCATCCGGAAGCATTTTTATAGACATGCTGAACCACACCTTTATGGCCACCAAGTTGGTTGGAAAAAGTGAGCAAGGAACATCCTGCTGTAACAAAAGAAACATCTCAAAGTTGCAATTGTCTGAAACTGCAAGACACATGATTTGTGCATTGGGTTATTTTTGTGAAACAATTTCTACACCTCTCATTTTTCCGTGGTATTTTAACGACATCATAAAAACTCAGATACTCACTTGAGTTTCAAGTGCAGAGGTTTATTAGCCCCAGTTGGACTTGGTCCAAGATGGGGGCTCATGGATTTTGTCTCGAATTTTGTGTGTGTGTGCATGCGTGCGTGCATCCACAATCATATCTTGAAGATTTATGGACCGATTTTATTCGAACTTGACACAAAGACAACGCATGATTGTGTACATATGCACATCATTGTGTTTCGAGATGCGATAAAAGATGGCCGACTGGTGTCCATTTTGTTACCTTTAAGTGTGTCCCGAACCATTTCTCAGACATGCATGATCCGAATTTGTTCAAACTTGGCACAAGCACAGTACATGATGGTATGCACACGCAACTCACATTATTTTGCGATCTGATCAATGATGGCCGACAGGTGGACTGGTGACTATTTTAGTTGAAAAAAAAAAACCCACGATCAAACACGTCCTCAACCATTTCTCGGATAAGCATTTACAGATATTTATAGAATGCGATTGTTCAAACTTGGCACACTGATAATGAATGATGGCTTGCATAAGCATGTTATATTTTGAGATCAAGTCCAAGATGGTTGATTGGTGGCAATTTTGTTCCTCGGATGGCCGACTGGTGGGCATTTTAGTTTTTGCACATGAAAAGGCTGAATGCCTAAACTCTGTGATTGTTTCTAAATCTTGTGTCGCAAACCCATCGCTTTCTGTACCCATCTTACCCAGTCGCACCCAGCTGTCCCTCGACTGTCCTTTTCTCCAAACAAGGTGGAGAGCTTCCTATCAAACCTCGACTCTGATTCTGCAACCAGTCCAGATGGCATCAGCCCACGTGTCCAAAAAACCTGCGCTGGTGCTCTTGCTCACCCTCTCTCTCTGGTCCATTCACCCTCTCAATTGCTCAAGGTCATCTGCCATCAGCTTGGAAAAGAGCGAACATTACTGCCCTGCATAAAAAGGTGCAAAAACAGATCCTTGCAACTACAGACCAATCAGCCTTCTCCCAATCATCAGCAAAGTCATGGAATCCATCATCACAGTTGAAATGAAGTCTTCCTTTTTCTCCAACAACCTCATCTCAGATCACTAATTTGCTTTCAGAACAGGTCACTCCACCTTGGACATGCTGCTTCAACTCACCCAACTATGGATGGAGGGCCTCAATGTCAGACATGAGATCAAAGCCTTCTCTCTGGACAAATCTCGAGCTTTTGATGCAGTCTGGCATCTTGCTCTTCTCTCCAAACCCTCTGCCTCTGGCATCCAAGGACAACTCCACACATGGCGAACTGACTTCCTCGATTCTCACAGTAAACATGTGGCTCTCAATGGAATCCTTTTATCTCCTTTCCTTGTCAAGGCTGGATGTCCCCAAGGCAGTGTTCTGGGCCTATTCCTATTCCTGATCATCATCAATGATCTCTCTGACTCTCTGGAAAATCCTCTTTATCTATTTGCTGATGACTACATCCTCTGCTGTGGCATACATCATCCTTCAGACAGGCAGGCTGCAGCCTCTTCCGTCTCTTCAGACCTTGAAAAAAAGTCACAAGCTTGGCAAACACTTGGAATATGTCTTTCAACCCTGATAAATCTCACACTCTCCCTCAATCTCTCCGAAAGGACCGTCTAGCAAGCCCTCTCCCATTAACTTTCTCACGAATCCTCTTGAGAAAGTTTAGTCATTCAAACCACTGGGTCTCGCTATGAGCCATGATCTTTCTTGGGCAACCCACATTTCAAAGTTGGTCTCCAAAGCCAGCCACCGGCTGTGCATCCTCTTTCATGCAAAGTCCTTCCTTGGCACACCTGAACTCCTATTCACCCAACAAGGCCTTCACCCGCAGCCTCATGGAGTACTGCTCTTCACTCTGGGCTGGCTCCCATGCCTCACATCTTGCTCAGCTTGATGCTGCAGAAAACAATGCATTTAATATTACTGGAATCTCTCACAATGAAGCCGAATCTTTTGGCTTATCACTTCGCCATCACAGACAGGTCGATGGTCACTCTGTATCTAAGACCTTTCTGGTCTTCCACTCTCTGTTCTTTCCGTGCTTTGTCTCCTCCCCCCCAACCTCCCTGGTTTCTGAGGGTGCACACAATCCACTATAAACCTCCTTCTGGTGAAACTACCTCAATCTGGGATGACTGCTCACCTCCACTCCTTTGTTCCTCTTTTTTCACACCTGTGGAATCAACTTCCACATTCTCATCAATCTCATGATTCTCTCCAGCTCTTCAAGACAGCTGTTCACCACCTCAGATCATCCCCAATCCAAAACCATGATCTTTTCTACCATTGCTAACCTCACCCAAATCCCTTCTCCTTTCAACTTTTCCAGTTTTCGCTCCATGGACTTTCCTTCTCTGTCCATCTTGTCCACCCCATGCATGCGTGTTTTGCGTCCTGTTTTTGCATCTCAGGTGGGGAGGTGGGACTGAGAAGTGGGAGAAGCAGGAAAGCCGGCAGGGCTGAGAATGGGGCAGGTGGATCTGGGGCAGGAGAACCAACGTGGGGGAGGGGGAAAACTGTGAAGGGGGCAGGAGAGCCAGAACACCAGTGGGTAAAGGGGTCTTCAGGGTCTTCAAGGGTCTTAAGTGTCTTTGAGGTTGTAAGGTTCTTCATTCAAGATCTTGAGGTTTTTACAGGTCATTGGGATGTTCAGGGTCTTTGAGGTCTTAAACGGTCTTTGGGGTCTTATAGTTCTTAAGGGTCTTTGGAGTCTTCAATAGTCTTCGGTATTTTAACTGTCTTTGGGGTCCAAAGGGTATTTGTGGTATTCGGGGTTTTCAAGTGTCTTTTTGGGTCCTCAGGAACTTTTTCGGACTTTTCGGTCCTCCGGGACTTTTGGGGACTTTTCTGTCCTCGGGAACTTTTTGTAACTTTTGGGTCCTTGGAGACTTTTGGTTCTTCAGGGTCTTTAGTGGTCTTAAGGGTCTTGGGAGTCATACAGGGTCTTCAAAGTTCAAAAGGGTATCAGCAGTCCAAAGGGTCAAAAGGTAAATTTCAAGTGTGTAATTAATGAATGGATGTACATAATTCACTAAAAGTATGCTACACACGACACACGACACACGACACACGACACACGACACACGACACACAGACACACAGACACACGACACACGACACACGACACACGACACACGACACACGACACACGACACACGACACACGACACACGACACACGACACACGACACACGACACACGACACACGACACACAGACACACAGACACACACACACAGACACACAGACACACACACACACACAGACACACAGACACACAGACACACAGACACACAGACACACAGACACACAGACACACAGACACACAGACACACAGACACACACACACACAGACACACACACACACACCTCATCCATTTTTGTGGACGAGTGGGCTCGTTGCATGAAATTTTCATTGTTCTTCACAGCCCTATTTGCACACCCACCTGCTGTGCTGCTTGAGCATTGGCTGGCCTTTCACCAAGATCACATGTGCTTGGGGCCAACTTTGGGATTGTATATGTTTGTTATTATTATTATTAGATTTATTGCCATATGATACAACTCTTCTTATTATTGTTGGAAATGTTATGAGTGTTAATTAATAAATGCTTTGTTGTCATGTTAGCATTGTTTTTGTTCTATATTTTGTTATTAGAATGAATGCCATGCCGTGGTGGGAGGACATATTCATCTGCTTTATATACCTTAACATGTCGTACGTTAAAATCATGGGACTTCTCATGGATTTTTGTGTGGTTTCGTCGAGTCTTAAAGAGTCCACAGGACCTACAGTCTGAGGGGTCTTTTGCATCCTCATGGACTTTTTGGTCATTGGGGACTTTGGGGTCCACAGGGACTTTTAGGTCCTTGGGAATTTTTGGGGGCTTTTGGGTCCTCGGGGATTTTTTGGGACCTTTGGATCCTCGGGGACTTTTGGAACTTTTAGGTCATCGGGGACTTTTGGGTCTTCAGGGATTTTGGGATCTTTGGTGACTTCTGGGTCCTCAGGGACTTTTGGGTCTTCAAAGTTCGAAGGAATCTCAGTAGTCCAACTGAAGCGTTAAAAGGTACATTTGAACCATGGGTTATTGATGAATGTCACGTGATCTCATTGCACGTACATAATTAAGAGACAAAACGTCTGCCTCATGCAAAACACGCACGCGCACGCACCTCATCCATTTCGAGGAGACACATCTTCTCGGGACGGGCATGGCGAAGCGATTGTGAAGAGGACCGTACTGTACACCACTTACCGTCACAGACAGCTTTGACTTTGCGGCAGCACGAAAACGGTGAACGTATTACTTATTTAGTTCGGTTCCAATCGTGCGTGGAATCAGGCCAGCTGTGCAGTGAGCCAATGGGTGGAAAACACAACTCGACTGTGCCGGCCTTGGCAGTGTTCAATGTCACGTGACATCTCTTAACCAATGAGAATGCATTTTCATGAAAAGCCAGAAAAGTGATCTTTGAAGGCTCAGGTGGTGGATGAAAATAACCTGAGGACAATCCCTGGATCGGACTTGATCTGTGTACCAAATTTGGCGGTTGTCGGTCCAGCAGTCCTTGCAAAAAACGCAAACAAACAGATATCCGATGAATGTAATTTATGAGATGTGGGAAAAAACATTCCAAGACTCTCCGTGCCTCACTGCATCTCGGACACGACAGTGATGACGTTTCTGTTGATACTTGTTCATCTCGACCTGGACCGTCACGTTCGGGTTCGCTAATAATAACTCGGGATTAAAAAAGATTAACAAAAGTTAAGCTGTGTTGTAGTCCATGACAATGTAATCAGCAGCAGCGTCGTTACGTACTTTCTCCCAGGCGGTGTGTTCAGGATACCAAGCAGCTAGCACGCGCTTGCCAAGCCAGTCGTTCCTTCTCGACCGTTTCGAATGGAGTGCTTCGCTCCGCACTAAACTTTGTCACTGAACACACCCCAGCACGGCAACTCTTCCCCATAATAAATAACGATTTATTTATTTCAAAATTAATAAACGACGACGATGAAGACTTGGAAACGATGATTCCGATCGCGCTTCACCTCCTTGTTGTTGAAGAACCGAGGAGCTTCACTTGATGACGTCATTGTTACTAAGTCACGTGGTAACAATGCAACGTCACAATCGCGCGTTGTGATTCGTTTCTCGCTTGAGCGATCGATCTGTTCGACGTGCGTCTCTCGCGGTGCTGGACGTGTTTTCACTCGAGATTTTACTTCAAACCCTTATTGGCGTTTCCAAGATGCCTCTGTTTTGGAAGAAAACCCAACGAAGGTTTCTCACACTCGGTTTTTCACAACATCAAGCGATTTTATCTTTTTATGTCGAGTATAAGTTGACCCCGATTTGGGATTTCACTCTTCTTCCTCGCTACCCGGTGTTTTTTGTCTTGTGTCTCATTCTGCATTCTCCGTGTGGTAAATGTTGGTATTGTTTTTACATTCTCCGTGTGGTAAATGTTGGGATTGTTTTAACATTCACCGTGTGGTAAATGTTGGTATTTTTTTTACATTCTCCGTGTGGTAAATGTTGGTTTTTTTAACATTCTCCGTGTGGTAAATGTTGGGTTTTTACATTATCCGTGAGGTAAATATTGGTATTGTTTTTACATTCACCATGTGGTAAATATTGTTTTTTTTTTACATTCTCCGTGTGGTAAATGTTGGTATTTTTTTTTACATTCACCATGTGGTAAATATTGGTTTCTTTACATTCTCCGTGTGGTAAATGTTGGTATTTTTTTTTACATTCACCATGTGGTAAATATTGGTTTTTTTTACATTCTCCATGTGGTAAATATTGGTATTTTTTTGTATTCTCTGTGTGGTAAATGTTGGTATTGTTTTTACATTCTCCTTGTGGTAAATATTGGTATTGTTTTTACATTCACCATGTGGTAAATATTGTTTTTTTTTTACATTCTCCGTGTGGTAAATGTTGGTATTTTTTTTTACATTCACCATGTGGTAAATATTGGTTTCTTTACATTCTCCGTGTGGTAAATGTTGGTATTTTTTTTTACATTCACCATGTGGTAAATATTGGGTTTTTTTACATTCTCCATGTGGTAAATATTGGTATTTTTTTGTATTCTCTGTGTGGTAAATGTTGGTATTGTTTTTACATTCTCCTTGTGGTAAATGTTGGTATTGTTTTTACATTCTCTGTGTGGTAAATGTTGGTATTGTTTTTACATTCTCTGTGTGGTAAATGTTGGTATTGTTTTTACAATGTTGGTATTGTTTTTACATTCTCCTTGTGGTAAATGTTGGTATTGTTTTTACATTCTCCTTGTGGTAAATGTTGGTATTGTTTTTACATTCCCCGTGTGGTAAATGTTGGTATTCTTTTAACATTCTCAATGTGGTAAATGTTGGCATTGTTTTTACATTTCCCGTGTGGTAAATGTTTATTTTTTTTACATTGTCCGTGTGGTAAATGTTGGCATTGTTTTTGCATTCTCCATGTGGTAAATATTGGTTGTTTTTTTTTTACATTCTCCGTGTGGTAAATGTTGTTATTGTTTTTACATTCTCCGTGTGGTAAATGTTGGTGTTGTTTTTACATTCTCCGTGTGGTAAATGTTGGTGTTGTTTTAACATTCTCCGTGTGGTAAATGTTGTTGTTGTTTTAACATTCTCCATGTGGTAAATGTTGGGATTGTTTTTACATTCTCCGTGTGGTAAATGTTGGGATTGTTTTAACATTCTCCATGTGGTAAATGTTGGGATTGTTTTTACATTCTCCGTGTGGTAAATGTTGGGATTGTTTTTACATTCTCAATGTGGTAAATGTTGGCATTGTTTTTACATTCTCCGTGTGGTAAATGTTGGAATTGTTTTTACAATGTTGGTATTGTTTTTACATTCTCCGTGTGGTAAATGTTGGTATTGTTTTTACATTCTCCGTGTGGTAAATGTTGGTATTTTTTTTACATTCTCAATGTGGTAAATGTTGGAATTGTTTTCACATTCTCCTTGTGGTAAATGTTGGTATTGTTTTCACATTCTTCATGTGGTAAATATTGGGGTTTTTTTTACATTCTCCGTGTGGTAAATGTTGGAATTGTTTTTACATTCTCCGTGTGGTAAATGTTGGAATTGTTTTTACATTCTCCGTGTGGTAAATGATTTTTTTTTACAATCTCCGTGTGGTAAATGTTGGAATTGTTTTTACATTCTCCGTGTGGTAAATGTTGGTATTGTTTTTACATTCCCCGTGTGGTAAATGTTGGCATTGTTTTTACATTCCCTGTGTGGTAAATGTTTATTTTTTTACATTCTCCGTGTGGTAAATGTTGGAATTGTTTTTACATTCTCAGTGTGGTAAATGTTGGAATTGTTTTTACATTCTCCGTGTGGTAAATGTTGGTATTGTTTTCACATTCTCCTTGTGGTAAATGTTGGTATTGTTTTTACATTCTCCATGTGGTAAATATTGGGGTTTTTTACATTCTCCGTGTGGTAAATGTTGGTATTGTTTTTACATTCTCCGTGTGGTAAATGTTGGAATTGTTTTTACATTCTCCGTGTGGTAAATGTTGGAATTGTTTTTACATTCTCCGTGTGGTAAATGTTTTTTTTTTTACATTCTCCATGTGGTAAATGTTGGAATTGTTTTTACATTCTCCATATGGTAAATGTTGGTATTGTTTTTACATACTCCGTGTGGTAAATGTTGGAATTGTTTTTACATTCTCCGTGTGGTAAATGTTTTTTTTTTACATTCTCCGTGTGGTGAATGTTGGTATTGTTTTCACATTCTCCTTGTGGTAAATGTTGGTATTGTTTTTACATTCTCCATGTGGTAAATATTGGGGTTTTTTTTACATTCTCCGTGTGGTAAATGTTGGAATTGTTTTTACATTCTCCGTGTGGTAAATGTTGGAATTGTTTTTACATTCTCCGTGTGGTAAATGTTTTTTTTTTACATTCTCCGTGTGGTAAATGTTGGAATTGTTTTTACATTCTCCGTGTGGTAAATGTTGGAATTGTTTTTACATTCTCTGTGTAGTAAATGTTGGGTTTTTTTACATTCTCATGTGGTAAATGTTTTTTTTTACATTCTCAATGTGGTAAATGTTGGAATTGTTTTTACATTCTCCGTGTGGTAAATGTTGGGTTTTTTTTTAGCATTCTCCGTGTGGTAAATGTTGGGATTGTTTTTACATTCTCCATGTGGTAAATGTTTTTTTTTACATTCTCAATGTGGTAAATGTTGGTATTGTTTTTACATTCTCCATGTGGTAAATATTGGGTTTTTTTTTTAAACATTCTCCATGTGGTAAATGTTGGAATTGTTTTTACATTCTCCGTGTGGTAAATGTTCATATTGTTTTTACATTCTCCGTGTGGTAAATGTTCATATTGTTTTTACATTCTCCGTGTGGTAAATGTTGGAATTGTTTTTACATTCTCCGTGTGGTAAATGTTGGGATTGTTTTAACATTCTCAGTGTGGTAAATGTTGGGATTGTTTTTACATTCTCCGTGTGGTAAATGTTGGAATTGTTTTAACATTCTCCGTGTGGTAAATGTTGGGATTGTTTTTACATTCTCCGTGTGGTAAATGTTGGAATTGTTTTTACATTCTCCGTGTGGTAAATGTTGGTATTCTTTTTACATTCTCAATGTGGTAAATGTTGGTATTGTTTTTACATTCCCCGTGTGGTAAATGTTGGTATTCTTTTTACATTCTCAATGTGGTAAATGTTGGTATTGTTTTTACTTTCTCCGTGTGGTCAATGTTGGTATTGTTTTTACATTCTCAATGTGGTAAATGTTGGCATTGTTTTTACATTCCCCGTGTGGTAAATGTTGGTATTCTTTTTACATTCTCAATGTGGTAAATGTTGGCATTGTTTTTACATTCCCCGTGTGGTAAATGTTTATTTTTTTTTACATTGTCCGTGTGGTAAATGTTGGCATTGTTTTTGCATTCTCCATGTGGTAAATATTGGGGTTTTTTTTACATTCTCCGTGTGGTAAATGTTGGTATTGTTTTTACATTCTCCATGTGGTAAATATTGGGTTTTTTTGACATTCTCCCTGTGGTAAATGTTGGTATTGTTTTTACATTCTCCGTGTGGTAAATGTTGGAATTGTTTTTACATTCTCCGTGTGGTAAATGTTGGTATTGTTTTCACATTCTCCTTATGGTAAATGTTGGTATTGTTTTCACATTCTCCATGTGGTAAATATTGGTTTTTTTTTTTACATTCTCCGTGTGGTAAATGTTGGTATTGTTTTTACATTCTCCGTGTGGTAAATGTTTTTTTTTTACATTCTCCGTGTGGTAAATGTTGGAATTGTTTTTACATTCTCCGTGTGGTAAATATTTTTTTTTTACATTCTCCGTGTGGTAAATGTTGGAATTGTTTTTACATTCTCCGTGTGGTAAATGTTGGTATTGTTTTCACATTCTCCTTGTGGTAAATGTTGGTATTGTTTTTACATTCTCCATGTGGTAAATATTGTTTTTTTTTAATATTCTCAATGTGGTAAATGTTGGTATTGTTTTTACATTCTCCATGTGGTAAATGTTGGTATTGTTTTTACATTCTCAATGTGGTAAATGTTGGCATTGTTTTTACATTCCCCGTGTGGTAAATGTTTATTTTTTTTACATTGTCCGTGTGGTAAATGTTGGCATTGTTTTTGCATTCTCCATGTGGTAAATATTGGGTTTTTTTTACATTCTCCGTGTGGTAAATGTTGGTATTGTTTTTACATTCTCCATGTGGTAAATATTGGGTTTTTTTTACATTCTCCGTGTGGTAAATGTTGGTATTGTTTTTACATTCTCCGTGTGGTAAATATTGGGTTTTGTTTTACATTCTCCGTGTGGTAAATGTTGGTATTGTTTTCCCATTCTCCTTGTGGTAAATGTTGGTATTGTTTTTACATTCTCCATGTGGTAAATGTTGGAATTGTTTTTACATTCTCCATGTGGTAAATGTTGGAATTGTTTTTACATTCTCCGTGTGGTAAATATTGTTTTTTTTTTACATTCTCCGTGTGGTAAATGTTGGAATTGTTTTTACATTCTCCGTGTGGTAACTGTTGGAATTGTTTTTACATTCTCCGTGTGGTAAATGTTGGAATTGTTTTTACATTCTCCGTGTGGTAAATGTTGGTATTGTTTTCACATTCTCCTTGTGGTAAATGTTGGTATTGTTTTCACATTCTCCTTGTGGTAAATATTGGTGTTGTTTTAACATTCTCCATGTGGTAAATATTGGGGTTTTTTTACATTCTCCGTGTGGTAAATGTTGGTATTGTTTTTACCTTCTCCATGTGGTAAATGTTGGTATTGTTTTTACCTTCTCCATGTGGTAAATGTTGGTATTCTTTTTACATTCTCAATGTGGTAAATGTTGGTATTGTTTTTACATTCTCCGTGTGGTAAATGTTTGTTTTTTTTACATTCTCCGTGTGGTAAATGTTGGAATTGTTTTTACATTCTCCATGTGGTAAATGTTTTTTTTTACATTCTCAATGTGGTAAATGTTGGTATTGTTTTTACATTCTCCATGTGGTAAATATTGGGTTTTTTTTTTAAACATTCTCCATGTGGTAAATGTTGGAATTGTTTTTACATTCTCCGTGTGGTAAATGTTCATATTGTTTTTACATTCTCCGTGTGGTAAATGTTCATATTGTTTTTACATTCTCCGTGTGGTAAATGTTGGAATTGTTTTTACATTCTCCGTGTGGTAAATGTTGGGATTGTTTTAACATTCTCAGTGTGGTAAATGTTGGGATTGTTTTTACATTCTCCGTGTGGTAAATGTTGGAATTGTTTTAACATTCTCCGTGTGGTAAATGTTGGGATTGTTTTTACATTCTCCGTGTGGTAAATGTTGGAATTGTTTTTACATTCTCCGTGTGGTAAATGTTGGTATTCTTTTTACATTCTCAATGTGGTAAATGTTGGTATTGTTTTTACATTCCCCGTGTGGTAAATGTTGGTATTCTTTTTACATTCTCAATGTGGTAAATGTTGGTATTGTTTTTACTTTCTCCGTGTGGTCAATGTTGGTATTGTTTTTACATTCTCAATGTGGTAAATGTTGGCATTGTTTTTACATTCCCCGTGTGGTAAATGTTGGTATTCTTTTTACATTCTCAATGTGGTAAATGTTGGCATTGTTTTTACATTCCCCGTGTGGTAAATGTTTATTTTTTTTTACATTGTCCGTGTGGTAAATGTTGGCATTGTTTTTGCATTCTCCATGTGGTAAATATTGGGGTTTTTTTTACATTCTCCGTGTGGTAAATGTTGGTATTGTTTTTACATTCTCCATGTGGTAAATATTGGGTTTTTTTGACATTCTCCCTGTGGTAAATGTTGGTATTGTTTTTACATTCTCCGTGTGGTAAATGTTGGAATTGTTTTTACATTCTCCGTGTGGTAAATGTTGGTATTGTTTTCACATTCTCCTTGTGGTAAATGTTGGTATTGTTTTCACATTCTCCATGTGGTAAATATTGGTTTTTTTTTTTACATTCTCCGTGTGGTAAATGTTGGTATTGTTTTTACATTCTCCGTGTGGTAAATGTTTTTTTTTTACATTCTCCGTGTGGTAAATGTTGGAATTGTTTTTACATTCTCCGTGTGGTAAATATTTTTTTTTTACATTCTCCGTGTGGTAAATGTTGGAATTGTTTTTACATTCTCCGTGTGGTAAATGTTGGTATTGTTTTCACATTCTCCTTGTGGTAAATGTTGGTATTGTTTTTACATTCTCCATGTGGTAAATATTGTTTTTTTTTAATATTCTCAATGTGGTAAATGTTGGTATTGTTTTTACATTCTCCATGTGGTAAATGTTGGTATTGTTTTTACATTCTCAATGTGGTAAATGTTGGCATTGTTTTTACATTCCCCGTGTGGTAAATGTTTATTTTTTTTACATTGTCCGTGTGGTAAATGTTGGCATTGTTTTTGCATTCTCCATGTGGTAAATATTGGGTTTTTTTTACATTCTCCGTGTGGTAAATGTTGGTATTGTTTTTACATTCTCCATGTGGTAAATATTGGGTTTTTTTTACATTCTCCGTGTGGTAAATGTTGGTATTGTTTTTACATTCTCCGTGTGGTAAATATTGGGTTTTGTTTTACATTCTCCGTGTGGTAAATGTTGGTATTGTTTTCACATTCTCCTTGTGGTAAATGTTGGTATTGTTTTTACATTCTCCATGTGGTAAATGTTGGAATTGTTTTTACATTCTCCATGTGGTAAATGTTGGAATTGTTTTTACATTCTCCGTGTGGTAAATATTGGAATTGTTTTTACATTCTCCGTGTGGTAAATATTGTTTTTTTTTTACATTCTCCGTGTGGTAAATGTTGGAATTGTTTTTACATTCTCCGTGTGGTAAATGTTGGAATTGTTTTTACATTCTCCGTGTGGTAAATGTTGGTATTGTTTTCACATTCTCCTTGTGGTAAATGTTGGTATTGTTTTCACATTCTCCTTGTGGTAAATATTGGTGTTGTTTTAACATTCTCCATGTGGTAAATATTGGGGTTTTTTTACATTCTCCGTGTGGTAAATGTTGGTATTGTTTTTACCTTCTCCATGTGGTAAATGTTGGTATTGTTTTTACCTTCTCCATGTGGCAAATGTTGGTATTCTTTTTACATTCTCAATGTGGTAAATGTTGGTATTGTTTTTACATTCTCCGTGTGGTAAATGTTTGTTTTTTTTACATTCTCCGTGTGGTAAATGTTGGAATTGTTTTTACATTCTCCATGTGGTAAATGTTTTTTTTTTACATTCTCCGTGTGGTAAATGTTGGAATTGTTTTTACATTCTCTGTGTGGTAAATGTTGGTATTGTTTTTACATTCTCCATGTGGTAAATATTGGGTTTTATTTTTACATTCTCCGTGTGGTAAATGTTGGAATTGTTTTTACATTCTCCGTGTGGTAAATGTTGGAATTGTTTTTACATTCTCCGTGTGGTAAATGTTTTTTTTTTTACATTCTCCGTGTGGTAAATGTTGGTGTTGTTTTTACATTCTCCGTGTGGTAAATGTTGGTGTTGTTTTAACATTCTCCGTGTGGTAAATGTTGTTGTTGTTTTAACATTCTCCATGTGGTAAATGTTGGGATTGTTTTTACATTCTCCGTGTGGTAAATGTTGGGATTGTTTTAACATTCTCCATGTGGTAAATGTTGGGATTGTTTTTACATTCTCCGTGTGGTAAATGTTGGGATTGTTTTTACATTCTCAATGTGGTAAATGTTGGCATTGTTTTTACATTCTCCGTGTGGTAAATGTTGGAATTGTTTTTACATTCTCCGTGTGGTAAATGTTTTTTTTTTACATTCTCCGTGTGGTAAATGTTGGTATTCTTTTTACATTCTCAATGTGGTAAATGTTGGTATTGTTTTTACATTCTCCGTGTGGTAAATGTTGGTATTGTTTTTACATTCTCCATGTGGTAAATGTTGGTGTTGTTTTTACATTCTCAATGTGGTAAATGTTGGGATTGTTTTTACATTCTCCGTGTGGTAAATGTTGGGATTGTTTTAACATTCTCCATGTGGTAAATGTTGGGATTGTTTTTACATTCTCCGTGTGGTAAATGTTGGGATTGTTTTTACATTCTCAATGTGGTAAATGTTGGCATTGTTTTTACATTCTCCGTGTGGTAAATGTTGGAATTGTTTTTACATTCTCCGTGTGGTAAATGTTTTTTTTTTACATTCTCCATGTGGTAAATGTTGGTATTCTTTTTACATTCTCAATGTGGTAAATGTTGGTATTGTTTTTACATTCTCCGTGTGGTAAATGTTGGTATTGTTTTTACATTCTCCATGTGGTAAATGTTGGTGTTGTTTTTACATTCTCAATGTGGTAAATGTTGGCATTGTTTTTACATTCCCCGTGTGGTAAATGTTGGCATTGTTTTTACATTCTCCGTGTGGTAAATGTTGGAATTGTTTTTACATTCTCCGTGTGGTAAATGTTGGTATTCTTTTTACATTCTCAATGTGGTAAATGTTGGTATTGTTTTTACATTCCCCGTGTGGTAAATGTTGGTATTCTTTTTACATTCTCAATGTGGTAAATGTTGGTATTGTTTTCTCCGTGTGGTCAATGTTGGTATTGTTTTTACATTCTCAATGTGGTAAATGTTGGCATTGTTTTTACATTCCCCGTGTGGTAAATGTTTATTTTTTTTTACATTGTCCGTGTGGTAAATGTTGGCATTGTTTTTGCATTCTCCATGTGGTAAATATTGGGTTTTTTTGACATTCTCCGTGTGGTAAATGTTGGTATTGTTTTTACATTCTCCGTGTGGTAAATGTTGGAATTGTTTTTACATTCTCCGTGTGGTAAATGTTGGTATTGTTTTCTCATTCTCCTTGTGGTAAATGTTGGTATTGTTTTTACATTCTCCATGTGGTAAATATTGGTTTTTTTTTTTTACATTCTCCGTGTGGTTAATGTTGGTATTGTTTTTACATTCTCCGTGTGGTCAATGTTTTTTTTTTACATTCTCCGTGTGGTAAATGTTGGAATTGTTTTTACATTCTCCGTGTTGTAAATTTTTTTTTTTTTACATTCTCCGTGTGGTAAATGTTGGAATTGTTTTTACATTCTCCGTGTGGTAAATGTTGGTATTGTTTTCACATTCTCCTTGTGGTAAATGTTGGTATTGTTTTTACATTCTCCATGTGGTAAATATTGTTTTTTTTTTACATTCTCAATGTGGTAAATGTTGGTATTGTTTTTACATTCTCCATGTGGTAAATGTTGGTATTGTTTTTACATTCTCAATGTGGTAAATGTTGGCATTGTTTTTACATTCCCCGTGTGGTAAATGTTTATTTTTTTACATTGTCCGTGTGGTAAATGTTGGCATTGTTTTTGCATTCTCCATGTGGTAAATATTGGGTTTTTTTTACATTCTCCGTGTGGTAAATGTTGGTATTGTTTTTACATTCTCCATGTGGTAAATATTGGGTTTTTTTTTTACATTCTCAGTGTGGTAAATGTTGGTATTGTTTTTACATTCTCCGTGTGGTAAATATTGGGTTTTGTTTTACATTCTCCGTGTGGTAAATGTTGGTATTGTTTTCACATTCTCCTTGTGGTAAATGTTGGTATTGTTTTTACATTCTCCATGTGGTAAATGTTGGAATTGTTTTTACATTCTCCGTGTGGTAAATTATTTTTTTTTTACATTCTCCGTGTGGTAAATATTGTTTTTTTTTTACATTCTCCGTGTGGTAAATGTTGGTATTGTTTTTACATTCTCCGTGTGGTAACTGTTGGAATTGTTTTTACATTCTCCGTGTGGTAAATGTTTGAATTGTTTTTACATTCTCCGTGTGGTAAATGTTGGTATTGTTTTCACATTCTCCTTGTGGTAAATGTTGGTATTGTTTTCACATTCTCCTTGTGGTAAATATTGGTATTGTTTTTACATTCTCCATGTGGTAAATATTGGGTTTTTTTACATTCTCCGTGTGGTAAATGTTGGTATTGTTTTTACCTTCTCCGTGTGGTAAATGTTGGAATTGTTTTTACATTCTCCGTGTGGTAAATGTTTTTTTTTACATTCTCCGTGTGGTAAATGTTGGAATTGTTTTTACATTCTCCGTGTGGTAATTGTTTTTTTTTACATTCTCCGTGTGGTAAATGTTGGAATTGTTTTTACATTCTATGTGTGGTAAATGTTGGTATTGTTTTTACATTCTCCATGTGGTAAATATTGGGTTTTTTTTTTACATTATCCGTGTGGTAAATGTTGGAATTGTTTTTACATTCTCCGTGTGGTAAATGTTGGAATTGTTTTTACATTCTCCGTGTGGTAAATGTTTTTTTTTTTTACATTCTCCGTGTGGTAAATGTTGGAATTGTTTTTACATTCTCCGTGTGGTAAATGTTGGTATTGTTTTTACATTCTCCGTGTGTTAAATGTTGGTATTGTTTTTACATTCTCCATGTGGTAAATATTGGGTTTTTTTTTTACATTCTCCGTGTGGTAAATGTTGGAATTGTTTTTACATTCTCCGTGTGGTAAATGTTGGAATTGTTTTTACATTCTCCGTGTGGTAAATGTTTTTTTTTCCATTCTCCATGTGGTAAATGTTGGAATTGTTTTTACATTCTCCGTGTGGTAAATGTTGGTTTTTTTACATTCTCCGTGTAGTAAATGTTGGGTTTTTTTACATTCTCCGTGTGGTAAATGTTGGAATTGTTTTTACATTCTCCGTGTGGTAAATGTTGGCATTGTTTTTACATTCTCCCTGTGATAAATATTGGTATTTTTTTAGATTCTCCGTGTGGTAAATGTTGGTATTTTTTTAGATTATCCGTGTGGTAAATGTTGGTATTGTTTTTACATTCCCCGTGTGGTAAATGTTGGCATTGTTTTTACATTCTCCGTGTGGTAAATGTTGGTATTGTTTTTACATTCTCTGTGTGGTAAATGTTGGCATTGTTTTTACATTCCCCGTGTGGTAAATGTTTATTTTTTTACATTCTCCGTGTGGTAAATGTTTTTTTTTACATTCTCCATGTGGTAAATGTTGGAATTGTTTTTACATTCTCCGTGTAGTAAATGTTGGAATTGTTTTTACATTCTCCGTGTGGTCAATGTTGGAATTGTTTTTACATTCTCCGTGTGGTAAATGCTGCTTGTTGAATCTCGACGGAAAAAAACCACAGGAACACATGGAACCAGAGTGAACACCACTCGTGTTCGGCAGCCAACATGGCGTAATCTCAATACCGGCGAGACAAGTCATGTGACCTGCCATCTGCTTGTGTATCACGTGAATACGCAAACAACATATTTTCCCTCTTCTCCAAAAGTTAAAAATTACAGTCTCTGTAATAAGGGTCTCAGTGACGAGCTTAGCAAGCAAGAAACCAAAACATGATCAACGATGGCAATGAATTAAATAAAGTCTTGGAACCTGTTCAAGTTTCCATCAAATCAAATTGAGCTTGATATTATTCAGCTTGTTACAAAGTCAGATAAGTACCATGGAGGACGTCCATTGCGTCTCTGATGTTGAGGTGCTTGGCTGGTCAGGTCTGCATGAGGAGTAAAAGTATCAGGCAGGTTAACAATGTCAAAGTTCCCATCTGAATTCAAATTGGGTTGACCATCCTGGTGGGACCTAACACATCGTCAGGAATTCCAATGAGAACCATCCAGAACAAAAGTACCTGGACCGGCTTTGCGAACAATACGTTGTGACTGTGATAGAGGTGATGCCAGTTTGTGCTTAAAAAGGGTTGCCTAGTTTGGATCCATTCCCCTCGGGTCAGTGTAGAGTGTCTCCATCTGCTACATCAGTGTGGTGTACCCTTTCACCTGTTCCTGCTCTTCTTGAATAGCACTGGCTAATGCTTTGTTTGCTGTTGATGTCTGGATTGATTGCAGAGCTTCCAGAAGATAGTGAATTTTGTGGCTTATCATTCTTATCATTGCGCTGTGCTCCAAGAATGTGTCAAACTCATACGAGACGAGTTGCGGAAAATTGTAGGCAATAATAACTTTAGGCAGTCCCCATGTAGCAAAGAGCTCACTGAAAATTTTAATGATAGTCGTAAAAGTCATGACTGGAATTGCAGCAATTTCTGGCCACTTGGAATGTAGGTCATGCACTTCAACGAGAGCCTGGTGTTGGCTTAATGGTGATGGTGGCTGGCTTAAGATCTTAGGGTCTTGAGTTTGACCTCCTGTTTCACCATTGAAATAACACCAGGTGAGTTGACTCAGCTTGTCATCCTTCTGAGGTCAGCAAAATGAGTACTTTCTTTCTGATAACAGAGGCACTGACTGCATCAGCGGCACAGCCGTGCTTCCAGAAAAAAAAAAAAGATGCATCCATCCGCCACAGGCTGCATATGAAATAAAACCTCCAAGGAGAAATCTTTGGTTGTAGGGAGCAGCATTTACTTCACCAAAGATTTAGACTTGAATCTGGCTGCATGGTTTCTCTGGCCAACGTATGGGTTGGAGCGGTGGTTTCATTGGTTTTGAAGATTTCTCCCTTACTGGACATGCCTTACAGTCCTTGAGGTGCTCTTCAATATCTGTACTCCACACCGAATCTCGAACAATGCCTGGATGACGATATGTCGTCATGTGATGTGTCTTGCCGGTATTGTATATTGCAACTAACATGGCGGAATATCGAGTCTTGTAAATTCTGGTCCCGTGTGTTGGTGTGGCTTATCCGTCAAGATACAACATTTTGGCACCGAGGTTTGGAGAGAGCATCGTCGCACAACGTGCTATAACCCACAATGCAATGGTGGAGTATAAAGGTTACCCCATGTGATCAAGGAAGGTCTCACCGCTCAATTGACAGACAAGAACACTTGTAGATGTACTTCGAAGCATTCTGCAGATTTACCGCTCAACACCACATGCTCTAATACAACGGACCCCAGCTGAAATGATGATAGGCCGCAAACTTCGATATCCGCTGAAAGCTCTGAAACTAATCCAGACATCAACAGCTAACACAAGATTAGCAAGTGCTATTCAAGAAGAGCAGCAACGGATAAAAGAGAATACAGACTGACGTTACAGATTTAGACATTTGACCCTGAACCAAGGTGACTGGGTCTGAACTTGGTGACCATTTTGAAAGCACAGGTTGACATCGTCTCCATCGCAGCCACAACACATTGTTCACAAAGCTGGTCCAAATGCCACTTTAAGTGATTTAGAACATGAAACTATTGTTGAGTCATACACTGACAAATCTATCATTCATGTAACTGCAATTGCTGTTATCTTATTGTTGCGATTCTGCGAAGACGGTGCTCACCCATGGCAATGGCACACAACATATAGTGGTCCCGAGACAGTTATTTCATGTGTTCATTTCAGATAGCTCTTTCCTCTTGTGTCGTGGGTTTATGGGTCATATGCATTGTGTGGCCTTGAGGGAGGTCTTTATTCCCACCCATTATTTTATTTACTCTGTTGCATCCACGAGCCTCTCCTTCATGCAAGCAGCTCATGAGTATCTGAGCACCATTTCACAGTTAAATCGTGCGACATTACGCAACAGACACTCACCTCAAACCTTCACCAGACTCGAACCAGAATGCCACAACATTCCTCCAACCACCACAATACCTTCATATTAATTTCCCCACACCATCGGACTCCAAGTCATGCTCAGCTACACTCACCATTCACACCACAACGAACGACCACCACTACCACAAATCACCACGGAGAAAGTTCAGTACTTTGCTCACCACTGTACAGCTACTGCCATCACTCAACCACCATCACCACCGATGACAAAAACCGCCTTTTGGGATGAGGGGAACAGAACAGTTCGGAACGGAACAGACGTTCGGAACAGACGGAACGAACAGGGAGCAAGAAAGTGGCCCGCACCATCACAACTACTCAGCTCTGGACGTTATGGCATCTAGTTTGAAGTGCAAGATTGGGCTGAGTTCCTTTCAATGTGATGAGGATAGCTCTAGCGTTCTGCTCAATTATGGCCCTCATTGGGTGTCCGGCGCGTGTTCATGGCCGGAGAGCACAACCAAATGCCCCGGCACCATGTTAATCTCAGAGCTCAGATGTGTGGCCGAGTTCGGGGCAAGTGAGGGCATTTCTGCTACCAAATCCTTGCATGGATGGAGCTTGCGCTGGGATAATGGTCTGTGCACCAATGAGGGCGCTGGAGAACACCCTTCGCTCCACCTGTTCTGCTCTCAAGCATCACCCCCACCGGGGGATTATAAAGGGGTGCTGGGTTCTCTGGCTGCTCTTCTTGTTGTTGGGGTAGCGGAGATTGACGGAACATACGGACCTTGATGCAGGAAATGGAATAGAGTCCACCTGCGAGCAGGAGACACCAGACCAAGTGCCGCCTTTGCTCGTTCAACACTTACACGTACAGACCTCTTTATACCCATATTGGGCCTATCTTTTCACAAGTTCTTTTCTTTGTTTCCAAAACTCCCCTGACACATCTTTATACCTTCTTCTGCATTTCAGCACCCCTCACACATCCCTCATCACACCTGCTCTGACTACACACCATTAGATACCTTCAGTTTTCCTCTCTCCTTTCCCTCACCTCAGCAACTGGGCTTGCGTTGGTCTGTCGACCACGCCTGGTAAATCGGAGGTCGCAAATGCCTCAAACTTTCTCTCATCTCTGCCAGGGCACACGGAGTGCTGGCATCAGCAAAGAGATCACCTGCACCACAAACATCGAGCAGGACACACAAATGCCCAGGGTACACAGAGCAAGCAGCGCTGCAGTCTGCGTGCCCAGACCCCGCAAATGGGAACTTTTGCTCACCCTCATTTGTAATAAATTGCTTGTATTATAAATGTACCTAGCTCATCATGTTTTTTCCTCCATTGGTCCAGCATAATCCACACGTAGTGCAAGCCGGGAAGTTATACCCCACCGATTGGCTCTTGTTCATCGGTGCGTACTTGGCAGCTCCGCTCGGCTGCACCTGATCAGGTAAATTAATGCAAATATGCATCATGGGTACGAGACCCCCCCCCCCTTAGTGTGGCCATACACAGGTGAGCTACCCACTCGACATAGTTTTATGGATAATTATCAACCCGCCGGTACGTAGAGTTATCCGTGCTTGGTGGCCTCAGGACCGGGCCTTTGAGAGGGACCCAGTGGCCCCCCTCATGGCGAACTTCGAACCCCAGATCCACAACAATGTGTTGGCAATCTGCCGTCAGATTTGTGAAGGGGATAATCTGTGAAATGCCTGCTGGGCAGCGTTTGGCTCAGAACAGAAAATTTTGCTCCAAAATCTCATAAATAAAATTTGTCGTCTGTCTGTCTGTGTATATTTGTATTTTTTGTCAAGACAGCTAGGCCGACAACCACCACATTTGCCACACAGACCAAGTCCCAACCCGGGGATTGTCCTCAGGGTATTTTTTCCACCACTTCAGTCTTTAAAGACCCCAAAGAACCATAAGAATCCAAAGACCCATAAAACCCTTTACAACCTCAAAGACCCTTTAAGAAACTTTAAGACCGTTTAGACCATGAAGACCCCAAAGATCCTGTAGACCTCATTGCACCCTTCAGAGCCCTTGGACTCCTTTATACCCTTTAAACCAGGGGTTCTTAACCTTTTGATGATTCCAGACCCCCAATGGATTGCCCAACATGGTCCCATCCCTCCTTCGCTTCACTGTCGAAATCATCATCATCACCAGTCCTATTAGTTGACAGTATGAATTCCAAAGATGTCAATAGCTTGAATTTATTTAAGATATGGATAGCTAGGAATAGAACATGAAAGACAATCATAAGCATTTATCATATATATTTACAAAAAAAGTAAAAAATAACCGAGAAATTACAAATATGCAAAGAGCTTCAAGTATTTTACAATATAACCTTGTTTCACCTATTTCAGATTTTAAATCAGCAACTTTACTTCTTGCAGTTGAGTTATTTTACATTATTACAATTTAACATTCAAACCAACTATAAATTAATAAATCAAATATATACAAATATTCAGAGATCGAGTCCCATACCCCCAGCATCTCGTTCCCATACCCCCAAGGGGTATGGATACCCCCAGTTAAGAACCCCTGCTTTAAACCTTCACACCTTTCAGACATTTCAATACCCTTTAGACCCCTTTGAATTTTTGAGACCCCTTCGACACTTTGGACAATTGCAACCCAGGCCCATCGCTGGGGGGGCATTTGGGTGCAATGCCCCCCCATGGCGCATCTGGTGCCCCCCCACTTGTACGCCACCCATTTATGCCCTGTTGCACCCTGTGAACAACTTGGTGTTTAAGGACGAGCGCCCACTGTGAACTTGCTGTTTAAGAGTTCACCTGTGTGAACGAAAACCCTTATTCCAAATGTTCAACATGGTGAATAATAAGGCCTTCTTGGATAAACTGTTCTTTAATAATATCCTTCTTTGAATAACAGTCAAGAGATAAGTGTGCGCTTCCCAGCGCATCTCCAAAAGCAATTGGCAAGACAATACAGTCCAAGACCACAAGATAAAAGATAATAACACAAGCACCAACGCCAGCAGCCAAGACCTCGTGTCGAATGTCGATGTTGTGGGTGGTTATATATATATATATATATATATATATATATATATATATATATATATATATATATATATATATATATATATATATATATATATACATATGTCAATGTACCCTGAAATTAAAGAATAAAACAAATAAACAATTGCAGATAAAAAAGAAATCATGGAATTGTTTTATTGAACAAAATTTAATCTAAGTTTTTGACTCATCAAAGTCGCCACCTTTTGCGGATATAACAGCCGAACATACTTGTGGCATTCTTTCCACAACGGAAATCAAATATTGTTCTTCCCAACATTGTTGCAGAAGTTCCCACAAATGTGTTGCACTTGTCGGTTGCTTTGCTTTCAGTCTTCTGTTTAGTTCATCTCAAACCATCTCGATGGGGTTGAAGTCTGGAGACTGTGCTGGCCATTCCATGATTTGAAGCCTACCGTCTTGTTCTTTTATTCTAAACGTAATTCTGACATAGCCTGGAGGTATGTTTTGGTCGTTATCTTGCTGTAGGATGAACCCTTGACCAACTCGGCGTAGACCAGAGGGTATTGCATGGCACTGCAAAATGCTGTGGTCGCCCTTTTGATTCAGGGTGCCAGTCACTCTGTGCAAGTCGTTGACTCTGGATCCAGCAAAAGCGCCCCAGATCATCACGCTTCCTCCTCCATGTTTGACAGTTGGTGTCACACACTGAGGAATGATCCTTTCGCCAACTCGACGGCATACAAAAACCCTGCGTGATGAACCGAAGATTTCAAATTTTGATTAATCGGTCCATAAGACCTTCTTCCAGTTTTCAGTAGTCCACTGCCGGTGCTTCATGGCCCAGGCAAACCTCTTTTTCTTATTTTGCCATCTTAGCAATGGCTTTCTTACTGCCACTCGACCTGTCAAACCTGCAGCTTGAAGTCTTCTCTTCACAGTTGAAACTGAGACTTCCTAACTTCGACCAGTGTTAAGCTGTGCTTGAAGCTGCTGTCCTGTGAGCCGCTTATCACGCAAGCTGTTGACTCAGAAACTTGTCTTCTGATTGTGTTGTGGCTTTGGGTCGACCAGACCTCTTCCTGTCAAAGTTTCCTCCCGTTTCCAAGTGCCTTTTGATGGTGTAGGAAACTGCACTCACTGACACCTTGGTTGCTTTGCAATTTCTCGAAAGGAAAGACCTACACTTTCAAGGGTTATAATGGTCTGTCTGTCTTCCTTTGTTAATTGTCTTTTTCTCGCCATTATGATGGCAATATACTACTTCCTGCAGTGCAATATTGTCAAAATAATGCTTCATAGGGTGAAGCAACACAGTCTGTGCCAACACTGCTTTTATACAGACAGAGGGTTTGTAACGAATCATAAAAAATTGGGACACCTTTAGGAATTGTTTGCATCAACTTTCAAGGTTTAATTTACTTCCATTGCTGCAGAACAGCTGCAGTTGCTGACCCATTACTTGTTCCCTGAAAAGGGCCTTTTTTAACAACTCTGAAATTTGCATTATTTTTCAGTTTTTGGCAACCTAAGCTTTTTTTTAATCTCTGGCAGTTTACCGCTTAGCTTTGTACCATTTCAGGTTATTCACTGGACTTGAACTGCTTGAATTTCAGTAAAAACTGGAAAAAATGGGGGTGTTATAAAACTCTTGACTGGTAGTGTAGCTCTGGAGAACATTGTGAAATTCAAAATCATCATGTTTCTTCACAGCAAAGATATCGCGGAATATTTATCAACAGCATATAAATAAAGAAAAGTCTGGAGTGATTGCCTTATACATCGCCTGGGTAAACAGGGTTCAATCTGATTTTATTTTCAAATATAACTGAAAAAAATTACAATTTTCCCAGAGGTTTGGATTAATTTGAAACAAGTTTTGTATAATATTGTTTCAAATCCGGGGTTCAAGGCTCACCCAGATGGGAAGCACTCGACTTCCTCCTGAATTCCCAGTCCTGAGGCCACCGAGCACGGATAACTCCATGCTCTGGCAGGTTGTTAAACAACCACGAACGTGGATTGGTACTGCCAATTATTGGCAGGGTTTCACTACTTTGCGTGGGTGCCTTACCTGTGGAAGTCCAGACCAAGAGGTGGTCTCATGCCCTCAATGCGTACTCATGTTAACTTACCATATCAGGTGCAGCCGAGCGGAGCTGCCGAGTTGGCACCAGCTTTCAAGAGCCAATTGGTGGGGTAAAACTTCCCGGCTAACACTACGTGCAGACTATGCTGAACCAAAGAAGGAAAAGACATGACAAACTGGGTACATTTATAATATAAGCAATTTATTACAATCAATGGTGAGGAAAAGTATGTGGAACAATAATCCAAGGTTTTAATACACAGAGATATGTACAGCAGTAGAATGCAAGGATTGGTGTGGTGCGGCAAAATAAATTACACATACTTCCAAAAGAGAACACAGTGCAGAGCTAACCCATCTAGTACTTCCACATTGTTCTCTTGTCCTAACATAACAGGTGCTGTCAGAATTATTCCGAAGAAGGTGACAGCAAAGAAAGATAGAAAAGAACGAGGTGTGTGCGACCTCTTTGTTACCTTGCACGATCAATGGACCAATGCTTCCCAGTCGCTGAGGAGGGGTAAAGGGAGGAGGAAAACTGAGGGTGTCTATCATGTGTGTGGTCGGAGGGAGGTGTAAAATGAGGGGTGTGGTGATTGGTGGTGAAATGTGGTAGGAAGGTGTAAAGATGAAGGTCAGGGGGTTTGGAAACAAAGAAAAGAATGTGTGAGAGGATAGACAACCATGAGTGTAAAGAGGTCTGTATGTGTCAATGCTATTGGATTAATACTGCTAGTTCCATGCTTCATTAGCTCGTTCTGTTCCGTTTTGCTGAGAGCAGAACAGGTGTAGCGAATGGTGTTCTACAGCGCCCTCATTGGTGTACGGAACATTACCCCAACGCTAGCTCTGCCCATGCGAGGCCTTGGTGGTGGAAATGCCCTCACTCACCCCAAACTCTGCCACGTGATGGAACTCTGAGGTTAACATTGCGCCAGGGTATTTGGTTGCACTATCCGGCCACGAACACGTGCCGGACACCCAATGAGTGCCATAAATGAGCGGAACGCGAAGGCTATCCACACGACGTTGAACTGTGCCGAGCCCACACTCATGCCCTGAGCTGGACGACAGAAGTTCTAGACCTGAGTATCTCTAATAGTCTGGGCCGCTGCCTTGTTCCCTGTTGGTCCCAAAAGGCAATGTGTATCAGTGGTGATGGTGTTGCAGCAGTGAGCATCGTGGTGGTTGAGGTGTCATTGTTGTCATGGTTAATGGCGAGAGTATGTGACTATGTTGTGCTCCGATGCTGTGGGTATTTTATGAAGGTGTTGTAGTGGTTGGAGAAATGCTGTGGCATTGTGGTCTGAGTCTGGAGAAGGTTGAAGTGAAGTGTCCGTTTGATGATGGTGGTTTAAACGTGAAATGGCACACTTATGCAAATTAGCTACTCTGTTGCAATGCGTGAATGCATGTGTGAAGGGAAGTCTCCTGTGTGTAGGAAAGTAAATGAAATGGCTAAAGGATGGGAATAAAGACCTGTCTAAAGCCCACACAATGCATATGACCCATAAACCCACTCAACACGAGGGAATGGCGATCTAAAAAGTAAAACTAATAAAACTGGAAGGGCACTTAGTAGAGTGCATACGTCCGCCCTGTAATGCCTGATCCACGAGAACATATCTGGCCGAATACATTTTTGAAATATCATGCTAAATATCGTTTTGGGCCAAGTCTCTCAATGGTAAAGAATCGCTTTATAAATTAAAAAAAATTGTTGTTTTCTGCCGAGGTCACACACCCAACCTGTCCACCAAGTTTTATCGGAATTCGTCCACAGGTTTTTGAGATATTGTGCTATGTATCGTTTTTAGCCCCATCTCTCAATGATGAAGAATCACTTAAAAAATTATCAGATTCGGATTTGGATCTTCACCAAAATCGAATCACTTTGTCGTGGTCACACACCCAACCTGTCAACCAAGTTTTGTCCTAATCCGTCCACAACTTATTGAGATATCGTGCTTTATATCGTTTTTGTCCCTGCCTCTCAATGGCAAAGAATCACTTTTAAAAAATTCTACTAGTCGGATCCGGATCCAGATCTTCATCAAAATCTAATCAGTTCGTCCTTGTCACAAACCAAACTTGTCCACAAAATTTCATCCAGATCCGTCTACA
Organism: Eptatretus burgeri; assembly: GCF_056783735.1. Classification (NCBI taxonomy): domain Eukaryota; kingdom Metazoa; phylum Chordata; class Myxini; order Myxiniformes; family Myxinidae; genus Eptatretus; species Eptatretus burgeri. The sequence continues at coordinate 99,985,538 of NC_140966.1, read as the reverse complement.
ACTTTTTGAGATATCCTTTACACAGTTAAACAAACAAATAAGAAGACGATGTCGTGCAGAGCATGATACTTGCAACATCCATAAAACAAATTTGACCTCAAAAATAATTGGTGGTTGAATTCAATGACCTGATATGCAACTCCTCTTCAAATTTCAAGTAAATTGGATACTTGCAACATCCATAAAACAAATTTGACCTCAAAAATAATTGGTGGTTGAATTCAATGACCTGATATGCAACTCCTCTTCAAATTTCAAGTAAATTGGATGAAAATTGAGGGTTTAGAAATACCACCTTCGTTGTTGACCTTGGGCCTATCTTGACCTTTTGGTGTATGTTGAACTCAAATAATTGGCTGGCTGAATTCAGTGACCTGAAATATCAATCCTCTTCAAATTTCAAGTCAATCAGATGAAAATTGAGGATTTTAGAAACCTCATCTAAGATGTTGATATTTGGCCTATGTTGACCTTTTGACCTTAAAAAAAAAACAATAGGCTTCTTCCTTATGACAAACTCTACCATGTAGTGAAGTTTCATGAAGATCGGTTTAAAATTGTGACCTGGAGGCAACAGTCAGACAAACAGACAGACAAACAAACAGACAAAAAGAAGAAGACGTCATGCAGAGCACAAAACTTGCAAAATCCATAAAACAAATTTGACCTCAAAAATAATTGCTCGTTGAATTCAGTGACCTGATATGCAAATCCTCTTTAAATTTCAAGTCAATCGGATGAAAATTGAGGATGTTAGAAATATCACCTTAGTTGTTGACCTTTGGCCTATGGTGACATTTTGGTCCATGTTGACCTCAAAAATAATTTGCTAGTTGAATTCAGTGACCTGAAATATAAATCCTCTTCAAATTTCAAGTCGATGGGTTGAAAATAAAGAATTTTCGAGACACCACCTTAGTTGTCGACCCTGGGCCAATGTTGACCTTTTGGTCCACGTTGACCTCAAAAATAATTCGCTGGTTGAATTCGGTGAACTGAAATATAAAGCCTCTTCAAATTTCAGGTCAATCGAATGAAAATTGGGATTTTAGAAATACCACCTTAGTTGTTGACCATGGGCCTATGTTGACCTTTTGACCTCAAAAACAATAGGCTTCTTCCTCATACCAAACTCCACCATGTCGTGAAGTTTTGTGAAGATCGGGTGAAAATTTTGACCTGTAGGTGACAGACAAACAAACAAACAGAATAACAAAATTGACCAACCAATACACTTGAAAAATCTTCGATTTTGCAAGGCACAGACAAACAAACAGACAGACTAACAAAAAAACAGACTGACTTAAAATGGTCCACAAATATAATTTTGATGACATCATCGGTCACGTGATTCGACAGCCATATTGTTTTTTTTTTTCAAAAAAGTCTTCCAAATCTTCTTTGAAATGGCTGAACAGATTTAGGTGAACTTTATGCATATGACCACCTATCCATGAGAAAAAAAGATTCATACATATGTCAGAGGTCGCATGGTTTGGCAGCTATATTGGATTTACCCGAAAACATTTTGTTGCAGGCTCGGGGTCGGGTGAGAAGACTACCGGGGGGGGGGGGGAGGGGGAGCTATCTCAGGATCCCACCAGACTCCCCGGAATTGCAGGCCATCGCACACAGGCAATTCCGAGATGCGTGGGTCACCAACAGACAGTGAATGCCAATAACTCAACCACATGACTTAGGTTCCTCCCTCAAGTTAATCCGGTTACCTAAAAATAACCACGTGATCTAATTACTGGGGGACACACCCTCGGTACGCCTTGTCCAAACCAGATCACTTTGCCGGATCAGATGCAGCCGAGCGACTGCTAAAGCCTGTATCTCACTGGGCTGCGACAGCTCGTGACAAAATGCGAACGGGATTCTCCAAAATGTCTCGAAACGTTTGTGGTGGTTCTCAATTTCCTCGCGTGAGTCGCAGGACGTCGCTCTGGTGTCGCTTGAATTTTGAACATGTTCAAAAAATTAGTGCGACAAATTTTGTCTCAAAATAGTCACATATTCGTCGCGGTTGTCTCGAACCAGTCTCAAACCCTTCTCAATTTTGTTTCCGCGAGTCAGGTGTGACAAATGTGAGACAACTTTGTGAGTGATTGGCGACCTATGAAACAAATTGTGACTGATGGGAGAAAAAAATGATAATGGGTCCTGGGACCCCTGAGAGCGCGACAAAACTGTGATTCAATAGAGAATATTTTCGGAAGAAATTAATCAGAAATTTGCACAATGTATTGTCTACTCAATTTAATATATACATAGAAATCCACATGTTATCCATGCAATGTAATGTAGATAGATTCACAATAGTTCAATCCTAATATGACTAAAAAAAAAAACAAAAAAAACCTCATAGTCCAAATTGTAAAACCAGCATTGGCTGTCCTCTCTCTCCTGTTCTGAGTAATGGCCTTCAATGCAAACTTTACACTTTCCCATCATTCCTTTCACCTTCCCATCATTCCTAAATCAGGTCACACATATTTTTACATAAATTAGGTCACACACAAAATATGGTCACACCGACAAGCCCCTATCAAGGCAGATGATCAATTGGGTCACACACAATGTTTGTGGGTGCAACGTTGACAAGTAACAGAACACTTTGAACAATCAGGCTTGGTCAGCATTCTCCTGTAATCCCACCATCCTGTTCTGCCAGGGCACAGCTCCCACACCATTGTAGTACTCAGTCAGGTACTCTTACTCGTTTCCCAAATGACTATGATTGCTGGAAGACAGAGGCCTCATATATATATATATATATATATATATATATATATATATATATATATATATATATATATATATATATATATATATGTACATGGTCCCTATTTCTCAATTGTCACGTACCGTTGTCGTGCTACTGTTGCACGACATTTGCGCGATGGTCGCACGACCGTCGTGTGACCATCGCGTGACAGTTGCATTTGCCAAAAAAATCTCAGTTTTGTCACCTGAACGTCGCGCGAATGTCGTGCGACATGTATGCGAACTCCAGGCGAAGTTCATCCCAAATTTCGCCGGGAGTTTGTGGGACATTCGTGCGATATTCGTGAGACATACGCAAATGTGTTTTAGTATAAATTCTGTGTGATTCCAAGTGAAAATTATCGCTGTTTTATCGCATTTTTATGTCTCCAAATAGTCGCGAGCTGTCGCAGCCCAGTGAGATACAGGCTTAAGGATGTACCGGCTAAAAGGAACCGATCGTTGGCAATAAAGTCCCGGCTAAGTTATTATACGACCATGCTGGATCAATGAAAGAACAGACAAAAACGATCTGGGAACATTTCTACAAGAGGATTTATTAACAGGCAGGCGAGGAAAGGTATGTGGCACAGTGAATGTTGTTTATTGTTGTCTGTAGCAGGAATAGGAAGAGATGTGAAAGGTGCGGCAATATACAAGCAACTTACAAAAGCAGACACAGAGCAGAGTTATCCTGATATAATTATTGTGCAATCTTAACTTAAACGAGGACAGGTGCCATGACAAAAACACACACACACACACACACACACACACTCACTCACGAAGAGGAGTCGATGAAGAGAAAAAGGTGAGGAGATGAAGCTAACGGTCACTCAATACCTTGCACGATTGCCCTATCGCGCCACCAATACGTTTTGGGGGGGGGGGGGGGATGCTCCGCTGGGCGATACCTCCCTGACAGCTGGCACGTCGTCTCTTGCTTCGTGGCACTTCGTGCAGCTAGCGTCGGTCCAGAGAATGAGACGCGGCCATCGGGCGTGAAGGGAGGGACTTGTGTAGAGCCAAAAGACAATGGGTGGGGAGAGAGGTGGAGCCAGCAGGCGAATTGGTAAAGAAGGGCTGAGCCAGCAGGCAAATGGGTAGGTTGTCGATCCCAAGCCAGACAGAATGAGCCGACTGGAATGAAGAAAGGAACAATGCTTGAACGACTCAGGAACGACAACGACTCTGGAATGACACATCAGGAACGATGAGCAGGAACGGCACACTCGGAGCGACGATGACTCTCCCCCCCGCACCGCGAACTGTCCTTTTATAGATCCGGTGATGCATGGCGGGGGCGACGACCCGAAGCGATGTGGCGTCACCCAAATCGGGTGCTCTGGTTGGGCCCCGGCCAGCACACCGGCCGGCTGCCATGACCGTAAGCGGCTCCACTTCACTTCCGGCCAGATGGTTCCAAGCTGCAGAATTGTCTCGCTCCGAGCACCGTGACATGAATCGTCTTGCACCAAGCCCCATGATATGAATCACTTTGCAATGAATCCCGTGCCATGCCCCAGCGACTCGCGGTTTGGCGCTGGTCAATGTGCCTGCTCCATGGTGCGCCACATGGCCCGAGCAATCCGGCTGCACAGCATGCCTCTGCCTGGTAGCAGCTGCATCGAAGCGGAGGTGCGGGAGGATGTCTTCCGTCTGCGGGAGACACTTTTTGCCGTCGTGGTGAGTGATGACCGATGGTAAGATGTTATTGTCACCTCATGCGCAGACCCGACCAAAGATGTGTGTTATTCGTGCCTCGTTCTGCATGATGATAAAGTATCATGACCACGCGCGAGTCCGCCATTAAGCACGTGGCCAGCACGCGGGTCCGCTCGCCATCGAGCATGGTCTTCGCGGTTATCAAAGGCGGTGGGATGCACGGTGCCAGCCCTGATCTGTGTCAGGGAATTGAGGGAAAGGATTGGATATAATTATTGTATGTAGGGTTGAGTTGAAGAAGAAAATATATATCATTATTAAATGGAGAAATGGGTTGGAAAGGGCGTGGCCGCGTGTGCTTTGCAAGTTGTGAGCATTTAGGGTGCCGTTTCTTCCCTCTCCTTGGTACGTGTTCCGTGCAGTTTGGGCGTCATGTTGGGTGTGTTTTCTGTTCACTGGGTGGAAATTACTGCTGCACGTGTGTTTGGCAGGCTGTGATTTCTGCAGAGGGGTGTCTGGCGTAATGCCTGCTTGGCCTTCGCTGAGGCCCCATCTTACAGCGAAGGGCACACGTGGCTGGGATTTACCTCAGGAATAAGAGTAAAAAAAAAGAATAGGAATGAGTGCAGAGATTGAATCAGACCAAGCTATGAGATCCACACAACGCACTGTCCCGTTGTCCCACAAGACAAAAGGGAAGGGACTATCTGAATGTACATTAAGGAATAACTGTCTCGGGACCGCTGTTTGATGGTTGCTATTGCTTTGGAGGGATGCAGTTCCCAGAACCGCAACAATATAAATCTACTTCTTCAGAACAGCTGGACAGATCGAGGGGAAACTTCACACAAATGTTCCCCAAGGCATGCGTGTACAAGTTTTTGTTTTTAAAGGAATAATTGATGTCACATAGTTTGGCAGCCATATTGGATTTAAACAAAATATTAAATAGTGTTTTCTCTGGAACCACATCATCAATCGACATGAAACTACACAGTTATGAATCTCGTAGTGATGGGGAATAAATGTTTTTACATTTCAACTTGATCGGACACATGGTCTGGCAGGCAGAATTATTATTCTTTTTAATCTGGGTTCTTTTTATTAACTTATTTATTTATTTTTGAATAAGGCTCAGTTGGCTGTATCTGGATGGGTTTGAGGGTAGAGGAGTAGCATCTGAAATGTGAATCCTATCCAGGTTCCTCCTGATGATTAATCCTTTGCTTTTTGCTTGTTTGGGTTCCTTCTGATTACTCCAATGCAGGACTTGTACCTATTTGGTCTTCCATTTGATTTGAATTGAATTTATTTTAATCCAATTCTGAATTCAATTGGATAATAATAATAAACGTCCTGAGTCCGTTCTGTCTTGGGTCAGGCATCTGATCAAAGCGGGACATCTTGGTACACGGTCATCAATGCGAGCAGTTATAAATTGCCAGTTCTAATTATGTCTCTTATTAATTACAGTACATAAATGCCACACAAAACAATTCCTGGCGAGGGTCTGCAATCTCTGATTGCTCTTTGTCTTGTTTTCTTGTTTCAATTTGATGTCGTAATTTTCGACACAAGAAAATGAATTGGAGCATGAACCTGTAGATTTGGAGTAGTTTGGTTCTGAAATTGGCAAATTGAACGGAATCTCGCCTCAAGCACACAGAGGAGTGAGGTAATGATTTTCAGATGTCTGCCTGCATATCAGTTAAATATCATTTGAAAATCATTCCAAACAGGAAACTTGCTGTTTTTAATGATGTCATAAAGTAAACAAACACCTGGCACAAAGAACTCATGCGATGTGTTAGTTAAATAAGGTGGTGTAAATGCTCCAATAGTTGAGGTAAATGAACAATACATCACTTATTTCAAAGATCATTCAGTCAGAGGACACTTGTTGGGGTGTTGAAAAATGTAACCTGAGTAACCGACTGTTTTTTGCACAAGTAACCCACACAAAAGAAGTTTCTGAAATTCTCCTCCTGTACTGAGTTATGTCTGGGCATAATGTAACTACTGTGGAAAACCTAATTATTCAAACACTTAAGTGAGGAAATTATGATACAAATAGGGGCCTCGATACATCAAACATGTGACGTGAGTAACCGTAGAATTGCAGAGAGGAGTAAGGTAATCGTTTTCATCTGCCTGTCTGTCTGTCAGTAAAATATAATTTGAAAATCATTCCAAGCAGGAAACTTACTGTTTTTAATGACATCATAAAGGACACAACCACCAGGCACAAATAACTAATGTAACTTGTTAAATAAGGTGGTATTAAAGATACTGCATCAACAGTGGGGAACTTCTGGAAAAAGGTTTCTTTCTGCGACCTTTAAAACTTTTTATTTCAATTGAATTATACATTTTAACCCTGCAGAAAACAAAATGCCTTTTTGACACTTTGACTTCGCTGTAGTTTCAATTGCATTTGAATCTTGAACACGAGAATGCAAAAATGCTTTTTGACACTTCCAAAACCCTCCAGTTTAGCAGTACTTGGACAAAATATTACAACATCTCGACCAATCAAGTTTGATAAGCTCACTCTTTGCATTGGGGATTATCGAGATTCGGATAAACTCCCAGCTCATCGTAAATATAGATCATGCTTGGTGAGGCAAAGCGAGATTTGAAAGGACCCTTCCCATGTCCTTTTATTTTTTTTGTTTTTTTGTTTTTTTCCACATATTTCTGGATATTGTTTTATTTTATGTGATGTTTGCTGGAGGGGGCATTGCAGTGTCAGCTCTTGAAATGGAGAATGTATATGACACCCAGTTTGGCACAGATGTACAAAGTTGTGGATTTACGAGAACTGTTCTTTTTCAGGGAAGCAAACATCAACGAGTCTCCTGGTTCACAAGACGTTCTGAACCAGCCCACCCACGTGGATCACTCAATACCGTCCACCCATACAAAGAAAAACACTTTTTGGAACCTTCTAAAGTAAATACTTTTATTTTCCCCTGCTTCACTTTTTGTTTTTAACTTGTGTTTGGAAATATCGACATCAACAAATGTGCAAAAAATTGACTTTTCAATCTTTTTCAACATAGGAAAATGTTCGGCAAACGTGACAAGAAGGGGAAGGGTCGTCCCGACGATGAACATGTCGTGTGAGTAAGGTGGAATGTCATGACATGAAATTTGCTAGCAATAGAAATGGTATTCCTTCAAGGAAATTAATATCAACCCTGTCGTATCTCGATCACATTTTGCACCTTAATTACCTTCGCATTCTGCGAAAGGTTATGTTTTGGTCGGCGTGTATTTATTTATTTATTTATTTATTTATTTGTAATCTTGTGATTCGTATAACTCAAAATGTATTAAACCGAATTGCATGAAATTTGGTGGAATGATTGGTTATTAGCCAGGAAGCATTCGATTAGATATCGCGATCGTTCGGGTCAAAAGTCAAGGTCAAGGTCACGAAAATGTCAAAATCGTCTTTTTACGATAACCCGGTCAATTTTTATTCAATTTGCATGCAACTAACGCCAAAATGTTCAGAATTCAACCAATTTAATGCCCAATCTTGTGACACAATGACGTCAAAACACGTCACTGGTTGGGGTAAAATGTCGGGGGGGGGGGGGTCACGCCCTTGAAAAATATGCGGTTTTCGGCATAACTCAGTCAATTCTTATTCGATTTGCATGAAACCAGCATCAAACGAGATTACCTTCTCTTGTTGAGACGTTGTATTCACCGAGCTTGTGAGTGAAGACTCGCCAAAACGACTTGAGTTGATTGTTGTTTAGTCCATAGTCCCCGAAAGTCGGGGGGGTCTTGACATTATAGATATGTGGTTTGTGTCATAAGACCATTCATATGAAACCAGTTCCCCACACTCATACCAAGAACAAAAAAAGTAGTGGCGGCAAAGGTATGCGCTCTATGAGTGCCCGTTCTAGTTCTTTTCTCTACCATAGATTCAAGATTTCAGGTCAGGGGGATTGCTTTGGTGTGCTTGCACCGAGTTGTTTAACTTGGATTGCAATCTTGATCCAGATATTAACGGTCAACGTGGTGTTTTGCATGAAAGGCCAGGTATTGATGTGTGTGCCGTCCCACTGAAGGACAAGGCTATATGACCATAGGCGAGCATTGGGGGATTTGTTGGGCGTTAAAGATCCTATCATGTCTCTTACAAAGAGTTGGTGAGTTATCGCCGGTACCCTGAACGAATTTCAAATTCCTGCCAGTCAACAAAATGATTGGTTAACCAGCTCTTGAAAGACTTAGGCCACAACCGTTCCCACTGAACAACCTTATGAGTAGGTTTGGGTTGTTAGGGCAGCTAAAGAAGAGAAAGTTTTTTTTGTTTTTTTTAAAGGTTTTCGGAATGTCTATCGTGAAGAAGCACAAATGTCAAACATCGAAAAGTACCTGATTTAAAGAGGGAGGGGACACATGGAATACCACTTCAACCAGATCTATCGAAATGTTGATCTTCATTTGCGTAGATAATCTTCACTTGTGCACTTATTCAGACACACGAAATGGTCATTTATTTCAAAGATTATGTATGTCTTATCTCATCGCAAACATTCACACGTGTACACATGTACTTACATACATACAGAATGTGAACATACTCACAGACATACATACATGCATACACATACGCATGTACATCCATACATATGTGCACATTTGCACAGAATCTTGGCCCAAGAGCACAGAGGGGCAAGTTAATGACAAAGTAGACAAGGCCCTAAAAGATTAAGTCTGAAATTGAAACCAGTCACTAATCTTATTTTGATTTTTACACATACAAGTTTGTGGCATGAACATGCAATACTCTTTATTATTATTTTTTTTTTCATTGGAATTTTTGGAGAAATGGTCTCATGAAGTGGGATGATATTTTGACTCAAACATTGTACAAAAATTATTGATTCAATTACCTTTGACTTGTGGGTGATACTCCAATGATTTGTTGATTCCATTTATACATATGGCACTAATGTTGAATGTCAAATAATATTTGCATATTTAGTTGAACAATGTTTTTGTAAAGCAGTGTTTAAGACATTAGTGAGTAATGTAATGTGAGCAACCAAAAATGTGTAAATTGTTCCCAATGTTAAATTTGTTGTGATTAAAAATCCAGCAGTTGTAACGTGGTTTGTACATATCATCCTTACTGTGAAAACAAGTGGAGGAATCATGTACACCCAAACAATTATGGAGGTGATGGAATGAAAATTGTAATGTGAGTGACCATGCTTATCATGTCAATAAAGTGGAAAATAGTATTATTGTGGTGTGAGCAGTGA
>NC_140966.1:99965813-99968313 GCF_056783735.1 Eptatretus burgeri | reverse complement strand
CATCGCCAAGAACCGTCGGTACAGATGTCCCCTTACGGCGGCACAACGGCCTTGCTAATTTTCCCCAGCACGCGACACGCTCAGTCAATGAAAGAAGGGATGCGAACGAACTGAAACATTTAACAATCGGGGTTTATTTATAATGCAATGGGTGGGGAATGAGGGAAGTACGTAAGGGCAGAGCTAAACCGAATAATAGAAAGGCAAATAATGTACAGCAAAGCACTTATACAATTACTACTTACTATACTGGTGCCACAAACACACACACGCACACCCAAATAAACAGACCAAATGGTCTTTAATTGGACCTCCAGCCCGGAGGACAGTCGGGCTGAAGACCAGGTCTGTCTGGGACCTTTCCACCTCGTGTGGTCTCCAAGGTGACCCGATCCATGGAGGAGGAGGAGGAGGAGGAGGAGGAGAATGACGGCCAAGACGATCACCAAGGCCACGACGACGAACAAGAGCGCTCCAAGACTAGAAGTACCGTGTTGTCCCAGATGTACCTCTCAGGCCACAACGACCACGACAGGAGGAGAGAGAGACGTCCAATCGACTGACTCCCCTTTTATTCGCTCCGTGCGCGGCTCGACCCCCTCACTCCTCGGCGCGCTGCCCAGTGCATCCGTGGGTGAGGGCTCGACCTTTCCCCTAGTAAGTGCGTGGAGGACGCCGGGAGCTGAGGGTTTTCTCCTCTGCAGCATGTCCGCAACCAACGGTCATTTTGTTGCTGTCGTTGAAGATGAGGTTTTTCTGAAATAAATCACAGTGCATTTACATTGATTTACCCATTAGACAAGGGAAGGAAGCTTTCTATAAAACACATACTTACCGATATAACTGAGCTGTAGGAACCTGGATGTTGTGTGTGATAGTTTTCCAAATTCGCAACAATATCACCACTATAAAAGTTAGTGACTGATTTGTAGATGAATATGAAGGGACACTGTACCCAGGAGAAGTGGTAGCCATTGATGGTGATCAGAATGACAACCAGGTTTCAGTAATGCAACTAGCAAGACCCAACTGGAAATGGTCAAACCTAAGAGATGTTGAAAAATGTAACCTGGGTAACCGATTGTTTTTTGGACAAGTTACCCACACAAAAGAAGTTTCTGAAATTCTCCTCCTGTGTAATGTGTGGGCGTGTAATGTAACTACTGTGGAAAAACATGAGAGAAACACTTATGCAAGGAAATTATGATACAAATACGGGCCTCAATACATCAAAAATGTAACGTGAGTAACCGTGGAATTGCCCAGAGGAGTAAGGTAATCGTTTTCATCTGCCTGGCTGTCAGTCAGTAAAACGTCATTCAAAAATCATTCCAAATGGGAAACTTACTGTTTTTAATGACGTCATAAAGGACACAAACACCAGGCACAAATAACTAATGTAACTTGTTAAATAAGGTGGTATAAAAGATGCTGTATCAACAGCGGGAAACTTATGGAAAAAGGTTTCCTTCTGCGACCTTTAAAACTTTTTATTTCAATTGAATTATATATTTTAACACTGCAGAAAACAAAATGCCTTTTTGACACTGACTTCACTGTAGTTTCAATTGCATGTTATACTTGAACACGAGAATGCAAAAATGCTTTTTGACACTTCCAAAACCCTCCAGTTTAGCAGTACTTGGACAAAATATTACATCTCGACTCATCAAATTTGATGAGGGGTTTCTCTTTGCGTTGGGGATTATTGAGATTCGGACAAACTCCCGGCTCATCGGAAATATAGATCATGCTTGGTGAGGCAAAGCGAGATGATTTAAAAAGACCCTTCCCATGTCCTTTTATTTTTGTGTTTTTTTGTTTTTGTTTTGTACTTTTTTCCGGATATTGTTTTATTTTATGTGATAGTTGCTGGAGGAGGCATTGCAGTTTCAGTTCTTGAAATGGAGAATGTATTTGATATTCAGTTTGGCACATATGTACGAAGTTGTGCATTTATGAGAACTGTTCTTTTTCAGGGAAGCAAACATCAACAAGTCTCCTGGTTCACAAGATGTTGTTCTGAACCAGCCCACCCATGTGGACCAGTCATCGCCGTCCACCACTCCAAAGAAAACCACTTTTTGGAACCGTCTGAAGTAAATAATTTTATTTTCCCCTGCTTCACTTTTTGTTTTTAACTTGTGTTTGGAAATATCTACTTCAACAAATGTGCAAGAAATTGACTTTTAAATCCTTTTCAACGTAGGAAAATGTTTTGCCAACGTGACAAGAAGGAGAAGGGTCGTCCCGATGATGAACATATCGTGTAAGTAAGCTCAAATGTCATGACATGAAATTTGCTATCAACAGAAATGGTATTCCTTCAACGAATTTAATATCAACCCTGTCATGTCTCGATCACATTTTGCACCTTAATTATTTTCTGTATCATAGACTCGAGGCTTCAAGTCAAGGGGATTGCTTTGGTGTGCTTGCACCGAGTTGTTTAACTTGGATTGCAATCTTGATCCAGATATTAATGGCCAACGCGATGTTT
>NC_140966.1:99905813-99960813 GCF_056783735.1 Eptatretus burgeri | reverse complement strand
AGTTTTTTCCAAGCTAGCGTGAAAGAGAAATCTTACAGATTGTGGTGAAGGGTCGTTATCATCACCCACTCTGTACAACTGTATGTGCATAACGTTGTCCCATTAATTATTCACTCTAATGGCTGCTTTGGAAGGTCGTGTTGGGAAAGCACGAGAGTTCAGCATTCATTATGCAGATTAATAATCTCACATCAGCTTCTTTAATAGCTATGGTTATATTATAGACGTCCCCATGTAATTCTTCCTGCATATCTCCATGAACATTACCAAAAGGGCCATATGTTAACTTATTTTGATGAAGTTTATTTTGCCAAAAATGTCAGTGAAGTGAACTGCAAGTTAAATGTGTGAGCACGTCTCTTATGATTCAGTGTGTATCAAATGGTAGTTACAGCACTTACAGTTTGAGGATGAAATTGAATGTCATTGAATAAACACCTCTGGACAGGTACTTTGATTTGATTTGATTTGATGTACTATACAATACAGAGCATTGGTGCTCCCAAAGCAGTTTATTAGCACGAGCTAGATTAGGTTGTTTGCCATTGCCTTCCCAGTGTTGGTAGTCCGTGCATTGTCCTTTCAAACGCTGAGCATCAAGCAAGGAAGTAGCGTGCTCCATTTTAATAGTCTTTGATATGACTTGGACAGGGTTTGAACCACAGGCTTGCCAGGCTCAGAATGGAAGAATTACATGACATCTACAAACATGTGAGCTGGGGTGTGTTAAGTGACCAAGTTTCTTATGGAGTGCTCACCAAGTGGCTTAAGTACTCGAGCAACCACCCTATTTGAAACCGTTGATGAGGAACGGCTGGCTTTGCAAGCTCGAGCTACCTGCTTGGTAACTGAAAACACCCCTTGTGCTTGGTTGTCTGCCTGCGTGCCAATCGAGGAACAAAATTAAAGAAGCACAATATGTATATATTTTTTTAAATGCAGAGCATGGATTACCTTTGCTTAGTAGTAAACATCCATCTATACATGCAAATGGAGTCACTCTATTACATAAAAATAACATTGTAAAATAAGGACATTCATTGTGGAGGAACCCATCCTTGTACTTGCTATGTTAAGACAATCTCATTGAACACAAAATTTGAGATGCACTGCTTTCCCAAGAATGCATCGACAGCGAATAACAAGGGTTTTGCTCTTCCAAGAATTGATATCTGAGATCGGTGCCTCTTCTTCTTCTTTCCAAACCTTTGCTCAGCCGCACACATACGATTGCCTGTGTGAACCCTTCTGACCGAGACCTCAAGAAGACATCGAACACCGTGCAATATGCAAACAAGGTGAGGGGTACGAATGATTTCCTCCTTGGCCTTACACATGGGTCTTATACATCTTGGTCTGACACAAGATTTGAGACCTCTTAAAACTGGAGGACTCAATTTCATGAGCAACTATATTTTTCTGTTATCCCAGACAGTTGATAAAATGATGCAATTCCAACAGTCTTTTCATGCTGTAACAAACAGCTCTCAATGTTCAAAATGTAGATTTGAGTGAATATTTGAATCTGTGTAAATTCAATTTAATTGTGAAACGTTTTCCAGTACAACGTCATACTCAAACTTACAAAAATTTTATGATAATCTCATCAGATTTCTTTCAGATGTCATTAGAAATTGTAAAAAAAAAAATTTTTCCCATTGTATCTTAAAATGTCTCTTGCTCTTTTATTCAGTCCTTCAAGAGTTCTGTCCATCTTCACCTTGCGGTTTATCCCAAAACCACCCTCACCATCTCTTCTATTTTTTCTGAGCCCCCCCTCCCCTCCCTCTTTTTTTTCTTCCTCTTCAATTCTCAAAGCTCAACTCCTTGTTTGCTATCTCTCCTTGTGCAAGAATTTTTGTCTTCCATTTCCCTTTAATCCCCCTGATAGGCGAGATAAACATTGCCCTCTGTTGTTTCTCTCCTTGAGCATCGACTACTACATTTAAAATGATCTGAAATTTGTGTCAAAATACCTCATAACAAAGTATAAAACAAGAAAGCATCTGAAAATGCAAAGCCTATCCACATCTGCTTTGCATTCAGACTTCTTCTTCCATATGCTAATCATGACATAAACAGCTAAAAAATATATATATATATATATATATATATGTATATATATATATATATATATATATATATATATATATATATATATATATATATATATATATATATATATAGAAAGAATTGACGATTTTAGTGGACCATGACCTTTTGATCTCAATAGCCAAAGGCTTCATTCACCCAATATGCAAACGCTGCTGAAATTTCAAGTCAATCAGATGAAAATTGATGATTTTATGCAAGTCTGACCTTTGACCTTTTGATCTAAAAAAAAAAAACAGTTGGCTTCTAGCTTTTGATTGGTGAACCAATTCAAGTCAGGTCAGGTATGGCAGCATGCGCTGGAGCAGCGCATTGCTATGACCACTTTCCATTGGTACTCCTGGGGTGTCCGTTTGGCCATCCCCCAGGCAGATGCCTGGCCCATCCCCTTTACTTGAGATGCCGCTCAACCTGCTGCAACCACGAGGCACATTGTTGGCCCATTGGCTGCCTCCACTCACGAGGCTCCCTCACTGAGAGAATCTGGTGAGCAGGATCAACGTCAGGAAAACGAGCCACATGTCCATACAGCCGCAGCTGATGCTCATGGACTATGCAGGTAACAAATCTCATTCGAGTCTCTTTCAGCAACCGCTCGTCGGACACAAAGTCTGACCAGCGATAGCCAAGGATTCTCCGAAGAGACCTGGTTCCAAAGGATTTAATTCTCCGTCTCAGATCCCTGGTCAGAGTCCAAGTCTCACATCCATAGAGCAAGACTGGAAGCACCAAGGTCCTGAAGACTCGGACTTTCGTCCAACTGCACAGGTACTGAGAGCATCACACCCCATGATCCAGTGAATCCATGACTCTCCAGCCCAAGCCAGATGTCTATTGACCTCTGGAACACAACCAGCAGAGACATGAATATCACTGCCAATGTAAGTGAATCTCTCCATGACCTCAACATCCTCACCAGAAACAGGGACAGACAAGATAGCAGCATCCAAGATGTCATTGAAAGCCTAGATCTTAGTTTTGATCCAGGAAATCCATAATCCCAGCAGCTCCAACTCCTCAATCAGCACCTCGAGGGCCCCAAAAGGGCATCCAGAGTCTCCGCAAAGATGACTGCATCATCTGAAAAATTTAGATCAGAGATCTTGATATTTGCAAATGATGCAGTGCAGCTTGATCTCTCTGACATCCTCCCCAGAATCCAGTCCTTACAACTGCTGAAAAGTGTGGGGGTTAGTACACACCCTTGATGAACTCCAGTAACAACTGGAAATATGTCGGAGATGGTATCACAACATCTCACAGCAATCGCAGTTCCATCGTATAGTTCAGACATCAGATTGATCTGTTTTGGTAGCACTCGACAAAGACCAAGAATCCTCCAGAGGGCATCCAGATTCACAGAATCAAACGCTTTGCAGAGATCAACGTAGGCTGCAAGCAGCCCCTGCCGAAAACTCTCATCTGCGTTCGGTGAGGACCCGAAGGGCAATGATACGGTCAATCGTTAACCTCTTTTGGTGTGAAGCCTGACTGCTCTGGATGTTGTTGCTCAAGCAGATGGTGGTGAACCCTTTCAAGAATTATCAGAGCAAAGGCCTTGCCCGGCACTGAGAGCAGCGTAACCCCTCTGTAGTTGTTGCACTCCTGGAGATCACCCTTCCCTTTCCAGAGAAGGACAACAATGTCCTTTCAGTCATTTGGGATGATGCCTGTGTTCCAGGCAGAGCACAGAACTGCATGCAACGACATGAGTGCAGCATTTCCACCAGCCTTGAGAAGTTCAGCATGGATGCTACAGATCCCAGGAGCTTTAGCCCATTTCAACCGATTCACTGCAGCCTGTGTTTCCACAAACGAAAGTGGATCACAATTGATTGGAGGATCAGCAATAGGGATAGTAACACCTGTTACATCCAACTTGATAGGCTGTACCAGGCTGATCCACCAGCTTTCAAATACCCTGGAGTTAAAGAGGGCAACAAATATGTCCAAAAAAAAATGTGCAAAACAATTGGCAAAGAATACCTGCATAGAAAGAGGCTGATCCTGAAAACGTACCTCTCCCCAAGAAACAAAATCAAAGCCATAAACCAACTTGCCGTACCAGTGTACCAATGCAGCTGCGGAATAGAAAACTGGCCAAAAGCGAAAATCAGAAAATTTGATATCAGAACAAGGAAACTCCTCACTATACACAAAATGGTCTTACAAAAATACATGCATCCAGATAATGTGCCTACCGAGGAAAGGAGGTGGTGGACTGTTGGAACTCAATCAAATGCACAGAGCGATGATGAGGATTAGCAGGGTACGTCAAAAGTTTCATAGATGACTGAATACAATTTGTAAACAAGCAAGAACACAACAAACCAGAAAAGGTATTTCTCACTCACCTTGCAAAAACCTTCCAAGAACAGGTACGAATTTCCAAAAACAGGTTCCAAGAAGATGTCACACACCAAACCGAAACAGCAACAAATACAGCCCCAATGATTGCAAAAAAATAAATAAATACAAGACGAAATGCCAACAGATATATAGTGACAACTGGGAGAAAGACAAAAAAGCAGGGAAATAAATAAAATTCAATAAAACAGTTGGACAGATTGGGGACAGACAAAGAAGGATCACTGGAATGGCTAAGAAGAGGTCAGCTGAATTGGGCGGAGAACAAATCATTAAAAGTGCCCAAGACCAAGGACACTACATGAATGGCTTAAAAAAAATAGCAAGACTGAGCCAATCGGACAAGTGTAGATTTTGCAAGGTTGAAACAAAAAGTACGAGCCACCTCCTATCGGGATGTTAAAAACTCATGTCAGAACAACGGTACACACAAAAGCACAACAGTGTATGTGGAGTAATCCAGGGGCACATCGTAGAAATTTCAATATCCCAATTCTACAAAACTCATGGAAAAACAAACCAAAAGCAATCATTGAAAACAAGGACATAATTAATGCTTAGGTGCAACCTGATGATTCCACATCCAGCATGAACATAAAAAAACAAAGCACTGCAACCAGCCAAAGTACTCAGATACAAAAAAGGAAAATAAGGCATTGTTAATTGAGGTTTCAGTACTCAGTGATTTTGGTCTAAATAATGCAAAAGTCAAGAAGATGATCAAATATCAAGACCTCAAGAATGAAGTGAAAAGATCTTGGAAGCTGAAGAGCACCAAAATTGTAACAGTGATAATTACAGCAATGGGAATGACAAAGAAGAATCTCACAAAGATCCTATAAACCATCCCTAGGAACATTATCACAAACAAACTACAGTTGGAGGCTGTCCGGAGCTCAGTGACGATCCTGAAAAGAGCCCACAGAACAAAACTCTGAGACCAACACAACTTCACAACTTTGGCCATGAATCACGATCCTTCACGAAAACGAATGTGGATACTTTGAGTCCTGGGAAGACTCTTCCACCTTCGAAAACCCCTATTATAGAGATAACACACACACACACACACACACACACACACACACACACACACACACACACACGATTGCAAAACCCCATCTCCCATTACGCGGCTTAGAAGCAGAATGTGTGTCACATTATAGTTGAAATAACCTCTCGCTTTCGTTGCATTTTTTTAATGCCTCTGCTGACGGTCACTGAAGGTATAATGGTTTCAGGTTGTCTGTCCGTCTGTGCTAATTTTTTCTGTTTTCTCTGCAACCGCTTATCCGATTGACATGAAATTTTCACATGAGTGCGACTACTCAAGTGGAATGTTTTCATGATAATTATGACATCATAGGTCATGGGGTGGTGTGGAGAAAAAGAAAAAACTTTGGACCTCTGTATCTCCGAAACCGCTTGGTGAAAAAAATTGAAACATGGCACATGTTCAGTCCTCCCCATGGGAAATGAGTGACATTTTTAGCTTCTGGTCAAACTTTGCCAAAACTGGGGCTATGGATTGGGTCTCGTTTGTCCGTCCATGAGCCCATCCGCAGCCATATCTCAGACAAGTACAGACCGATTTTGTTCCAACTTGGCACAAAGACAATACATGATGGGGTACATGTGCACATCATTTTGTTTTGCGAATCGATCAAAGATGGCTGACCGGCAGCCATTTTAGTTGTAAAAATCCGATGTTGAACATGTCCTCAACCATTTCTCGGACATGCATTTGCCGATCTTGTTTTCTATTGGTTACAGTTGTAGTATTTCTTTTATACAAAAAAAAAACAATAAATGTTACACTGTTTGCGTAATTTATTATGTCTCCCCCAAAATATATGAACATTGAATCCCTTCTGTATGAAATCGAAAACATATATGTCAAGTTGTTGCAGGCCAGGTATTTGCGACGAGCACGACCGCGAGATGGAGCAGTAGAGTCGGCTCCACCGAACACCCGTTATATATAGGTCGTCACCCCGGATAACTCCGGAGCCGACTGGTCCCTTCTCGGACCGAAGTTCGCCAATAGGTCGACCACGTGTGGTAGGGTCGATTGCCAATTTCAATTTACCGAAACACCCACGTCATCCAAACTACCGGGGAAATTCACCCTCGACGGCGCTCGTACGGAATGAGCCGCTGGCGTGCTCAAACCGTGTGCGACCCGAGCGGATGATCACCGAGATCCGTCAGTCCAAATGTCCCTTTACAGTGACAACAACGGCCTGGCTAATTCTCCAACACGCACCGTGTTAAACCAATAAAAGAAACACAAAAACGAGCTGATAGATTTAACACATGGGTTTATTTATAATGGGGGAAAAGGAGAAGCACGTAAGAAGCAGAGTTATCCGAATGTAGAGATGCAAGTCAACTTATGTACAAGCAAAGAGCACTTATACAATACCTACTTACTAGACTAGCACCACAAAAACACACACACACACACACACACAAAATAAACGGTGACTACTGCCTTTATTGAGGCCTCCAGCTCGGAGGGAAAGGCGAGCTGAAGACCAGTGCCTACCTCGGACCTGTCCACCTCGTGTGGTTTGGGTGAGCCGAATTGAACCAGGCACCAGCGAGAGGCGAGCAGAATTCAGACACCGGCGAGCTGCGATCAACCTCCTGAGCTCCGCTCAGCGCTCGTCCTGGCAACCAAACCTCTCCTCCGTATCCCAAACTGTCGAGAAGGCAGGAGGTTTCTCTGCCACCTCTTACGGTTATTTTGGAAGAAGGATCTCTCAAGCCCAAGCTCTCGCTGTCCGTTGACAGAGACACGGCGCGCAACCCTTGCGGTTCTCGTCGGGATATTGTCTCTCAAGCTCTCTCAAGCTCTCTCAAGCTCGCTCAAGCTGTCCGATCGCACCACATCCTTATTCACCCTGTCCAAGGGGGGGGGGGGGAGGGGCCGCCTTCACCCTCCCCACTCCCCTCACTGGACGGTTTTGATGCGCAAAATGCGCTCATTGCCCTGTCATTGGCCAAAACGGGCGGCTTGTCCATTGATTGGCCCAGGGGCGTGGTGACGTCACGCGGACCCCTTTCTCACCGTCGCGGGGTCTGATTGGCTGAGCGGCGGCCACCCCACCCGGAGCACGCTGATTGGTCGAGGGCCACCGCGAGGCTCCTCCTTGAACTCCGCCCACCAAACAGGTAGAGGAACATTATCCTGCATGGGCTCCGCCCACGTACGTGCTGACACGCACGCAGACAATGGCGTCGGTGTGAGGAAGCGAGGTGAAGGCATGTTGTTGTAGTTGATGGTGGTGTAAAAATAAAAGAAAACCCTGACTATCAAAGTAACTTCGCAGCGCATGTACATTTAATCACCCATTAGACATGGGACGGGGACCCTAACTATAAACACATACTTACCGATATAACTGCTCCATCGGACCTGTATGTTGAGTGCTCAAGGCTTCCAGATTCGCAACAAAGTGATCATCTTACAAAATATAACTATGTGACCCACATCATTAATGACCAAATAACCCAATCATTGGCAATCTTCCATATCGTATGACCACTCTCCTCAGTTGTGCAAAACATAAATCTTGAAAATATGGGTTTGCCCTTGAACTCGTACAGCAAAATTCCTAAAACCATCGGGGCGATGACATTTTTGTCTTTTCCTCCTTGTTTGTTATGGCATCATAATTACATACGTCGAGTGCTTTATCCGATCAGTATGAAAATGTTTGAGGGTCATCAAGGGCAAAATTGTATGTGGGTGTGGGTGGGGGGGGGGGGTATATTAATGATGTCATCAGTCATGTGGTTCAGCAGCCTTTATTTTTATTTTTTTTTAACATAAAAGCCTTCAAAAATCTTCTCTGAAACGTTTGAACAGATTGATGCGAAACTTTAGTCATGATCGTCTATCCATGAGGAAAAAAACGTACTCCACCTATTTTTTTTGGTTGTTACGGTAAGCACTGCAAAAAACAAAACCAGTGCCCACTTGTACCATGAAAGCACAGAGTATCAACAATACGAGTGAAAGAATAATAATAGTAAAAGAAAAACAAGGTGATATAATGGTACATACAAAACAACATTATCTTAAGTATACTGTATTCGACTTAAAGCTATTTGTGTGCTCTGGTGTAGAAAGCTTTTATCCTGGATGTTGTTGGGTAACCTGCAGTGGCATCTGGGAAACTGTTCCACACTGGTGTTATTGCGGGCATAAAGGAGCGGTCATACTGAACAAATGACCAGTGACCTTAATCTTGGTTTCTTAAACCTTAAAAAGTTTCTTAATCTTGCCATTAAGACACTGCATAGCAGAGCTTCCAAAGGAAGTACTTACTCTGGTGAACCTTAATGAAATCCATGATGGAGGAAGCATGGTCTTCAGAAGTGCTGGAGTTTCTTCTGTGTGCACTCTGTACATCAGACCCAGACCTGCTACAGTTCTCCTGTGTGGTAGGGGATCAATATTTTATTCCTCTGGAGGGGCCTTGATGATACATACAGCATAACGTTGCATATCATCCAGCTTTTTAAGATACATGTCACTTGCAGACATACATACGAGGGGAGCATATGCCATTGTGCTCTGGACATGGGCTTTGAACACTTGGGCTCGGTCAAGCGGATCCAAGTATGGAGCAATACTGCGAAAGGTACTCGCTCTTTGTCCAGCTCTAACGGCGATGGAGTTCATGTGAGACCGAAACCCATGCTTCGGGAGAACCTGATTTCAAGTATGTCAAGCTCGTGTACATGCTCTGAGGGCTTGTCACACCCTTGAAGAACTCTGGAAGATGCTCACTTGGTAAACGTCTACTGAATGAGATAACCTTGCATTTCTCACTATCAAACAGGACATTCCATTTCTGTCCCCACTCATAATCTTCTGAAGGTCTTCTCTCAGATAAATGGTGGCATTCACTTCATCCAGCAAGCAGTAGATGGTACCATCATCAGCATCGAGGCAGGTAGGGATATGCAGGTTGTCGCGCAGATTGTTAATGTAGACAAGAAACAAGGTGGGCACAATAATTGATCCTTGAGGTATTGATGCATTAATTGGAGTTGGTTTGGATGTTTGGCCATTAACCACTACTTGGATATGTCTGTCCATCAAGTACCTGGATAACCACTGCAACAGCTGCCCTCCAACTCCATTAGCAACCAGCTTGACCAGCAAATCCTTGCGCCATACTCTCTCAAAAGTAGCTTTGATGTCAAGTGCTACAAATGTACCCTCCTGACGTCTGTCAAGACAAGACATCCGCTCAGGACTCGGATATGTGAGTAAATCGGAGGCTGAGTGACCAGGACGGAAGCCAAACTGATTGTCGCTGATAAGGTTATTTCCAATGAGATGTTTCCTCAGGGTCTCCATAACCTTGCTGATGCAGCTTTGGAGATGAATGGCCTATAATTATCTGGAACAGTGCAAGAGTTGTTCTTATGCACTGGCACCACATTAGCTATCTTCCAAGAGAAAGGGAATTGGCCACAGCTAAAGCAGAAACAAAACAGTTTGGCAAAATGTATGGCAAAGACTGATGCTCACTCTTTGAGAACTCTATTTCCAATTCCGTCAAGTCCAGATGCTTTATAACTTCCACCACCGAAGATGAAGGATGTTATGTTTTCACCCTTTTATGTCTATCTGTTTTTTTTGTCTATGTACAGGATATCTCAAAAAGTTGTGGGTGGATCCGGATGAAATTTTGTGGACAGGCTCTGTGTATGACAATGACGAACTGATTAGATTTTGGTGAAGATCCGGATCCGGATCTGACCACTATAAATTTTTAAGTGATTCTTCACCGTTGAGAGATCAGGCCAAAAACGATATACAGCATGATATCTCAAAAAGTTTTGGACAGATTCGGATGAAACTGGGTGGACCAGTTGGGTGTGTGACAAGGAAGAATTATTCAATTTTGCTGAAGATTCAGTTCTGGATCCGGATCTGTTAAAGCTTTATGTCATTCTTCACCATTGATAGATTGGGCTAAACTGATATATCACATAATATCTGGAAAAGTTGTGGACTGATTCGGATGAAACTTGGTGGACAGGTTGGGTGTGTGACCATGACGAATTGATTCGATTTTTGTGAAGATACAAATCGGATCCGCCGACTAGGATTTTTTTAAGTGATTCTTCACCATTCAGAGATGTGGCTAAAAATGATATTTCGCATGATATCTCAAAAATATTGTGGACGGATTCGGATAAAACTTTGTGGACAGGTTGGGTGTGTGGCAAGGACAAATTGATTCGATTTTGGTGAAGATCCGAATCTGGATCTGGATATGAGAATTATTTAATTCTCAAAGTGATTCTTCACGATTGAGGGATCGGGCCAAAAACGATAGTGTTGTATAGCATGATATTTCAAAAATGTATCGGGCTCGATATGTTTTTGTGGATCAGACATTGTGTGGTGGAGATATGTGCTCAACCTTCTGCCCTTCCAGTTTATGTCTAGCTTCTGTAGGATACATCTGATGTCATGAGGTCGGAGCATTACAGTGTCCAAGTGAATGTTGGAGCGAGCTGTGAGATCGGGAGTGTCATTTTCAGCGTAACCAATTGTACACTTTGATGCAAAATGATCGCCGAAGATATCCTCTTTCTCCTGGGAGGTGGCAATGGTCTGACCATCCTTCTGCAATGTTGGGAAACTAGAATGTCGTCCTTTCCTCTGTATCTTCTTTACTGCCCACCACCAATCATGGGGTTTTGGTCACTTTCTGATAGTTCTGCCTTGCCCTTCTCAGACCGTCATGGGTAACAGCACATGGGCTCTTGCTCCAGTTGGTATATGCCAGACAGATAGCTTTATCAGCCATTCGGTAATCCTCAGTAAATCAGGGAATATCGGTCAGGAGAACAGTGACCTCTCTATGGGGAATGAATTTCTCCATGCCAAACTTGATGATGGTTTCAATGTTGATGCAAGCTACACCAGGACCTCCAGTGTTTCTGGCTTAGTCCCATGTCATACTGTGCAGATGCTGCCTGAGAGATTCCCAATTTGCTTTTTTGTTTTCCCATAGTCACCGTTGATATGGTTTATCTAAGACTGATGGCTTTTTGAAGATGATCTCCACTGAGCTATGATCAGAAGTTCCAATGTTGGCCTTCAGGCTTGTGGTGTAATAAGCAGCAGAGTCAATGATGACCAAGTCCAGTAGATTATCTCCATGCTTAGACCCTTTCACCAGTTTATCAAGCCATGCTTCAGCCAAAATTTGGAGCACACAGTTCCAGCTCTGTCAGTTGTGGACTTGCTACCTAACCACTCCTGGTGGTGAACATGGAAATCACCAATAATCATCACATGATCTGAAGCAGTGGTTTGGATGACAGAATCCAGATTGAGAGACAAGTACTCAATAAGACAACTGTCGGTTCGAGGCAGGGAACCAGGGCATGATATCGTAAGTCACATGGTTTGGCAGCTATGATTTTTTTTTGAAGAATAACCCTTTAAGAACCTTCTTCTCCAGAATGGCTTGACAGATCGAGGAGAACGTCACCCACATGTTCCCCAAGTCTTCTGGATCCCAGGGTGTTGAAGAATAATTAATCGGTCAAATGGTCTGGCAGCCATACTGCATTGAACAAAAATCTTAACAAAATTTCTATCTCTTGAACCGCTTAATTAATCGACGTGAAACTTCACAATTATGATCTCGTTGCAATAGGGAATATTCATTTTAGATTGCAACTTGATCAGACACGTAGTCTGACACCCCAAATTATTTAATATTTTGAATCGATATTGAAGGTTTAAATCAAATTTGAACAACGATGTATAATGATGCAAGAATGTGGGTGGAGGCATATCCATCCATCCATCCATCCATTGGGACCATACTCTGTGCAGAGCGTTGGTGCTGCTGAAGCAATCTCCTTGGCTGTTGGGCACAATCCTGGACTGGTCGCCACTCCGACACAGGATAGCAGCAAACTGGCAATTATTTTGCCAACCTCGGAAGGATGACAGGCCGAGTTAACCCCACCTAGTATCAAGTCAATAGCCAAGTGGGATTTGATTCAGTGGTTCGGAATTGGGTGGTTTGGAATCAGGATAAAGTGTGCCATCAAATCTCTGCATCGAAGGCTCAGCAATTGCCATTGCCGAGCGTTTTTGGGTTTTTTTCTCTCACAAAACTGAGAAAATTTCTGGTCTGGCAGCTGGAATTATTTAAGACTTGCAAATACCATCCGTCGCATTGCTGATGGGAATACTGAGAGGAGGGAAAGGGAGGGGGGCGAGGAGGGAGGGGGAGCGAAGAAGGGTGGGGGAGCGAGGTGGGAGGGGGGTAAGGGGGGTGGGGGAAGGGAAGGCAACGAGAGATGAAAGGAAGGGAAGGCAGACGTGCAGTGGAGTGTTAACTACGATTCATACTGTCTCATCTAAATGCTTCTGCACAGAATAGCAGTGAAGATGGAAACAAAATAATGTCTCAAATCCATTTTGTACTGGTCATGCTATCAATACCGCCCAGATACAAACATCGTCCAGAGAAAAACTCCTGTCCAGATATAAACACCGCTGGGACACGTCCGGAGACAAACTCCCTACAAGACATGAGCAGAGACATACATATATACATATATATATATATATATATATATATATATATATATATATATATAAATATATATATATATATATATATGTACAGTATATATACATATACATATGGAGATGTGGGAGGAGCCTGCTGCACTGTAGCAAGGATGGGCCAAAAACAGAGAGGTGTGAGGGGTAGGAGAGTTAGGCCTTGGTCACATTTGCCACAGCGGCTGTGGGGTCTCCAAAATCTGCGGCCACTCGCAATTATACGGCGGCCGCAGTATTTCCACGGTCACACAATGTAGCAGTCACATATGTTTTTATTTTTCGGGGAGCCGCACGGCGTATTTAGAAATCGTGGAGACCGAAAACGTGGGGGTGCCGTACGGTCTTTGATTTGATGTCGCACCGTGACCTGAGGGCGTCGCTGCGGCGGCCATAGAATTTTTCAAAGCAGATGCAAGGTACCCGCAAGGCGACCGCAGGGGGGCCCTAAGGCGAACGTGTGGCCAGACGAACGGTAACGAGTGGGTATATATACCAGTTCTTTTTTTACTGAAATAAAAATATAACAGTATATATAACTGAATATACTATAACTATAATATACCGTGGTGCCCCCAGAATCCGAACGCCCCGTTGTTTGAACAAATTGGAATCCGAACAATTTTTTCGAGAAAACTTTGCCCGAAAAACCTAATACATTTTTAAAAACCGAACACAACGTAGCGTTCATGTTTGTTCACGTGTCTCCCCCGAGACCGCATCTTCATGCTTTGTTCATTCAGTTCGTCGGTGGAAGTACTCGTGAAAGCATCTCTCGTGTGTCGATTGATACTTTAGGCCTCAGTCACATTTGCTCTACGGCTCGGATACGGCGGCCATACGCCCTCTGAATTGACAGAAACGTTCGGCGGCCGCAGGGAAACTGAGGTGGCCTCAGGGTAGCCCTACGCCGTATGGCTATATTTTACAGGCCATAAGGTCACCGTGGAATTATAACGCGGAGTTGTAACGTTTTTCATTTTCTACGTTCGCCATAGAAATTCGACAAGCCGAAACAAAAGAACGGGTAAAAAAAAAAAATTAACCCATTCGTTACCGTCCGTCTGGCCGCACGTTCGGCTTAGGGTCCCCCTGCGGTCACCTTGCGTCTGCCTTGAAAATTCTATGGCCGCTACAGGAATGCCTTAAGGTCACCGTGCGATATCAAATCAAAGACCGTACGGTACCCCCACGTTTTTGGTCTCCACAATTTATAAATATGCCGTGCGGCTGCCCGAAAAATAAAAACGTGAATTCTACATTGTGTGACCATGGAAATACTGCGGCCGCTTTATATTTGCTAGTGCCCATACATTTTGTAGACCCTCCGGTCACCGAGCCAAATGTGACTTCGGCCTTACCTCGTGTTTTCTCCTTCATTTGTGATCTTTGTTTTTTTAATCATCTTGTGTTTTCATTAATAACAAAAAAGCAATCCGATCACGTGGTGTAACGGACTGTCGGGCAAGGATTGAATTTCACAGAAAAACCAGTTGTAATTTTGAATATCCATGATTACGTCAGCCCAATGCGTTTGATGAAAGTGATTGTGGTTCTGCGGGCATCATGTTTGATGAGCTGCCCCGGGGGCAGCGCTCTCGCACAGTGCGCGAGCGATCGTAACCCAGGACGGAGCACGAGCCTGTGTGAACCTTTGGATGTGGTGATTGTACCAGTTGACATACAATACACCGCCACCGAAGGTCATTTACTCATCTTATTTTCCCTTAAACATGGGGAATTTCAGTTTAAAGTGTCTTGAAAGTGGGTTTTCTTTGGGTCCACGAACGGATTAATTCACTCCATTATTTCTTATTGGGAAAATATTTTTGGAATCCGAACTTTTTGCAATCCGAACAGCCTCCTGGAACGAATTAAATTGCGATTCTGGGGGCACCACTGTATAGGCAAACACCTATACTCAGATCTCTAGCAATAGCGCACGTTGGACCTACGGTCAACGCAGACTGCCACGGAGGCCGTACGTGGGTGCGCGGTGGACGTAGGGGAACCGTGCGTCGACCCTGCGTTGCCTGCAGGTAGTCACATAGACCGCAAGGCCACCGTACGGCGACCGTGGAAATAGTGCGGCCGCCGTAATTTTTTGGGGGTTGAGAAAATTCATTTTTCATTGAGAAGAGCTTACGGCAGCCGCACGAATAACGCAAGCCCACCGTACGCCCTACGTACGGTCGACGTGGAACACATCTACGTCATAGCTTGGCTTGTTGAATTGCTACGGCGAACGTAGAAATGAAAAAAAGTTAT
Source organism: Eptatretus burgeri (assembly GCF_056783735.1). Taxonomy (NCBI): domain Eukaryota; kingdom Metazoa; phylum Chordata; class Myxini; order Myxiniformes; family Myxinidae; genus Eptatretus; species Eptatretus burgeri. Next base: position 99,945,443 of record NC_140966.1, on the reverse strand, counting down.
AACTCCGCGCTATAATTCCACGGAGCCCCTACGGCCTGTGAAATATATCCAAACGGTGTAGGACTTCCCTGAGGCCACCTCCGTTTCTCTGCGGCCGCCACATGTTTCTGTCAATTCAGAGGGCGTACGGCCGCCATATCCTCGCCGTAGAGCAAATGTGACCTTGGCCTTAGCAGATAGAATATGTTATGCTTTATGAGCACACCACACACACACACACACACACACACACACACACACACACACACACACACACACACACACACACACACACACACACACACACACACACACACACACACACACACACACACACACACACACACACACGTGCTTGGCTGATGTCAGCAATTTTTCGGGAATCAGCGGAATTGGAGTTAATGTGATTACCGTCAACATTACGTTCTGTATACAACCCAAAAACCTTGAGTAACTTTCACCGAAAAGCAACATTGCATCTATATAGACATTTCAGGGAGATATGCACAAATGTTAATCTTTTTAAACAGCTGTGTGTGATGGGTGGAAAATAATTTGGCTCGGTAATTTAGAAAACACATTAATATGGCAAACGGCTCGGAAATCGGATGTTATCAAATATATTTTGCTTTGAAACTCACAAAGAGAAACATATAACCTTTGTAAAGCAAGCCCAATAACCAAATGCTTTAGAAACAATTGCAAGGACAAAGGCAAACTTGATAAACCCTCCATAGGATACGGGATGAAAATTTGCTACCACGGTTCCTGTAACAGGCATGCCATGTCCACATACCCACGGAGAGTCCCTACAAATCTTCCCATATGTACCACGTCCATGTGCGCTGTATGGTGCATACGTACCTCTATCTTGCAGTTACTGTTGACTGTACATCTCGATCGGGACACAAACTGTACTGCTATCGACTGTAGGCTGTTCGGTAAGTGGCTTAAGCACTCATGCAAGAATCCAACAGAACGTCTGGCTTGGCAAGCGATTACCAATTGCCGTCAATAAAACGATGTACCTGGAAATGCCCAAGTAATGTCTGAATTTGACAAATTAACACTTTTTAAGGAGACAGGGAACTGCTGATAAGTTTGATTCTAAAGCTTAAATTTTGAAATTTGACTTAGTTTAAGAGATTTTCGACGTTATTGCATGTGCGGAAATGAAATAAAGCCACAAACACTGGTGTTTCTGGAGGGTTATAAGCATTGCAATGTAACCAGCGATTCGTACCTATGATGAACAAGCATTCGATGACACAAGGGAGGAAAGTGAAAAATGAAACTTTATTATTGAGAAATCATTGCGGCCTGTTCAAAGTCAAGGCATGGTTGAGCAGGTCAAAAAACATGGTGGTTTCAGACCCCAGCGAGGTCACCCAGGATACGCCTTAAGACTCCAGAGAGAGAGGTGGCCAACGATCGCTTGATAAATTATATGATTAAATGAGGCCGTTAATTCCAAAGGAGTGTTTTCATCGATCCAAACACCCAATTTTCACTCACACACTTCCTTGAAGTTCCCTTAGTATGCATGCAAAGTTTCAGGCTGCGAGGTTTCATGGTTTTGGAGTTATGGAGGGAGACACACACACACTATAAATTTTTAATCTGGATTCTCGGATTTAAATCAAACTTGGAACATGTATAATGATGTAATAATGTGGGCAGAGGCATATCTGTCGATGTCGCGACATCGTAGAGTGCCCTTCTCGTTTCAAAATGGCCACAAACTGCAGTGGTGGTTTTATTTTATCACTTGATTCAGAATCAGGATAAAATGAGCCAGCAAATCTCTGCATCAAGGGCTGAAGTACCTCATGTACAGATGGAGTCCATGCCGGTATGGAGACGATACTCTGGAATGATAAATTTCTACATTTCCCTGCCTTTATCCAATTTCCGAATGTCTTGTATCATTTTCAAATTCACATTACCGGCTGGTAATGTGATTATTATTATTATTATTATTATTTTTAATTTGGACACAAAATTAATGTTACATTTGACATATGAAACTTCAATTCAGCTGATTGGAATGTGTTATTTAAGAGCCAGTATCAAGCCCAACAAAAATGATGGGTTGTAACAGTTCACTTCAGGGTGCAGTTGCATGAGCGTGCCAAAGTTTGAAGCCTGGGCCTAGTGTCAGGTGTGCTGATATCTTCTTTATTTATTAGACATCCTGCAGATGTAAATGAACACTCGGTTTCCTCTGCGTGCATTGCTCATCACGTGAAGGGAATTTCACCTCCCTGTGCCTTGTTTTTATTGTTATATTTTTTAACGCTTCTGTACACTGCCATTGAGGCCATGTTGCAAGTCACCGTCTTCATTTCCAAAAGAAGACGTAACTCTTTCATGGAAAATGTTTTGCGAGTTTTTTTATCCTGAAAAATTAGACCGTAGTGAACACACAGTCGTGTTAAAAGATTAGCCTTTAAAACCCTTCTTAAATTGTCCTTTTGAAGGGGGACAGACATCACACAAATGAATACACAAACACACATTGTGTTTTATATGGTAAGATACCTGTTGCCACTGCCGAGCGTTTTTATTTTCAAAGAAAACAGCAAATTTCTGGTCTGGTCTTCTGGAAAATAATTCTGGTCTGGCAGCCAGAATTATTTAATATTTTTAATCTGGGTTCAAGGATTTAAATCAAACTTCGATCAAGTATGTATAATGATGTAATAATGTGAGCAGAGGCATATCTGGCGACGTCGAAGAGTGCCCTTGTAGTTTCAAAATGGCGACGTTGAAGAGTGCCCTTCCAGTTTCAAAATGGTTACAAACTGCAGTGTTGATTTTGTTTTATCAGGTGGTTCAGGATCAGGACAAAGTGAGCCAGCAAATCTGTACACCGAGCGCTGAAGTACCACCTCCTATGCATATGAAAGCCTTGACGCTCATTGCAGACATGGAGCGCATGGAGCACATGGGGCTCTTGGAGCACTGGACGGTATGGAGACACTACTCAGGAATGAGAAATTTCTGCATTTCCCTGCATTTATCCAATTTCCAAGTGTCTTGCGTCATTTTTAAATTCACATAAACGACTGGGAATGTCATTTTTATTTCTATGCAACATTAATGTTACATTTGATAAATGAAACTTCAATTCAGCTGATTGACATGTGTAATGGAAGATTTCCTATTGTCACTGCTGACCGTTTTTTTTTTTTTTGTTTGTTTGTTTTGGGGGTGGGGGGGTCTGCCTTATCTGTGCCCCTGTGTGGCAATAATACAATGCAGTTTTAATTGACAGTGTTGGGGTGATAAAGCAAGTCATCAAAGTGTTGTGACAGCTTTGATTTTGTGGTTAGGTAAGTTAAAATTGTCTATCCACGATCACCTCAAGCCACTCGAACATCAGAGCAGAGCTGAAACACAGATCAACAGCACCAATCACAAACTGCCAACTGACTGATACATACATGTGTTGGTTGGCAGGATGGCCTAAAGGTATGCACACTTCCCTCTAAGCTTTCTACCCTGTGTTTGAATCTCAGCCCAGCAATAAACTGTCATCCTGGTGTTCCACAGACAGGGTGATTCATCAATCTGTGTGCCATCCCTCAAATGGATGTTAAACTGGGTGTTTTCATCATTTTTTTTTCGAAACATCAATCACAATTTAAAACATAAATATTTCATAAAATTGAAATATTTATTTATATTCTTTCATTTGTTGGGTGGTCGCTAGACTACCGTTATTCTCAGGTTTTCCGTCTGTCTGTATGTATGTAATGGACAGTTCTGGAGGCCAGAGGAGTCAACCGATTTTGATGAAACTTGACTGGTAGGTTCATACCAGGATCAAGTTGTATGCTTTTGAGCACCGTTGCTATGGACGCCACCGTTACCTAGCAACGGAACTTTGAAATTTTTGAAAAATCCAAAATAAATAAATAAATCGAAAATCAAAAATTGGCTTCCGCGCTTTTATGCGCACTATAATCAACTTCTTTGTCAAAAATTGTCAGCCCGATCTGTCAAAAACTGTATGACTAGTATGCAATTATATAGCGACCACCCATGTCGCCTACCGGCTTGTCTGTTTGTTTGTATGTAATGGACAGCTCTGGAGGCCAGAGGAGTCAACCGATTTTGATGAAACTTGACTGGTAGGTTCATACCAGGATCTAGTTGTATGCTTTTGAGCACCGTTGCTATGGACGCCACCGTTACCTAGCAACGGGACTTTGAAATTTTTGAAAAAATCCGGAAAATGTTTTTTTTGTCGAAAATCAAAAATCGGCTTCCGCGCTTTTGTGCGCACTATAATCAACCTCTTTGTCAAAAATTTCAGCCCGATCCGTCAAAAACTGTGACTAGTATGCAATTATATTACTATATGCTTTCACCCTAATGTAGGGTTAGGGAATCGAACACAAATGATGAATGGACAGTTGCTCGTCATGTTCCTATATGGAACAACGAACGGCAAAAATGCCATCTGATGTGTTCTCTTATCTACATATTTCAAATTCGCCTTCATCTTGCGACCACCCATGTTGCCTACCGGCTTGTTATAGTTATTATTGACTTGATTATTATTATTGATTATGATTGAAACTTGACTATTATTGACTGTTGACTTGACTATTATTGACCATAGCGGCTTGTTATAGTTATTATTGACTGAAACATTGTCTTAATAACAGGATAAATGAAGGGTCAATACATTTGAGAGATAGAGATAGAGATAGAGATAGAGATAAGGATAAAATTTATGTGAACAGCCTGATTATGATCTGGAGTGCATTGCAACACTGTTGAGAACAAATTGCTTCAAGCATAATCCAGAAGCTAATTAAATCAATTCTGAATGGAGTTGAGGCAGTTCTCATGACAAAAGGGGGTCACACCGATTATTGATTTTACATAAAGACAGATTTGATTTTTCCTATTATAATAAGTACAGCATGTATCACTATATCCTTAAAGGGGAACTCAAATGCTCAGACCACCTCTGCTAATATATCCCTTGATACCCTCCAAAATAGATGTCTTTTTCTGATTTCTGAATTAAAAAGTAGGTAAATTTTGCGATGAAAGTCAAAATCTTCTTCTTCTTCAGATTATCCATGACGTCACACAATGATGCCAGACAATGACGCCACTATTGTTTACGGGTTACATCGCGGCACGGTTTAACTCAAATGGCGAATAATTTGATAGTTTTTTTTCCCCACAAATATGACAAGTCGATGCATCCTTTGTGGTTGTATCATGCATGGAGGGTGGTAATACTCCATACAGAGGGATGATGGGGGAAATGGCTGCCCAATCAAATGTGTACACAATGATACGCTTAGAAACTAAAACTACTTTGGAGTGAAGCTATAAACATTTCAAAGCCATATCTTTTATTCTCCATCAATTTTCTGAACGACCATGATTTAAAAAGTTACCAAAATACATTGCTGAAGTACCACTACGTGAGATCTCTAAATCGCCATTTTTTATTTCTTCTGCTTTCCCTCTAAAAACAATGTAACATTTTAGCCCAACCGACTTCATTAACTGCTGAAGCGATGATGGTGATTGCAATGCGAGGAAGCCCTTTGTCTCTGGACTAGTGCACATAACCCATAATTTAAAATATATAAACCATAAATCATTTTATTTTATTATGAAAAGAAATTGATCGTAAATGTGGACACAACCAAACCAGGCCAGGACTGTGGGAGGAGGGAATGGAAACTGAACAGAACCATTTCAAAAGCGAAACATATCCAACCCATCCCCAAAATCAACTGAAACAAGTGTTGAAATTTAATAACAAAGATGGATTTCATCCATACTGAAATAACAAAATATATAAAACATGAAGCATTTTATTACTTGAAAAAAATTGCAAGTGAATCAATAAATAAATAAAAAAACATGAGAAGGCAAAGGCCGTCCGCGTCCGCTTAAAGGATATGTTTAAAATTTGACGGTGTAAGTAGTGAATCAGGGGAGATTATCAATGTGATATTCATCACAGCCTTTTTGGATGCTGACTTGAAAATGATATAGAACATATGAAGAGGTAGGTCGAAATAGAAACGCAAAAACCCAAAGCCCATCCGCATTCAAGATGTACAGAAAAGCCTTTTATATTCAGATGTGTTTTTTTTTTTTGACGTGCGCTGGCACACACGCCAACACCGAGCTCGGCTCCTTTTATATGTACTATACTATCGTTTAAGCATTTTATGAGAAAAAATAAAATGTACAAATCGCCCCACCCGCCCAATTGGTTAGGGGCGTGTTTTTTTTTTCGATTTTTGCATTGACCAAATTAGTTGAGGACGTGGCTGTGGCGCTGATGGGGCCCTATTACCAGTACACGAGTACTCATTTCACCAACCTCAAAAGGATGTCAGGATGAGTCAACCCCACCTGGTGTTAATTCAACGGCCGACAGGTGCTCAAACTCAGCACCCTAAGATCCTGAGCCAGCCACCCTAACGGCAAAGCCAACACCAGGCTTCAGGCCGACTCTATGCCTTGAAATGTGTCACAAGATTTTAGGATGGCTAAGTCATTTGTATCGGCCAGTTTCCTACCAGAAGTGTGTGGCAAGTCAGCTGTATAATATAGAAGTTGATTGTGATGGAACAATGTCAAAAGATATTGTGATACTAAACCATGAGGATTGCAGCATCGTAATATGGTATCATTCTTCATTTTCTTCTTCTTCTTCATCCATCACAATCCCATAACAAAAGTAAAATGTCATGATGGTAATCCAAAAAGGATTGTGGTGTCGTATTGTGCCATCGTAATATGGTGTCATTCCTACCTTATTTGGTTATTTTTTGAGATTTCATTCCCCTGTTTTTACTTTTTTTTAATTTTTAAATTTAATCCTTTAAATTTTACATTTTTTTAAATAATTTTTTTCTTGTGGTAATACAAACCATGATGGTTTCATGCTACACCAACGCCCAAAATACACGAGATTTGTCAGAAATTGGATGAGATTTGTCTGAAATACCCATGTGTGGATCAGGCCTACAAAATGTTTGCTTTTGTGCTCGAAACATGTTCCAGAGCACTGTTCTGAAACAACCAAGATGGCTAAATCTTGTGGTTATTCACCCTGATTGATAAAGGATGCCATACCTACTATTAAGCAGAAGAAACAGTTGTTGCTCAAAACTGTTACACCATCTCTTCCCAGCTACCGGCATATGAAAACGGACAATTTGAGTGGTGACTAAAACACCTGTTGCCGTTGCCCGGCAGTTACCACAAGAGCACCTGAAAATAGTTATCTATTATCAACACAAACTTCTTCATGTCAAATCAACCACCAACTATTTGTAGTGGAGAGAGAGTATGTGTCTGCATCATCATTTACTCCTCTCAGAGGATTTGACCGAGGTTGCTAAAACTTTCAGGGTACCCCCCCCCTCCTCCTCCTCCATCATTCCTCCATCAACCATCACTCCGACAATACCCACTACCACCCCACAATCCCCACCATAGCACAACTTCCCCCTCCACTGGGGTGGGACATCGACACCTCACAGACAAGACAGTGGGACAGGGCACAGATACAAATGGCTTCCCGGGAAAGTATGAAATGGGACGATCCCGTATCGTACAAGACTCCTGGTCAGCCTGTGATGGTGAGAAAAAGCATTAGTCGCCCAATTTGTCCGCGGTGTCTGAGTGTGCTGGGCAATGATGTGTATTTCTGCTCGAGCAATATGTAAACCGATTTATCAATTGATACAAAATCCCTCCCTTAAAAACCACTAATTGAACGGAAAGCAAAACTTGCCGAGCTGATGTTAACATCCGACCAACATTTTGATCTTTTTATCACCTCCATCTTCATGTCCGCCTTCTTCCTCTGAATAGCACAAGGCTCGAAACCATACAGCTCCGCAGTTCTCCCGGAAGCGTTTCCATTCCTAATTTTGTCGACAGTAGTTTCATCAAAAGCCCACTGATCAGTTTCTACATACGTACTGAGAATCTTCAGTTTCCAATGACGGTGAAATCAGTATTAGAATCTGAGCTCGACACACACGGTTCCTCAATGTAAAGTCGCCGTTTGGATTAAGGTGAGATCATGGTATGACATCACTGGCAAAATGGAAAATTGACACTCTCGGGCGATGTTCGACACTTTGTGATTGGCAAAAAAAATCCCCCCCTCCCCCCAAAAAACCTTCCTTGAAATTTGACTGTGATTAATGATTTTCAATGGTTTTCATAAATAAATAAAATACATTTGGGTTCCCCTTTAAGAGTGTATGGAAATCCATGAGAGTGCTTTACTTTTTATACGCCCGATTATATATAAATATATATATGGGCATATTATGTGATTCCAGTCGTCCGTCTGTGTGTCTGTCTGTCTGTCTGTCCGTCCGTTCTTGTCCGCACTAACTCCCAAAGTTTTCAACTTTCACGTTTCATATTTGGTACATAGGTACAGACTGTGGAGACGGAGTGTCGCGACATAGGTTCGTCATCTAAAGTGGTTGCCATGGCAACCAGGTTGCTGTTTTCCATGTCCTCGCACAATTCTGAAAATACCTTCTTGTTCTTCATAAATTGACGTGTTTGAATATATAATTGTGTGCGTGCGTGCGTGCGCGTGTGTGTGTGTGTCACAGAGACTTTTTCGGGCATATATTGTGCTCACTTGCGCTCTTGTTCATATTATAATGATTTATTTTGTTTTCACATCTTGTTTCATAAATTTGTGACTGGACTCTTATGCTTGTATCACACTTTAGATAAAACGACATAAAGTAAAATAAGACGTGAAAAATAGAGGGGGGATGGAGTAAAAAGTCGCAAGGGACTGGACGTCTAAATTAATGAAAAGTGTTTGTTGATGGTGAACTTGTGGAGAAGGTTTTGCTATTTGTGTTTACAACTGTCTGTGGTTCTGAAATGGAGAGAAATAACAGAGATGGCCATGTGATTGAAATGTCCAGGGAAGGTTGAAGTGTCGAATCCGGCTTGGAGAGGTTTATGCTCTTGTTTCGTACATCGAGGAAGTGTTCACGGAAGTGATTGCCGAGTCTTTGCCTGGTTGGCTTGTATGTGGTCATTGTATTTCCAGGATAAACTTGTCATTGGGGAGTGTGGAGTTGAGAGCGTCGATGACAACGTAAGATATGCTGCCCAGCTCATAACAAGCAAGCACCACAACCTTGTTCGTTGTCAGGCAATAATAGACTCCATTGACTTGCGCACAACTGAAATGAATGAATTAAAAAAGAATGAGTCAGAGACGGCTTTGGCCAAACAAGGTATGCTTCACCACAAATGCCCACTCTTGGTTTAATCAATCATACCCACACAAAAATATCTTCAGCATTCCTCATAAGGTCAGATGAGGTTTCCTTATGACGTGATAATAATCTCATGTGATCGCACAAAAAATGCATATGTTTTTGCAAGGTTTTGGATTTCTGTGATCCATGTCCAAATGACTTTATAAATAATTTAAATTTTCGGTACGTCCTTGCATCATTCACCTTGCAGTTCATTGTTTTAGAGTAAATTTTTGTAAATATCAGTCTGTTTATGAGACATGAGTTTTCAGTACAAGTTGAAATGAAGGAAGAAACGTTAACATGGCAGATTTGTGAGGATGATAAACGCATTAATCCCATGAGATTGCATTTGAAAACGAGACATTGGGATGCTTTTTAGAGGAGTTATATCAAATATTTATGCATTTTGTTTTCATTGAGATGTGTTCGGAAACAAGAGGCTGGCTGTGTATCATTGACTCACCAATTTGGTGGTGCAATGGTGTTGGTTTCATCGGAAGTTTTTCTCACGATTTGAATCACTTTGATGGCAAATCTTTTGTATTTTGAGGTGATGACAATGAAGATATCAGCCCAACGAATGGGAAGGATATCATGGAGAAAGAGGACCAAAGGTCAGGTGCAATACAGCTCATTTTGTGCAAAACTTCAAGTCCTCACCATCACATTAATGCTGCTACATCCAAACACTTTTTTTGCAAAGCTGTATGTAAATAGAACATGATTTAAATGTCAGCCCTGGAAATAAATGTGAGTAAATAAATGGATTATTATCAGCCCTGTTTGTGTAGGGTAGTCACGGGACCATTCGACAGCAACAACAACACACACACACACACACACACACACACACACACACACACACACACACACACACACACACACATTTTGATAAAGTACGTACTATATAGAATGTTAGATTGTCTATAAAGTGTGTATAATATGAATACAATGTGAGCATGTTGAAGTTTGTACGAACAACATTTGTAAATCAGTCAGAGAATATCTGGTACATATTAAAAGCTCCGTTCATGTCTGTATCACAAGATGTCTATGAGTTACATACTCTTTGAACGTCAGTTGTACGCTGATTAAACGTACGTCTATTAATTACGTACTATTGGAATGTACATTTTGATCCTATCTCCCCTTTAAACCGCTAAAGACACCGATGGCCCTTGAATACCCTTGATACCCCCAAAGACCCCTTAAGACCCCTTTTAGCTTTAATACCCTTTCAACACTTTCGACATTTTGTACCCTTTATACCTTTACATCCCTTAAGTCCTTTAGACCCCTTCCACCTTAACGCCATTCAGACTCCTACACCCTTCAGACAGATTAGACAGTCTGGACCCTTTACCATTTAGAGGTTTAGACCACTTGGACCTTTTTTATATACTTGAGAGAGTTGACCCTTTTGACCCCTTCAACACTAATATTGGAATGTACCCTTTTGACCAAGTAGAACCTTTTAAGCGCACACCACGCAAACATCTAAATAATGCTCAAAATCGACCCACCCAGAGGGTGGTTATTCTGCTCACAATTAATAAAGGCACTCTTGTCACATACTCTTAGCAAAACACTTCACAACCAGAAACTTTAGAACCACTTTAGAACGTTTGGACCCCCCATCTACTGTCTCAACAATCGCCTGGAAGAAGTCCTTTCTTTCAAGCTTATGGGTCTCACTACCTGCCATGATCTTTCCTGGGAAAGCAACATTTCCAAACTGCCCTCCAAAGCCAGTTGCTGACTGGGAATCCTCCATTGTGCAAAGTCCTTCCTCGGCCCACCTGACATCCTGACCGCATACAAAGCTTTCGTTCACAGCCTCATGAAGTGCTGCTCTCCCCTCTGGGCTGGTGCTCCTGTCTCTCACTTTTCTCCACTTCACACAGTGGAAACCAAGGCATTTCGGATCATTGGTATCTCCCACGATGAGGCTGAGTCTTTGGGCCTCTCACTCTCTCACCACAGGCAGGTCGGTGGTCTTTCTGTCTTCTACCGTCTCCTCTCCGGTCTCGCCCCCCCTCCCCCCCCCCCCGCTCTGTGTGCGATTTGTCCCCATCATATCTCCGCAGGGCGTTCAAGGTCCGCCAACAACCCACTTCTGGTAAAACTACCAAAATCACGAATCACTGATCACCTTCACTCTTTCATTCCTCTTTTTCCCCACCTTTGGAATAAACTCCCTCACTATTCAATCCCATTCTTCCCTCCAAGCCTTCAAAACAGCTGTTCACCACCACTTCTTATCGCCCCCAATCCAAATGCTCGATCTTTTCTACTTCCGTCAATCCACTCCAAACCCACCTCCTTCAAATTCCTTGCTTTCCTTCCTGAAAGTCCCTGTAGTGTCCATCTTGTATACCCCGTGTTCTCCACCCCATCCGTCTCCCTTCCATAGATCTCCTCATGTCTCTGTTCCCCACTGTTTTTTCATTCCCACGTCCCTCTTGTCTCATGCCCCCCTTGCTGTGCGTTGTGTGTAAGCTCTCAGACGAGCCTCGACAATGTATGCAAAAAATTAATTAAATGATTAATGAATTAATTACCATTACATCAATTTAGTCACTTTATTAGCTTCAGCAAAGATTGTACTCCACTTCGATTTCCCTTCTGTACCCATATTCCACCCAAACGGGGGGAGGGGGGAGCGTAGTGGGGTGGAGATGAGGACTGCTTGTGTTTCATACAACACATATTCGATGAATAAAAAAAATCCGTGCAATCGCAATGAAATTCTCCAACATGTAAACACATTTCTTTCATTAAAAAGGTAAAGAAACGAGTAATAATTACATTTCAAATGAGAAGGGCAGTCGGTGGAGCGCATACCTCCGCCATGCGATGCCTGATCTAGCGTAACATATCGGGCCCAATACATTTTTGAAATATGCTATATATCGTTTTTGACCCGATCTCTCAATGGTGAAGAATCGCTTTAAAAATTAAATCATTCTCGTATCCGGATCCGGATTCCAATCTTCACCAAAATCGAATCAATTCTTCCTTGCCACACACCCAACCTGTCCATCAAGTTTCGTCTGAATCTGTCCACACCTTTTTGACATATCGTGCTATATATCAGTTTAGCCCAATCTCCCAATGGTGAAGAATCACTTCAAAATTCTAGTATCCGGATCCAGATCTTCACCAAAATCTAATCAGTTCTTCCTTGTAACACACCCAACGTGTCCACCAAATTTCATCCTAATCTGTCCACAACTTTTTGAGATATCCTGCACAGACTGACAAATAGACAGACAAAAAGGGGAACAGAAAAAGTAGTGAAAACATATATAACGTCTTTCCACCTTCAGTGCTGGAGGTAAAAATGCAATTAGGATGTTGGGATGTTACTCCAAAAAGTATGCAAACAGTACAGGGACAAAGTAGGGATGGCCACAAGAAATGATAATGTGAAACCATACCTATATCTTTCTTTGAATAATGGTTGTCCCAACGTGTGTGTGTGTGTGTGTGTGTGTGTGTGTGTGTGTGTGTGTGTGTGTGTGTGTGTGTGTGTGTGTGTGTGTGTGTGTGTGTGTGTGTGTGTGTGTGTGTGTGTGTGTGTGTGTGTGTGTGTGTGTGTGTGTGTGTGTGTGTGTGTGTGTGTGTGTGTGTGTGTGTGTCGAACTTATGACCATTCCTACTTTGTTTTCATACTTTTCAGAGGAACATCCCTTCATCCTTTTGTATTTTTAAAAGTGTTTTTATTACTTTTATATCATGATGTGAAGATGAATTGATTGGATTGTGGCCTCAGGCAGTCAGGTGTCATGTCAAGTAAAAATGTGGGACTTGAGAACAGCTGAAGGGATTTAAATCAAACTTGGTACAAGTATGTGTAATGATGTAGTAATGTGGGTGGAGGCATATCAGTTGAACAATGTCATTCTTGTTTGTTTGATTTTTTTTACACCTTTGCCTGATATTGTTTTATTTTACGTGATGCTTGGTAGAGGGTGTATTGTAGTATCAGTTGTGGAAATGGAGAATGTGTTTGAGATCCAGTTTTACATATTTGTACTAAGTTGTGGATTTAAGAGGACTGTTCTTTTTCAGGGAAGCCAAGATTAACAAATCTCGTGGTTTTGAAGATGTCTGTGTGAACCCGTCTCCCTGTTCACAAGCCATTGGTGTGAATAAGTCATCACTATCCACCACCACAATGAAAACAACTCCTTGGAAGTGTCTGAAGTAAATAATGTTTTTTCCTCCTCTCACTTTTTAAACTTGATTTTGGATGTATCTTCCTCAACAAATGTACAACAAATTGTCTTTTCAATCTTTTTCAATTTAGGCAGATGTTCAGGAGATTTCAAAAGAAGAAGGGTTGCAACGACGTTGAACATGTTGTGTAAGTAAGGGAAAATATCCCTTCGGAATGTCGTGACATGAAAAATACGAGCAATAGAAATGGTTTTCCTTTTAGGAAATTAAACTTAACCCTGTTATATCTTGATCACGATTTTCTCCCAAATTATTTTCTATACCTTAGAGATTTAAGGGCTGATTCGAGGTTTTATAGATTAGACGTTTTAGGGCTGCGGGATTGCTTTGAGGTGCACTTGCACTGGCTTGCAGTCTTGACCCAGATATTAATGGTCATCCTGGTGTTTGGTATGGCAACTGGTAAATGATCAAGAGATTGGGCTCGAGATGAGAACACAGCACATGACTTGGTTCCTCTTGGCCAATCAATTAAGATCAGTCACCTGGTGAGGTCTAACGTTCACCAACTTATGCCAGCAAACTGGTTTCCCGTTTTACGTCCATCCGAAGGACGGCATACATATTGAATCACCCTGCCTGTGAAACACCAGAATAAAAGTTTATAGCTGGATCGGGATTCAAACCGAGGAAAGACAGCTTAGAGGTGGTGAGTGTGGGAGCTTGGGACACCAAGGGGGGACAAAAGTGTGGTTTGGGTGATTGTCACACCCTCTTCACCATGTTAACATTTTTTTGGATAACACCATGCTTGAACAGACTTTGTAGGGTATCCGTATAGTGGTGTTGTTTACTGTCTGAATGTAGAAAACGTACAAAGAAGCGATGCAGTCTGATTCTCACCAAGCTGCATCTTTATTCTGGTATTGTTTCTTATTTGTGACTTTTTTAACTACACCTTTACAAAATCATTATTTTCTGCAGGAATGCTGAGATTCGTCAAACACCAAAACAATATTCTAAGGAACAGCAGATATCTGGTGAGTTTTGAAAATTAATCTTTTCAAAAAATAGATTGGTTTTCTCGGTTACAAGTATTTTACATGTATTAGTTAGGACGGAGTAATTCCCCGGTTTGCACGAAGGATAGGTTCCTGAGAGATTCGCGCAATCGCAATTTCGCGCAGAACGTGGCTTTATAAGTCATTATTTTAATGAGGATGCATGGAGCGGACGTGCTATTTCCATGGTAGATGAGCTTCGTCCAGGAGCACAAGAATGATATACAGTATATTAACTGTGATAATAACCTGAAATCATTAATGAACACCATTAAACAAATGAATATGATAAATTTTGTACTTTGTACCAATGAGTTGTCTTGGAACTCATGTTTTACTCAAACGACTGCCTTCCCTTTGTAAATTTGTATGTCCACAAGAAGTGGCTTTAACTTCATCTCCTCTTGCATTGCCGCCATAGTGGAGTGTCAGGCGGTCTTTTGCTACCTTAAAGCCAAAGGCATGCTGCTCTTCCTTGGAAATGAACGTACAGGACGGCATCCTTTTCCAAAAAAGCCTTGCCTTGTCCACATGAATAACTAGCTAGGGAGAGTGAACTTCCACAAGGGCTTTAAATTTAGACAAATTCAGTTGCTGCCTGCTCGTCCATGCTCGCAGCTTCACCATTTGTGCAAATGTCATCCAAATTGCTGGGGCACTTAAATCTATCTCGCACCCTCAACTGGCTGTAAACATCTCCTTCATATATATCCCTCACCTTCCTCCTCTTTTACTTTGTCTTATAAACTCAGTGCCTCAGCCATAACTACTGCCTGGCTTAAAGGTATGGCGTGCTAATTCATTTCCTCGATCCAGGAAGATAAAAGTCTTTCCATCTTCTCCATTAAACTGCTCCGAGATCTCGTTAATTTTGCGGCAACTACGGACAGGAGTCGTAGACTGACTCGATGCTTTAATTTTTTGGGGGTTCTTTACAACTATTGTTGTCCTTACAGACAACTCACAGAAGCCAAATGCACACCCAACAGCAGTGGCACCAACAACTGACTCCAACCACCTTCAAACTTTCACATTGGTGAAATGCCTTCCATATAATACAGAAATCCGTATTTTTGTAATGACCCATATGGAGGTTTCTGTATGTTAATCATCAGAAAAGCATGCATCAAAAAAGGTAGAGAATGGGAGGGAGCGTGAGGGTAGAGAAAGGGGAGGCAGTGTGAGAGTAGAGAAAGGGGAGGCAGTGTGAGGGTAGAGAAAGGAGAGGGAGCGTGAGGGAAGAGAAAGGGGAGGCAGCGGGAGAAGAGAGAAAGGGAGGCAGTGTGAGGGGAGAGAAAGGGGAGGCAGCGTGAGGGGAGAGAACGGGGAGGCAGCGTGAGGGGAGAGAGCGGGGAGGCAGCGTGAGAGGACAGAAAGGGGAGGCAGTGTGAGGGGAGAGAAAGGGGAGGCAGCGTGAGGGGAGAGAAAGGGGAGGCAGCGTGAGGGGAGAGAAAGGGGAAGCAGCGTGAGGGGGGAGAGAAAGGGGAGGCAGCGTGAGGGGAGAGAAAGGGGAGGCAGCGTGAGGGTAGAGAAAGGGGAGGCAGCGTGAGGGGAGAGAAAGGGGAGGCAGCGTGAGGGGAGAGAAAAGGGAGGCAGCGTGAGGGGACATGGATGTCCCGTGTGCCAACATTTGTTGGTGGATTATTTTGTGTCACTCCCCATCAGAAAGCTCCAGTAGAACTCCACAAATTGCCACACACACACACACACACACACACACACACACACACACACACACACACACACACACACACACACACACACACACACACACACACACACACACCCACACACACACACCAATCTCGTTCATTTATAGTAAATCAAGTAATTAAGGTTCTTTTGGCCGACTGTAATCCACAAGGAAAAAAAAATAGCTGGATGACAGATTGGTGAAGAACAGTGCGTTTTCAAAAAGGAAACCCCACCTTTTGAGGTGTAGTTGCTAAGAAGAAGAATGACAACAGCAAGTTTGAAAGAATGAAAATATATTTGCAATGACTGGTCTGGTGTAACGATGGTGAAGAGGCGTCCTGCAGTGAACACCATGAAGGTTTCAGCTTGAAGAGCCTTTTATTGCGTTGACCAACAGTGATGAGAACAACTCACAACATTACAACAACTCGAAGCACATGCATTGTCTAATATTTGGCCAAGCTAAGCATCACCTTAATAAATACAAAACAATACTGATAAGTTATATTGATGAAAGAGGAGCAAGGCAAAGAATATAATGGACTGCCAGGATAATGGAATTGATGAGGAAGTCAAAGATAGAGCTACTGAGTCTTTATCCCCCAGCGGAGTCTTTATTAATTGTTTTATATTTGTCTCACTCGTGCTTCCTTACAATAGGCATCGTTTTCTTATCTTCCTCAGAATTCAAACCTATCCTGGAACAATTTTGATTGTTCTTACTGGCACTGCTATGTTTATCAGAACATTTTTTTTTTAATATTAGCACTGCTTGGTCTTATTTTAAAATGTGAAATGTTTTATGTTGATTTCGCCCCTCTTGCCAGGATCTTCTCTCAGTCTTCGTGAAGATGCGCTTTATTGCATGAACATGAGAAAGATAAAGGAATTAAAAATGTATGACCAGGTAAGCAAAATATTGGATTTCCTACAGTGAGGTGGCTTCGTGATATTATCATTGCACTCCAGCCAAAAGTATCACTTTTTTCACTGAAGTATTGCATGGTACCATACTGTCAGAAAATTCATGGCTGCAAAAAAAAAAATTAATGGATGACATAAATATGAAGTCATTTTCACGAATGAATTAAAGCATGTTGTTTCATTCAAAGATCGTTATGTAGATGGGAAATGTGCCATTTCATCACTGGAAACTCCCACTGGATAATCATACATTCAGAAAATATATGCCTGCAGACAAGAACATGTACATAGAACACCAAGATGACATCGTAACGGCATCATCTTGACGTTATTTTCACAGATTCAAATATAAAAGCTGAAAATTTGAAAGATTACTTCCAACAAATTAACCAATTTTGTTTTTGCTGCTCAAATTAAATGTTTCACTACTGTCGGGTTGTTATGGAATCACTGTAATCATGGTCATTACAGTGCCTTTAGAAAGTATTCACACCCCTTGAATTTTTGTTGTGTTACATCCTGAATTTAAAAAATGGATTAAATTGAGATTTTTTTTGTGTCACTGATCGAAAAGTCAAACTCTGTAATGTCAAGGGAATTCAATTTTTTATATTTTTTTTGTAGAATTTTTTACAAATCATTTATTATGAAAAGCTGAAATGTCTCGAGTCAATAAGTATTCAACCCCTTTGTTATGACACTCCAAATTGAGCATTCAACATAGGATACATACCATATGCTATGTTGAACACTCCTTGTGAAGGAGAGGTTCTTTTCTTCCAAGCTCAGGTGTATCCAATTTCTTTTGATTAACCTTGCGATGTGTCTACAACTTGAATGGAGTCCATCTATGGCCAATTCAATTGATTGGACATAATTTAGAAAGAAACACACCTTTCTATATCAGGTCCCACAGTTGACAGTGAGTGTCAGAGCAGAAACTCCACCATACAGTCCAAGGAACTGTTTGTAGAACTCTGAGATAGAATTGTGAGGAGACGTAGATTTGGGGAAAGGTAGAAAACATTTTCTCTTGTTGAAAGTTCCCAAAAGGACAGTGAGCTTCTGGAGAAGAAGATTTTCAATATGTTTCAGGGTAAATCCAATATGGCTGCCAAACCATGTGACCTATGATGTCATATGTGTGAACGTTTTGTTCCTCATGGATAGGCGGTCATATGTGTAAAGTCTCGCCTCAATCTGTTCAGCCATTTCAGAGAAGATTTTTGAAGGTTTAAAAAAACAAAAAACATAGCTGCTGAATCACGTGACCGATGATGTCATCAAAATGTTTTTGTGGACCATTTTATCCCAAGATAAGACTCAAAAATTTTCATACTGATCGGATGTAGCATTTTATATGTGCAATTATGACGTCAAAACGAAGGAGCCTATGATGTTGTTAAAAAAAAATCGCACTCATTCCCCATGAGGAGTACTTGCTATGTGCCAAGTTTCAATTTTTTTATTGGTGCAGTTTCAGAGATACAGAGGTCCAAAATTTTTCCATTATTCCAATATGGCTGCCACACCATGTGACCTATGACATCATAATCATGACTAAAAGATACTGCATGAGTACTCACACTTATGGTGAAAATTTTGTCTCAATCCGACAAGCAGTTGCAGAGAAAAACACCAAAGTTCTGTGTGGAAAAACAAACAGAGAGCAGAAAGATAGACAAATAAGAAGACGACGTCGTGCAGAGCACGAAATTGCAAAATCCATAAAACAAATTTGACCTAAAAAAAATAATTGGTGGTTGAATTCAATTACAAACTATCCAACTCCTCTTCAAATTTCAAGTGAATCAGATGAAAATTGACGATTTTAGAAATTTGGGCAATGTTGACCTTTTGGCCTGTGTGGACCTCCAAAACAATTGGCTAGTTGAATTCAGTGACCTGAAACATATATCCTCTTCAAATTTAAAGTCAATCAGATGAAAATTGAAGATTTTAGAAATAACACCTCAGTTGTTGACCTTTGGCCTGTGTTGACCTTTTGACCTCAAAAACAAGATGCTTCTTCCTTCTGACAAACTCTACCATGTGGTGAAGTTTCGTGAAAATTGTGACCTGCAGGCGATAATAAACATAGGCAGCAGACAGAATAACAACCCCCCCCCCCACCCCCGGTCAACCATCATGCAAAAAAATTACACTCTTGTCTAGCGTGTAACAAATTCTTCAATTTCTTTGCGTTGAGCAACCTTGCTAAATTGCAGTGCAAAAGTACGAGTCCTTTTAAATCAATACCAAGCTTTCTCAAATCACGAATTCAAACCCAAATTTGTCATCATATTGAAAGCATTTATCCATATTCTTGAATATATTTCAGTTATTATTGACTGACACTTTGTCTTAACAGAATACAGGATGGGTGAATACATTTGAGAGAAATAACATTTGTGAGCAGTCTGACTATGCTCTTGAGTGCATTACAACACTCTTGAGAAAATATTGACTCAAACATAATCCATAAACTAATGAAATCAACCCCAAATGGCGTTGAGGCAGCTCTCAAGGGAAAATTTTCAACCCAGCAATAAACTCTCACCCCTCTATTTCACAGGCAGGGTGATTCCTCAATGTGTGCCATCTTTCAGACGGACGTTAAACTGGGAGTCCCTTCTGCCGGCATTAGTCAGTGGTCGTTAAAAATCCCACTGTGTCCTTCACGAAGAGTAGGCGAGCTATCACGGACAACACGAATAAATTCTAAATTCCTGCCTTGACTTCCTGAGCCAGAGTGGCCCTTACCAGCATTGTGGCCTATTACATTGGATATTGGATATTCTTTGTTGCTCACTTAATTGTGATGACAGGAATGATTATGATGATGACGACTCTGATTTGAGTATGGTCCTGTTTTTGATTGTTGAGTTGATACGAAATAATCATTGAAACATGGCTTCATTATTTATTTTATATTCCAGAATCAAGGTTGTGAAACTCTGTTTGTGCCTTTGTTACCAGTTGGGGAACTGGGAGGTTATCTCCAAAGTTGGAGAAGGAACCTTTGGCCGTGTTTACAAAGCAAAGAACATCAAGACTACGAGAGAGGTACAAGCTTGTGGTATACTTCCTGTGTCTTCATGTTAGTCCAGCGGAAATGTGAAAAAGCATGTTGTGGCGTCATTCTGAAGTTTTTTGGTTGATTCATCATCTCTGAGCTATCCTGAATCAGAATCAGCCGGGTGCCTGACTCGCACCCTTGAGGAATTTTTTTTAGAGGTGAAAAACCAAATGGCCACCACCAACTTTCGATAAATTCTGTTTTGGGCTATATCTTCACTTCTCATGCACTTACAAACACCATTTTGGTGTCTACGACAATATTTTCATGGTCAAGGAATCCGATAATTATAAAATTGAAGGTGTATATCTCATATTTTCAGAAGACCTGTCTCATATTTTCAAGATGGCCATCATTTTAATGTGAAAAATGGCTATTTTGCAGTTCCACTGATCACTTCGAGTAAGAAATTGAATTTGATGAACCCTCAAATATTAATACTATGTACAATAATCGTCAATGACAGCTGAAGTAACTTACTTGCAATGATCAATGAATTGGTGATTATATTGGAATACGGTGGAATACACAACACTCCAGGTGGTATTTGATGGTTCCCATGAAGTTGATCACATAATCCTCAACTGTACCATTTGTGCGCCAATGTACAGTCCATAATATGGTGCATCCATCGATGATGACAGCATCTGGAACACCATGGATTCGACTTGATTGCTCAACTTGGAGTTTCGTCTTCAGGATTGCTTTCGACTGAGCCCGCATCGCACCGCTCTCATCAAACAAGGAGGCTGGGACAGGGGACAGTTAGTAAGAGAGGACATCCTTGATATCAATATCCCTGTATTGTTGGAGACATATGACTCGGGTCAAGATCAATTCGGTATCATATACTGGCCTTCCATCCAGCTTGATGCTCTTTTTGGTCGAAGTCATCAGGGTCACTTTCTTGGTTAGCGTCTTGTTGAATCTTGTTAGCCATCCAGATTCAAATTCTGCCATCTGTTGTCATCCAATCTTGAGAGAATCATCAACATTTACCTTGTCTGTCGCATGAAACATCGGAGCAGACACCAAAATTATGTGTGTAAGTGCATTAGATGTGAAGATATAGCCCAAAACAGAATTTATCAAAAGTCGGTGGTGTGGAAGAGGGTTTGGTGAGCAGGGCCGGGTGCCAGACCGTGTAAAAAGCACGCGATATGTCTCGGGATATGGCTCTGATGTCATGTCCGGCATTGAGAACCTCCATGTATTGTTGGGAGAGCAGAAGCAGCATATCCAGGGTGGAGTGGCCTGGTCTGAAACCAAATTGATGATCAGAAATCAGGACATTGGAGAAGAGGAAGGATTTAATGTCTGAAGCAATGGTGGATTCCATAACCTTGCTGATGATTGGGAAAAGTCTGATTGGTCTGTAGTTGCAGGGATATGTTTTTGCACCTTTTTTCTGCAGGGCAGTAATGTTTGCTCTTTTCCAAGCAGATGGCAGATGACCTTGAGCAAATGAGAGGGTGAATAGAATAGAGAGAGGGTGAGCAAGAGCAGAGGAGCATGTTTTTAGGACACGTGGGCTGATGCCGTCTGGACCTTTTGCAGAATCTCAGTCGAGGTTTGACAGCAAGCTCTCCACCTTGTCAGAATAAAAGGACACAGAGTCCAGGAACAGTTGGGTGTGACTGGGTAAGGTGGGTACAGAAAGCGATAGTTTTGGTTGTAGAGTAATGCAAGTATGTGACTTTTGTTGTGTGAGAGGTTTGCCACATGGCATTTGTAGTGAGAGAGGATTGCCACGTGGCGTTATGAGGACGAGATTGAAGAGATTGAATGAGGTTGACTTAAATGATGAATAAAGGTCGCATTTGTGAGCATGAGTTGTTGTGGCGGTTGTTATTCATTTTATGATGTGGTTGTGGTGAGCGTGGTATAGTTTGGGGAGCGAAATGAAGGTTTGAGGCGAAATGGCAGTTGAGAATTGGCGCTCAAATGCCCTGAGATGTGGCACTCGTGGTGTGCCTGCTTCGTTTCTCTTGATGGGCGTGCATACTTACTTGCATGTTTCGTGTGAAAGAAAGAGGTGTAGCAAAGGGTGAAAGAAAAATAATGGAAGAACTGTGAGATTTCCAGGTTATAGAGATCAAAATATCGACCAATTACCGCACCGTAGTTCCAAGAAGGAAGCCAGACAAAACAACACACACACACACACACACACACACACACACACACACACACACACACACACACACACACACACACACACATAAACACCACACACATCTACTTATAAGCACACATATATAAACACTACACACACACACACACACACACACACACACACACACACACACACACACACACACACACACACACACACACACACACACCCCACACATCCCACCCCCCCACACATCCACATACATATACATATACAAACAAACACATACAGTATATAAACACACAAACACGGTTATATCACATACTGGAATCTACTTACAAAAGCTATTTTATTTGAAGTTATAATCTTAACTTATAAGCAATTTATTGATTTTCCAACTGCCTGGATCATCAGCTGGGCACCGTTTTTCATTGAGGTTTCGATCCTTTCAGCCCAGAACCTCTCCAAACAATGGATCCACAACCCCGGTCGCAGGTCCACATCAGTAGATTGCTTAACATCAATGGACCCATAACTTTAAATTTGTGTCCCGACAGTTAGTCAACAAGGTAATACAATGTTCTTATTCAAACTTATTTAATTATTACTGCTATTTAATGTATCACAACATATGAATAACTTTAATCACACATCACTTTCGATGATAATATATTGAGCGATAAAAAATTTACCTTGGAGACATGTCCATGACACAGCATCTCCATTGAACCATAGACTCAAACTATCATTCAAATATTCAAACTGTCATTAACAACCGATTTTCACTTGCTGTACTGCATATCACAGCAACCACCAATAAATTATATTAATGCTTATTTATAATGTATTTTCAAAATAGTATTTATTTATTGTATTTTTCTCCAAATACCTCCATTATTTAATACATATCTTAATATATAATGCTCAATCAAGAGTATCAATTAAAGAATTTACCTCACTAAAATAATTAATTAATTATTATTATATCTGTGGTGTCGTGGGCGAGGTGCTCCAAGGCAGACACGAGCGGGGAAACAATGCAACCCTGCTTTATTGCACGAGCGAGAACGTGAGCGTACGTTGCCCGGAACTCCCCTTTATTACGTACTCGATGCACTCTCCAAGCCACACGACCTCCAGGCTCCCAGGCCACAACGGCTACAGCAACTACGACCACGCCTCAGGCGGCGCGCACTCCTATATCCCGCGCAAGCACGTGACCACGCTAACCACTCCTCCACCACGCTCCCCCCACATCATGCCCTGCCCCCGCAGGCCCGCTACACCACACTCCTCCCTCCTAAAACAATGATTATTAAATGACCATCATCCTAATAAGCACAGAATACCATAATATAACAGCAGATAAGGTACAAAAGCGATAATAACCCAAAAAGCATTGGCACATCACACCATATAACGTGTCGATGCGAGCGAGTGGAGCTGCAATGGCCAGGTTCCGAAGACTGAGTCGCACGATGAACCCACAAAACCCTGACCACGTTACAGATATCAGGAAGCAAGGCGGGAAGCACAGCATCACTACGCAGCAGCAGCGCCCCCAGGCGGCTCATGCTTACGCGCCCTCCGGCGAGGTCGTGGCGACCTCCCGAGCAAACCTCCCCCGGCACCATCAAACGCCCCTGGCTGACAAGGTGACACATCTCCCCCAGACAGACCCGAATCAGATAAACATTTCGAGCCCGGAAGCCCGCTGTCTGGAAGCCGTGGCGCCAGCGCAAAACCCGACTGACCTTGGGCGGGGACGCTGAACAGCGCCGTCGGCTGGGTGCACCAACAACCCCATAACAACCCATGCATTACAATCAGCTGAGATTCCAACGTACGCCCAAACGGCCTCGGGCGAGAACAGAGAGTTGCGCCCCAGGTGCCAGGCACGTCTGACCTTGCCAAAACCAGAAACCAGAAACCGAAACGCTGAACAGCGAACCAGCCCCGGCTCTGAGTCGATTTCTGAGACCCACACGGCAATTGGACGGCAGCAATCCCATACAAACCACACATCAAATCCACCCATGCCATAAATCAACAAGAACATCGTCTGTGCAATTGCAAACTTCTTTTTTCGTACAGCGCGTTCTTCCAATATAATCCCCGCACAGACAGAGTAACGAACCGTGGGCTGCCCTCCCAGCTGAAGGCCAATAAAACCTCTTTATTTGCCACGATCGCCCCCAAAGCCTTCATATCACATTGGTCAAATCGAACATCCCATTGACTGATCCCAGCCAAACATATTCTCACACACGAACTGTTGGCATTTATTTCAACAACGTTAAACTGCATCACTTGAGCAATGAAAATCAAATACGCAATGAACAGCACCCCATGAACCACATCACGTGTCCTTCTCTCGGTTGTCGCCGCGACGTAGCGATGACCTGCTTGTCGTTGACAGTCACGATCTGCGAACTTCTTCAACGCGACTGGCTCGCTGCAACTCCCCGCTGAAATCGCCTGAACGACACGGGCGCGCATTGCACCATGAGCGCAGCCGAAGCGCGAAAGCTCATCACGGCTGGCATGGCTCCCGTTGCTCCAGAGCCGTACATCATTGTCGCAGGGAGCAATGAACGGCCGCTCCCGTTGCATCGATGCGGCTCCTGCCGCCAGAACCTCGCCCTCGGGTCTCGAAGGAGGCACCGGCGCACCTGGAGGTATGAACTGGAGATCCAGCCCGAGGTGCGCCAACCAGTCCCGGCCCAAAAGGGTGGGCCCCTCCCCCCGTACCACAAACACCGAGAGTAGGGCGCTTCGACCCCGGTAGACCACCGAGACGTCTGCCACCGCAAGCGGTGCAATGGCTTCGCCGGTGTATGTGCACAGCGACAAGGTCGTCTTGGCCAGGCGAACACCGCAAAGACTACTAGCTGCCTGTTCGCCCATGACTGACACTGCAGCCCCGGTGTCAGCGTGAAACACGATCGGCTCGCCATTCACCTCGACCTCCACTGTCATTGGTCTTGTCACCTCCGGACCAATCGAAAACAGACTCAACATTGGTTGCATCTCCTGCTCCGGCCCGCCGGCATCGCTATGCCCCGGCTGCAGGTCGCTCCCCAGGTCACTGGGGTCGTCCCGCACCTCGCCATCCAAGACCTTAACGGAGGCCCCCGCCATCCGACACACACGCTTCAAATGTCCCACCTTGTGACAATGCAAACACACGGTGTTCTTATACGGGCACACTCGTCGCAGGTGCGGACCACCACACGCCCAGCACCCCTGGAAGTCCACCTCGCTCCCGGTGCAGCCGCGCTGCGGCGTGCGCCCCTGGCTTGCACCGCCAGACGCGCGCGCGACCTGGGGCATCTGGGTCATCGCGTGGACCCCGGGGTCAGCCAACATGCCCCAGCTGGAACTACTCATTACGTCCTGGCCGGCGATAGCGCAGACATCCGTGAGCATTTGCTCGACAGCCGAAGCAGTCCCGACCGCTGAGTCGAATGTAACGTCGACACCGCATATCCGCAGAATGGCTGCCACCATCTTCGCATCTTGCAGACCCGAAAAAAACGATCTCTGAGTCGCGCTGGACGCTCCTCCGCCGAAAACTTGCAAGCCACGGCCGAATGCTTCACCCATGCCACGAAATCTGCAACGCGCTCCTCCGCACCCTTCGCGAGGTGATCGAACTGGTACTGAGTGAGCTGCAATGACTTCTCTGGTGACATGTGGGCTTTCATCTTCTCTACGATATCCTGAAACGACAGTTCGTCATCACTGGGCTTATCTGGTGCTACCAAATCACTCAGCAGCCGGTAATGCTCCGTCGACAGCAAGGCGAGCAAGATCGACTTGCGTTTGCCTTCATCATCCACATCATTCGCGTGGAAATAGCAGCCCAACTGTTCAGAAAACAATTCGAAGTCATCTCCGATGAAAACGGGCACGCGTCCGTGCGCCGTGCCCCGACCTTCTGTCATGCTCGAGCCGGCCGTGATGGTGAGACGCCTGGCCCCGGAGCCTGTGCGTGCGGCGCGCGAAACCTGCGCTGCGCTCTTCGCGATGCGCTCCTCCGGGACCCTCGCCCGGCGTCGACCTCGAACCGCGCGGGGTGCGCTGAGTTACTCATTGCCGATCCGAACCCAACCACTCTGCACACGCTGATCCCATCCTCATCGCCAAACTGTGGTGTCGTGGGCGAGGTGCTCCAAGGCAGACACGAGCGGGGAAACAGTGCAACCCTGCTTTATTGCACGAGCGAGAGCGTGAGCGTACGTTGCCCGTAACTCCCCTTTATTACGTACTCGATGCACTCTACAAGCCACACGACCTCCAGGCTCCCAGGCCACAACGGCTACAGCAAATACGACCACGCCTCAGGCGGCGCGCACTCCTATATCCCGCACAAGCACGTGACCACGCTAACCACTCCTCCACCACGCTCCGCCCACATTATGCCCTGCCCCCGCAGGCCCACTACACCACAATATCAAATGCAATCGGAACTTGTTTACACAACCAGTCAAAAGTTTTAGAACACCCCCATTTTTCAGTTTTTACTGACATTTAAGCAGTTCAAGTCCAGTGAATAACCTGAAATGGTACAAAGCTAAGCAGTAAACTGCCAGAGGTTAAAAAAACAAGTTTAGGTTACCAAAAAATGAAAAATAATGTAAATTTCAGAGTTGTTAAAAAAGGCCCTTTTCAGGGAACAAGTAATGGTTTAGCAACTGCAGCTGTTCTGCAGCAATGGAAGTAAATTAAGCCTTGAAAGTTGATGCAAGCAATTCCTACAGGTGTCCAAACTTTTTTTGATTCGTTACAAACCCTCTGTCTGTAGAAAAGCAGTGTTGAAACAGACAATGTTGCTCCACACTCTGAAGCATTATTTGGACAATATTGCACTGCAGGAAGTAGTATATTGCTATCATAATGGCGAGAAAAAGACAATTAACAAAGGAAGACAGACAGACCATTATAACCCTTCAAAGTGAAAGTCTTTCCTTTGGAGAAATTGCAAAGGAAGCCATTGTGACAGTGAGTACAGTTTCCTACACCATCACAAGGCACTTGGAAACTGGAGGAAACTCTGACAGGAAGAGGTCTGGCAGACCCAAAGCCACAACACAATCAGAAGACAAGTTTCTGAGAGTCAACAGCTTGCGTGATCGGCGGCTCACAGGACAGCAGCTTCAAGCACAGCTTAACACTGGTCAAAGTAAGGAAGTCTCAGTTTCAACTGTGGAGAAGACTTCGAGTTGCAGGTTTGACAGATCGAGTGGCAGCAAGAAAGCCATTGCGAAGATGGCAAAATAAGAAAAAGAGGCTTGCCTGGGCCATGAAGCACCGCCAGTGGACTACTGAAAACTGGAAGAAAGTCGTGTGGACCGATGAATCAAAATTTGAAATCTTCGGTTCATCACGCAGAGTTTTTGTACACCGTCGAGTAGCGAAAGGATGGTTCCTCAGTTTGTGATACCATCTGTCAAACATGGAGGAGGAAGCATGATGATCTGGGGCTCTTTTGCTGGATCCAGAGTTGGCGACTTGCACAGAGTGACTGGCACCCTGAACTAAAAGGCCTACCACAGCATTTTGCAGCGCCATGCAATACCCTCTGGTCTATGCCGAGTTTGTCAAGGGATTCATCCTTCAGCAAGATAACGACCCAAAACATACCTCCAGGCTATGTCAGACCAACCTTAGAAGAAAAGAACAAGACGGTAGGCTTCAAATCATGGAATGGCCAGCACAGTCTCCAGACTTAAACCCCATTGAGCTGCTTTGGGATGAACTGGACAGAAGGGTGAAAGCAAAGCAACCAACAAGTGCAACACATTTGTGGGAACTTCTGCAACAGTGTTGGGAAGAACTTTCCGAACAATATTTGATTTCCATTGTCGAAAGAATGCCACAAGTATCTTCGGCTGTTATATCTGCAAAAGGTGGCTCCTTTGATGAGTCAAAAATTTAAATTAAATTTTGTTCAACAAAACGATTCCTTGATTTCTTTTTTATCTGCAATTGCTTATTTGTTCTGTGCTCTTATTTCACAGTACATTGAAACATTAAACTGCTTAAATTTCAGTAAAAACTGGAAAAATGGGGTAGTTGTAAAACTTTTGACTGGTGATGCACATGAAAACCAACCAAACTTGAATAAAAGGTGTCGATGGAGTCTAAAGACATTCTCACAAGACCTGATCAAACAATCAGCCAAATATCCTCTGTTTAACATGATGGAGAAAACCTTCTCAGCACGTTCCACAAAATCATCCTTTACTGAACAAATTCTTGCAAATCTAAGTGGCTGAGATGAAATGACATTGTAACCCATTTTAATTGGTACATTAATACATGGAAAGGTGTACAAGATGACATGGAAACTGAAATCATCAACTTTATGATATGCACTTGTATAAAAGCCATTCTGTTAAACTCTAACTAACACCTCCAGATATGCAGCAACTGTGCAATCATTACCACTCCTGTTTACAATCAGGCTATCTAGATAAATCTTGTGAAGCTGCTTGTCAAAAAAATTAGAGTATATCACACAAATATCATCTATATAACATGTATGAGATAATATTTTAGCCAATCCTAACTTTTTCTCCTTTATCAGTTTCTGCATGAATGAAAATTCACAGAAAATAAGAAAAATGTCCGCTAGTAGGGGGCTGCAATTCACACCCATCGGAATCATCTGAACCTGTTGAAACATTATCCCACAAAAAGACACACAAGTAATAAACAAAATAAAATTAACAACATCCTTAAACTTCTGCTTATCAAAATCATGAAAACTTGAGTATTTATTTTTAGAAAAGAATGCTCTATCAAACCTGACACATAAAAACTTATTAAAAGAGTTAAAACCTTGTCAATCATATTGAAGAGTGAATCCCTCACCAGTACTAATCCACATTTGTATTTAAAGTTGAAAAATCAAAAACTTCAACTGACTTGATATTGAGGCATCTAATTCTATCTGAGAACTCGAAAGAAGAATTAATGCTCCACAAAGTGTTAATGCCAGAATTCTTCTCAATTGCTCAGGCCGAAGTCACATTTGGCACGGCGGCCGTAGGGTCTACAAAATCTACGGCCACTAGCAATTATAGGGCGGCCGCAGTATTTCCACGGTCACACAATGTAGCAGTCACATATGTTTTTATTTTTCAGGTAGCCGCACGGCGTATTTATAAATGGTGGAGACCAAAAACGTGGGAGTGCCGTACGGTCTTTGATTTGATGTCGCACGGTGACCTTAGGGCATTCCTGCGGCGGCCATATAATTTTCAAGGCAGACGCAAGGTGCCCGTAAGGTGACCGCAAGGCGACCGCAGGGGGCCCTAATAGCCCAGGAGCATTAAGTGAAGAACACCGAGAAACATGGAAAAAAATGCAGAAAGCTGATTTTTTCAGGGTGGTTCTCTGACATCTCCTGAGTAAAAGTGCATAAAATCCCGAAAAATCCCGTTTGTGCTAAACGCGTGGGAACGCGAAATCCAAGATGGCCGCCGTTTCGCTAATTCCGTCAACCGGAAATCAGCTAATATCACATATGGTCATGTAATACATGATTTTAGGGGTTTTAAGGTATGAGGAATTCATTAGTGATGTCCTTTTTTAATTCTAAAGTCATTATAACCCTCTAAATCCAAATTTTGGTAAATTTATTACAAAAAAGGCATCGGCAATGATCCGTCAGTCATCTTCAACATAGATTAGTCCATCATGACACCAATAGTACTGTAATATATTCTTTTCTATTTTTCTGATGCATTATATAATTACACATTATACTATATTTCCATTAGAACCCACACAAACTGTTCTCATGGTAACTCACAAGCATGAGAATTACATGAGAACTCATGAAAATCTTATGTGAAATGACATTTCCAAATGAGAATTTGATGAGGTCACATGTGAAATGAAAATAGTGTTGGAATTATCATGAGTTCTCCCATTATAATCTTATTCAAACACAGTTATACTATTTTAAAAGGAAAATGGAAGGATGCACATACAAGCATCTGTACATTGATGATAACTTTGCCAGAGAATATGAAAAAGTTAAAAATGAAATTGATAGTGCTTTCTTATCGTATCAAATGATTCCATTTAACTTTATTCATTGTCACTGTTGTTACCATCAAGTGGACATGCATTAGTGCAGTTCTGCCCAATGCATGTCGAGCACATGGCTGAACAGTCTAGACCAGCTTTGCGGCATGAACACTGTTTCCCGCAACCGGTTTTACACCCACGTGACACCATGCGTAATACAGAATCAGATGCAGGTGGTCTGTCTGTGTAGATTGGGATGAGCATGTCATCATTACATTCCCAACCCCAGTCAATTGCCTGTAAGGAGTTGCCCAACTATTCCTGCACAGCATAGTAGGCCCGATAAGCATGATATCTCATAGCTGCAGAATTGGGAGGTAAGCTCTCAAGTTGAAATGATGCAGAAGATGAGGATTTCTTCTTTCGAGTCTTTTTCATCATTTGCAGGTATGATAAAAATCGGCAGTTGTCAAGGGACACACACGTCTTGTTCGCATTATATAACTTTAAGACAAACATTTCCCCATCCCTGGCAATTTGTTCATGAGTAGCGTCATTTGCCTTGAAAATATCAAGGAATTTGCAGT
Source organism: Eptatretus burgeri (assembly GCF_056783735.1). NCBI lineage: Eukaryota > Metazoa > Chordata > Myxini > Myxiniformes > Myxinidae > Eptatretus > Eptatretus burgeri. The sequence goes on along the minus strand of NC_140966.1, from coordinate 99,914,469 downwards.
CCTTATTCTGTAACACATTTAAGGCTGTCTTTTTACCCACTTTGTACATTGCAGAAACAGTATCACACCCTGTGATAGCATGGGAGACAAGCAGATGGTCCCAAACACTCACATGCAAAGCCTCTCTGATACAGTCTGTGCTACAAATGGCATTATTTGCATATTGCATGTACAAGTTTGGACAAGATCTGTCGATCAGCATAACGAATAAGTCTCTATCTTTTCCCACCAGAATAACTGGACGATCACATCCCTCGGCAAGCTCGATAGCTGAGTTACAAATGAGGAAATCTGCATCTGCTTGGCTTTGTCGGCATGTTATACCATTAGGGGTTAAAGAAGCCATCAGAGCAGTGATAAATCTAGCTTTGTTCTTGTGGTTGCCAAGAAAAGAAGGCTGGCTACAAGCCACCGACATTTCAAGTTCAAACACAATATCCGGAGATACATTTTTCCCAGTCATACTCCTTCTCTGTTGTCGGAAGTAATGCATCATAAAGTCGCAAAACCTCTCGATAGTCATCCGCAAAAGATATGTTACTTAGCGTATCGACAAGCTCATGAGACTCAAGATTAGTGTTGATGCACACAGCTATCGCCAACAGAATAGGCGATACAAACGTTCTTGGGCGAGCAGCAGCTGTTATACCATGTGATAAGCTAAGTACACGACGTTCACATTTATTGCCTTTTATCAGGTGTGATGAAAGCCTTTATAAAAGTGGAGATACCATATTATCACGACTCTTTAAATCTGAAAACTTGGGATAATGAGATGTTACATATCGCATTGACCGCATCTGATCCTCTATTAGAGTTCCTGCCATGTCTACTATGTTCTCAGCTGTTAATCCCGTTGCTTTTGTAACTATCTCTAAGTATTCTACTTGCTTCATCTAAAAACGTGTAAATGGTCTCTTTTCCATGTTCACTGGTTATTATGAGGCTATCACCATAATCTTCCTGGAGTTTTGTTTTCAGATGTTTAGCTCTGTAACACACTCTATTGGCAGAGAACTTTTGCATGAGTTTTTCAAGATCAATGATCGAGTACTGATGGATATCACTGGAATCTATGTCTTCACAAAGTTTTTCGAAAGCTCGCTGTTTTAAATCATCCACAGAACCCTTCAGCTTCTTCTCAAAAGCACGGGTTTTGTGGAATTGAACTTGGCAGTGATGATGATATTTAGCCTCAGCTGCTACAAGATCCCCTACGTTCTGGACTCTGATGTGAACTTCTTTACCCGAAGTATCATCTCGTTCTCGTACTTTGGCTATGATGGATGAGAGGAGTTCTGTTGTTTCAGCCTTGTGGATATATTCACGTCGATATATAGCTTGCTTATTATGCTGATCAGTGTCCATGTACTTTCCACAATATATGCAGTGTGTTTTGATATTTAAAGTGGGAACGTGGGAATGGCAAATAACTTTACTTTCTCTATCTCCATCATTATCATCACCTCCCATAGCCATGTTCTTGCGTTTTGTAACATTAGAAGGTCTAGTGCAATTAGTTTTACAAGATATATGGGCTGGGATCGGAGGATGCTCTTGCAGAAGTTTTTTGTCAACCCCATCCTGGAGTTCCGCACTGATTTTTAGGATGTTGTCGAGTCCTTTTGTGATAATTATGCTAGCTTCTGAGGTGATGACCTTGTCACAGAGTGGACATATATCCTGGGCTGCCATCACGCTTTATTTATCTGAAACATAAAGAGAAGTATATGAGGGCAGGATAAAGACATTGTTTGAACCAAAATAAGGAGGCTCAATTGATACCACCAATTTTTAAAGTAATTAAATATGCCCATCGGTGTCAACACAGTAATGCTGAAAACCTACAAATCAACAAAAACAGTTTAGTCACATCCAATAAATATGATAATTGACATCCATTATATTCATTTGTCCGGTTAACATTGGTTGGTGTCATATATATCCCATGCATGTATAATGCATTTGTACAAAATTTATTTTGTTCAACCACTCACATGTCATGACCTTTCTTTATTTAAAAAAGGGTCATGATATCAATTTTGATGGTATAAGTGATGGTTTATATGGAAAAATAACATCGGGAATGAATTCCTCATACCTTAAAACCCCAAGGATCATGTATCACATGACCATATGTGATATTAGCTGATTTCCGGCTGACGGAATTAGCGAAACGGCGGCCATCTTGGATTTCGCATTCCCACGCGTTTAGCACAAACGGGATTTTTCGGGATTTTATGCACTTTTACTCAGGAGATATCATAGAACCATCCCTGAAAAAATCAGCTTTCTGCATTTTTTTCCATCCCTACACTAATGCTCCTGTGCTACTAAGACGAACGTGTGGCCAGACGGACGGTAACAAGTGGGTTCTTTTTTTTTTCTTTCTTTTTTTTAACAGTTCTTTTGTTTCGGCTTGTCAAATTGCTACGGCAAACGTAGAAATGAAAAAAGTTATAACTCCGCGTTATAATTCCACGGCGACCCCTACGGCCTGGAAAAGATAGCCAAACGGCATAGGGCCACCCTGAGGCCACCTCAGAAACTCTGCGGCCGCCGCACGTTTCTGTCAATTCAGAGGGCGTACGGCCGCCATATCCTCGCCATAGAGCAAATGTGACTTAGGCCTAAACAATATTTCTTGGACTGTTCCTAAACAACTTCTAAGCCTGAGTTAACGGCAACCGATAACTGTTTGGTGGAACACTGCCTGACACCCTCGATAAACCTATACTTGTACGGGTTCTTATGAAGCTTAGGAATCCAGCAAAGCTGAGGAATACGAAGATTTACCTCTTTACATTTAATATTGAAGTTATTAACTAAAACTTCCTCATGCTCAGAGATAATATATTGGAGTGACTTATGACAAGGAATACATGTGCTATTTCCTATGCTCGTGAAAGTAACCATATCAATGCCTAACACTCTTAATAAAACCTCCACATAAAACATTTTACAAATCACAACAAAATTATTAGCAGCCTTTTCCGCTGGAACTATTACGTAGCAATCATAGAGATCCCAAATGTCTTTATGAACACTCGGCTTGTTCAACATTGGTTTAGACATACCCAGTGAAAGCAAGCCCCAACTCCTGAAAAACTTAATCCTATAATCCAGGACTTCCACAACTCTGTTAAACCATGCATTAAACTGTTTACAGATAACTTAAATTTGATGCACATTTTGTTAACAAAATTAGAGACAGAATCTACAATTGAAGACCTCATGCAGCTCCAAGGTTGAGTTAATGGTTCCCTATATTTAGCTCCCATTTTCATCAGATCCCTTATATCACTGTTAGTAATTCCATTCAAATCCCCAAAAACTATGTGTCCACAAGGACCATTTATTATATGTAAGAGGCCTAACTGAAAGAGTCCCACGCAACGCATCTTTCCCCTTTTCCAACTAGACATATGGAAGGGACCAACTAATACACATACTATTGAAATACCTGCCTTGGGATAGCTGTATGTTGTGTGCCATTGCCATGGAGGCATGCGGTTTTACAGAACCACGACTATATATATATATATATATATATATATATATATATATATATATATATATATATATATATATATATATATATATACATCTATATATATATATATATATATATATATACATATATATATATATATATATATACATACATATTGTTACGGTTGTGGGGGTAGATGGAGGAATTTAATAGTGAAGTTAGGATTGAATAGAGTTGTTTGGTCCGTGGACATATAGGAGACATCTCGATGTAATTAAGTAGGGAAACTGTGAGCTGAAGTGTTACATGTCACCACACGGGAGGTGGTGTGGTGCAAATTAGATAGGGATTAAGAATAAGCTCCCCCAGTGTGTGGTTGCCCCCCTGCAACCTATTCCTATGTTTTTGCATTTACAAGCAAGCCAAACATGCCAAGCAGGCAGAAGCCCCACTTCCAATGGTGACGTTGGGTGAAGTCACGACTCCAAGGCTGATGATTGATGGGCATGATGTCAGAAACTAGCCAAACGTGCCTAGCGGGCAGAGGCCCTGCCTTCCTGGGTTTCGTGCGAGCTGGCCACAACCTGGAGGTGGAGGATTGATGAACGTGACGTGAGACACATGAAGAGGAAGAGGGCATGGGAATGAGCAAATCAAATAGGTCAGTCAGAGATGAGAGATTGGGAGAGCGCACGCATGAGGTCAGTGTGAGGAGGAACGGATGAGTGCGGAGTAAGGGACACATGCGGTCGATAACAAACGTAGTTCGGAGATGGCCTTTAAGAGCAGGGCTTTATAGCTGGCTTTTCTTTGACACATGAAGAAGACGGCACGGTTCTTGCATTCATTTTGAGGCGATTTGGCTCCCATGGTGGAGCAAGACGCTGGCTGGCCTTTGGCTCTTGGTTGGGTAATGAGAAACGAACCCCGAGCCTCGTGTATGTCAAATAGCAGTTCGGTGAAGACGATCGACGCATGAATTAGCTGCACAGGGTCTCTGAGCCTTGGTGTTGAATACCGCTCACGAATTGCCTGACGTTCGTTTGTCCCGCTGTGAGAGAGCGAGTTGGTGCCATGTTGCGACCATCGACACGTGCAAACAGAAGCGCCTCGATTCCAAGTTCCACAAACACCATCTCTGGGCCAAGCTAAGTGCCAGAATGAAGAAGGATTGCTTTTCTTTTATTTTGTTTGCCCATTGTTTGTATTTAAGTCTGTGTGTATAGGCGCCTCCACTTAGAGTTTAATTTATCTCACGTGCGTGTAATTATTACACTTATAATTACCCTTGTGATTTTTTTTCTCATTTTATTAAATGTGTTCATTTTAAGTAGCTGTATCCATCTATTTGTCGGGTTCGAATATACACCCCCCACCCCCCGCCCCATGCTGTGCTTTGCCATGCCCCCGTCGCTCCGCCATTGTGCCCTGCCCCTTGTACCTTCCTGATACAGTGCTTAATTACTTTCCTGTGTGCGCGCATTAATCTCCGAGAGTCTCGGCTGTAGGCCTCCAAGGGAGACGTTTGGCTATCCGCCCAGGTAGGGGTGAAACCCCTGGACACGACAATATATACATGCAATATTTCTCGTTTTCCCACATTGTAACTAATATGTTATGATGTGACCTTTTGTTGTCTTCCAGGTTGCTTTGAAGAGTGCAAAATATGTGAAGGACATGGAAGCAGTAAGTTTATCTGAATGTGGAGATAATAGTGTTTTAACTGCTGAACTAATACGGTTTAATTTACCCCTCAACTGTCCTGGGAGATCTTTTTATCTGTGATGAGTCTGTCTGTTGGTCCTTGAGGCTGTGAGTCTCTGCGTGAGTTACAATCTTGTGGTTATAGCTATGGGGTAAGTTAACCTTCATTTATATTATAAAATGAATTTGTTCAATTTTCTTATCTTTTCTTTTTTTTTGCAGCTCAATGCTGAAGCTAATATAATGGCCAGTCTCGATCATCCATACATTGGTAAGTGGTGGATATCACCCAAACGTATTGCAGTATGAACAAAAAAGTTACAAATTGTACTTCTGTGGCATGAATTTCTTAATTATCCCTCAACTATCTGATCAAAATCAAAACTATTTGATCAAAACTATAGTTCAGCTTTGCAAACACCTTTTTGGAACTCTTCAGACTCTGTGCCGCTGTATCAGAATGTCGGTGCCGCCGAAGCAGCTTCTTGAGCAACAGTTGTACTGGGTGGTTTGCCATTGCATTCCCAGCAGACGTTGAGGCAAATTTGGAATTTGTTCATGGTGCTCACAATTGCTTGCCAGCTCATCGCTAAGGACACCTTGGGATATTTAACTTCCACCAACTAATGCCGGCAGATGGGATGCCAGTTTAACGTCTCTCTGAGGGACGGGCACGCACATTGATGAATCACCCTGCCTGTGAAACACCAGGATGAGAGTTTACAGCTGCATCAGGATTCAATCCCAGGCTAGACTGCTTTGAGGCAAGTGTGCACACATCTATGCCATCCTGTCACCCCCTTTTGGGATTGCTTGTTGTTAAAAAGAAATATCACTCACACTTTATCAGGACCTGCGTCGGAGTGGTGACTTGTCCAGTGTTGTGCCCTCTCTTCTTGGTGCCCTTATGCATCTGAAGATGCAAAAGGAGTCGGTGTTGTTCTTTATCAAGCCATCTGTGAACAAAATTAAAAAGTATTTGCAACTTGAAGGGCACTCGGTAGAGCACATACCCTACGCCACGTCATGCCTGATCCACGAGAACATATCGGGCCCAATACATTTTTCAAATATCATGCAATACATCGTTTTTGGCCATATCTCTCAATGGTGAAGAATCACTTTTAAAATTAAATAACTTGAATCAAGACCCGGATTCGGTTCTTCACCAAAATTGAATCAATTTGGTGTGGTCACACACCCAACCTTTCCAAGTTTCATCAACAACTTTTGGAGATATTGTGCGATACATTAGTTTGGCCCTATCTCTCAATGGTGAAGAATCTCTGAAAATTTCTCTAAGTCGGATCTAGATCGTCACCAAAATCTAATAAGTTCGTCCTTGTCACACACCCAACTTGCCCACCAAATTTCATCCAGATCTGTCCACAACTTTTTTACATATCCTGCACACAGACAAACAGACAGAGAGGTGTGAAAATGTAACCTCCTTCACCTTCGGTGCAGAGGCAATTAAGTGACCATCATGACAATTCCTGTTACAGATAAACTTGAATCAATAGTTTTCGAGAATAAATATTTATTTTGAGATTAAAATACGAAATTATATCCTTTATTATCGTCATTGGAATTGTTGCATGAAATATGCACGTTCATCATGTTTGAAGGTGTTTGACTTTGGGTGAGTTCCTCATGCCATCTAAACTTTTGGTCCACTATCTTGTTACCCTACAGTGATGTTGATTGAAGCCTTTTCAGATCATGTCAAAAAACAATTGGTCCTCATTATGGAGTATGTGGATGGAGGTAAGGTTTCTGAAGTCATTTTGCCGAAAATCCACTGTGTGTGTCTCTCAAGTCCACTTTTACTTGAGCAGCTGAATAATTTAGTGATTGGTAAACATGAATTACGATGTCCTGATTGTTGAGACCCTTTATACTCCATCTTGGGTTCATGCTCCACAGTGCATATTTATTACAGGCACAAATATAGCAGAATAGATGGCATTACCATCTTTAGTTTCATCTTCTCATGCTCACAGTCTGGTGTCCTTATCACCAGTTTTATTAAGCTCAACCATGAAAATTTATCCAAATAGGAAAGCAAGCAAAATATCTTTGAAGTCGAGGCCTGTTTCTCTGATAAATTTAACATCTCTTTCAGTTTTGACAAATCTCAGTCACAATGTCACTGTGGCATGATTGTCAAAAAACACTCACTGATGTATTTTCATGGTCAGATAAAGAAGTGGTTTGTTCCCTTGACTTTATCGGCTTCACCATCAGCCATGACGTGGATTGCATGTCAAAGCTGGCTTCCAAACTGAATTGCAGACTGCATGGTTCCAGATAATTCCTTCAACTTGTAGCCTACAGGATGTTTGCTTCGTTCAATGGGGACTGTCTGTTGAGAACTCTCGATTCCATCGGATCCACTTTTGGGACTGCCAACTCTCACCATTGTGATGAGATGGTGGCATCACAAACTGATCTCCTGGATACTGTGGAAATAGAAAGCTTTCAACTTTATTAGCAGATCATGTGATGAGGCTGAAATACATCACCAGTTCCTCTCACGTTGCAGACGAAGTGGTTTTCTGATTTTGTTGCCTGTCAAAAGAACAGAGGGTCTTGGAAGAGTGAAGTGATGGAGAGGCCATAGTTGGACACAAGGGAATGGAAGAACAGTAAGAAAAAAGATGGAGGATATATCTCTCTCTCTCTCTCTCTCTCTCTCTCTCTCTCTCTCTCTCTCTCTCTCTCTCTCTCTCTCTCTCTCTCTCTCTCTCTCTCTCTCTCTCTCTCTCTCTCTCTCTCTCTCTCTCTCTCTCTCTCTCTCTCTCTCTCTCTCTCCCCTCTCCCCCTCTCCCCCTCTCCCCCTCTCCCCCTCTCCCCCTCTCCCCCTCTCCCCCTCTCCCCCTCTCCCCCTCTCCCCCTCTCCCCCTCTCCCCCTCTCCCCCTCTCCCCCTCTCCCCCTCTCCCCCTCTCCCCCTCTCCCTCTCTCCCACTCGCCCACTCGCCCACTCGCCCACTCGCCCACTCGCCCACTCAGCCTCTCGCCCACTCACCCTCTCGCCCACTCTCTCTTTCGCCGACTCTCTCTCGCCCACTCTCTCTCTCTCGCCCACTCTCTCTCTCTCGCCCTCTCTCTCTCGCCCTCTCTCTTGCCCTCTGTCTCGTCCTCTCTTTCGCCCTCTCTCTCTCTCGCCCTCTCTCTCTCTCTCTCTCTCTCTCTCTCTCTCTCTCTCTCTCTCTCTCTCTCTCTCTCTCTCTCTCTCTCTCTCTCTCTCTCTCTCTCCCTCTCTCTCTCTCTCTCTCTCTCTCTCTCTCGCCATCTCTCTCTCTCGCTATCTCTCTCTCTCTCTCTCTCTCTCTCTCTCTCTCTCTCTCTCTCTCTCTCTCTCTCTCTCTCTCTCTCTCTCTCTCTCTCTCTCTCTCTCTCTCTCTCTCTCTCTCTCTCTCTCTCTCTCTCTCTCTCTCTCTCTCTCTCTCTCTCTC